>NC_082669.1:34496135-34811520 GCF_025265405.1 Mesoplodon densirostris
CAGAACAAATAACAGATTCTCCATATCTCATTATAGAAAAAAATATATCTTACAGTCTATAGATCTAAACACATTAATTTCATTGTAAATAAACTTATGACACAAAATTAGCATTATTTTCAACATTTCAAAATGTCCCATGTATATTATTTATAAGAATTAAGTATACTTAATTACAATGAAAAACAAAGATGACTCTATAGTTTCTCTAAGTACTCCAATTTTTACATCTCCAGTCATATTCCTTCTCTCTACAATTATTATAAAGTGATCAAATTTTAAATATCTTATATCTACTATATTTTTTATGAAAATGGAGCCATAATCGAAAAAAAATTAGGTGATTAAGTTGCCAATAAATATTTAGCTCTGATTAAATAAAAGTAGACTCTTTTGCCATGACCCACTGGAGTTTGGAATACTTTTTATAACTGCATCTGTACCAAATCATGAAGAAATATTACAGAGACATTTGCTCTCTTGATGAGCAGTTATAACTCCCATTAAAAGGAATGGAAAATACATCTGCAAATCCTGTCTCTTTACCAGATCTCAGTGCCAAACAACTAGATGTGTTCTGGTGATAACGTTCCACGTGGAAGAAAAAAATAAGCCTCATATTTGGAAATCATCTGATCAGAAAAAAGTTCTATTGTTTTATATTTTTATAAATAAACAAAGGTTGAGACTGTGTCAAAAAAACATTTTCCTCCTAAGCACACCAAGATATGTCCTTCTATAAAACAGGGGATTTATTGTAACCATTTTTTTCCTAATAATTCTAAATAGCACCATAATTAGTCTCAGAAGAAGTGGACTTTCTCAAGAAACTGAAACGTTAATCTTGGATATCATCTATTATATTAAAAATTTTCTTCTAGGAATATTTTGTATATTATTAAGTAGTTGCATTATTTATTCAATTATATTTTTCATCTGAGCTTAGAGGATTATATTGGTCTTGAATGTAGATATAATTACTTATTATATATATATTGATAATTACCACATATATATTACCATAATATATACATTACTTAGAAGGAACTTTATACATATGAAGCTACTGAGATTCAGAAAGTTTAAGTGATTTGGCCAAGGTGATAGAGTCAAAAAAAGGATTCAAATTTTTACAGTTACTTGTAAATATAAAAACTGTAAAAAACCAGCTCTGAATAGCAGAGCATCTTCTGGTGTTTTACTATGCAACGGATAAGCTTGAATAATATTTCCTACAACAAGTTCCAAAAGTGGCAACGAAGTAGGGAGCCTCAACGGGGTCCTCAATGCTGCTCTGCCATATTTCTGATACATTAATCAGCACGTTTCTCACATTTCAGTTTCAATTTACTTTTCTAATAATCTCTAATACTTCCATCCTAAAAAACACAGTCAACAAACCAAAAAACCAAAAAAAACCCAGGTTAAAAAATGAACAAAAGATTAAAAACTAAAAACCAAACAAACACTTTTCCAATTCCACATTCTCCCTCATTGTCTTGTTTCTTGCCTCTTTTTCACAAACATCCTTGTCTCTGGTGCCTTGCCTCCCGTTCACTTGCCATCTTCAGAACAAAAGTTCCCTCGCCCCTAACACTCTAGTCAATGGGTTTTATTGATTGATATTGCTATACCGATTGAACGTCTAACAATATTTTTATTGAACTTCAGCCCACAACATCACTTGACATGTTTGATCATCTTCCAAGTCTCTTACTTGATTTCTATTATAGCACACTACTAATTTCCTCCAGCTACTCATGTTTCTTTTTTTATCTGTCTTTCTTTGAAAGGTGGGTACACATCAGTGTCCTTTCCTATACTCTATTCACTGGTTGAACAGTCTCACCTATTTTATGATCTTAATTTTCACCTATATTCAAACAGATGTTGAAAGCCCAGGATGTCCAAAAATCTAATATACTCTTAGATATTCTATAAGTCAACATCTCCAAATCTGAACATATTGTCCTAAATCAAGAAACTACCTCTCCTTTTGTTTGTTCATTCTATGATTCTCTCCATCCATCCAACTGTTAAAACGACCTCTTCATCTTTATGAATCACTAAATACATGCATTGTATATCTCCTACTAATCTCTTCACTCCTGAATTCCACCCTCCTTGCCACTAATCTACTTCATGTATTCTTGCACCAAGATTATTTCTAAATTCCTCACATTTTTCTTGTTTCATCTTCACATTTTTTTGCACATGCCAATAAGAGTTTCTTTTTTAACAGATTCAAATTGAATTATACCATTTCTCTTCATGAGATACTCCACTGGCTTCCCATTATTCAACACATAAAATCCAAATTCTTTAATAGGAGACACCTGACACTGCTTATCTGGCTCCCCATATTCTCTCCAGCTTCATCTTCTTCACCATCCTGTAACCCAACCTCCTACTTTAAGTTTTATACATTTTAAATAACTATCACTAATCCTGACACTAGATTTCTGCTCACCTTTGCACATTGTCTCTTATCCTAGAATGTTTTTTCCACTGCCATCCCCTCTTTGCTCCCAGTCATCCCTCATATGCATAAATCCTACTCATTTTAATCATTCTTTTTCTGGTCAGCTTACATATTCCTATCTCTGGAAGCCTTCTCTGCTCAACCCCCAAATCTACAATTCTAAATTTAAAAATACTCTCATGTGTCCCCATAGCACCCTCTGCTTTCTGCTTCCCATGATTGTATCTCAACAGAGAAAATATAATAATTTCCTAATTACTTGTCTTTATTCCTCACTAGACCATAAGTTCCAAGAGGGTAGACACTTACTGTCTCTTTCACTGTTGTATCTCCAGTGTAGCAAAAAGCCCAGGGCACAGAAGCCAATGGATAAATGTCTGTTTTATGCATCCATGAAAATAACAAAGCATATAACCATGTTTCACTAATTATAAAATCCATTTCCATCTACCATAATCCTGATAAAAGCCTGAATAACTTATTCCATTTAAACATTATTTTATTTCTATGAATTAAAGATGCATCATTATGGAAGAAGGAATGGATTACAATAAGTAAAAAGAAAAATATGGGGACATCCTCTTTATTTATCACAGGTGTGTTCTAAGAAGTGAGGTCATTCCAGAATCTAAGCATAAATTCAGTTACCAACCAGGAAGTAAAAGTATAATTTGTAAATAATTCTGGAGTGCTTGTAAACATCTTTCTTTGCTGATTCTCCAAGTAATTTTATAGTTTAAATATGGCAAGTTTTTAGGAAAACATTTGGATTCTCTGTTCTAACTTATTTGACCATGCATCTGTATTTGATAACTTCATCAGTTTGATTCTGAAAAGAGGGATTTTGGCTCCTGCAACAGTTGATATATTGTCAAATGTTGAATTTACAATTTGTTTTGCATATCATTTAATGAATTCTCAACTAATTTAATCCAAAATAAATGTTAAGCATACAAATTTTAAAGATTTAAGATTTCTATTACTAAAAATAAAACCCAATGTCAGTAAGAAACTTTGCTATGAGGTATTACATCATCTATTATATGTTATTTATATTGTATTGATTAGTATAAGGGAAAATGAACATCCATTCCACACTTACCAGTAGAATCAAAGTTTCTGAATGCAGCAATGAATAAGAGCTTACAGAGAATGAAATACTGAAGAGACAAAGGAAGAACGAATAACATAATGAAACTACTAAAACAGAATATCAGAATTCATACATTAATATGTTCTTAGTTAATAGCAGTGATTATTGAAAATTTGATTCAGAAAATGATACTATTACAATCTGAAATATTAAATTTTGGAATGCCAACTACATCATTCACAAAACCTAAAATGGTTAGAGTTGCATTCTAAAGTATTATGATATAATATACAGAGGATACAGAATCTGTGGCAAGTTAAGCCCATATGGTTTCTCTGAAGTTTAGATCAATTTAGATTTTTCTGGTCAACTTTATACTGTGGCAATCTTAATCTTTAAAAAATTGGAAAAAAATGCTAAAATGTTAGAACACAAAGACATTACAAACTAAGCAATGAATAATGCTTGGAAGTATTGACAGCACATCCATTTTTAAGAAATTTTGCTACAAAATTTCAAAATGTGTTTAAAATTCTAAGGGGAAGTATTAGTTCAGGAGTAAAAATAACAGTATATTCTTAACATTTTATTCACCCATTCCACAGGTGTTCACTTAGCACCTACAAATCAAAATATGTAGAGTAGAAGATACTAAGACAAATAAGAAAGAACACTGGACTTTAAGAAACTCAAAGGCTCTCTCAAAGGACAGATATCTAGCAGGTAAGAAGACAAATTGAGAAGCAAGAAGAACTACAACCCTGTAGCCTGTAGAAAAAAAAAAAAACACATTCACAGAAAGACAAGATGAAAAGGCAGAGGGCTATGTACCAGATGAAGGAACAAGATAAAACAACAGAAAAATAACTAAGTGAAATGGAGATAGGCAATCTTCCAGAAAAGAATTCAGAATAATGATAGTGAAGATGATCTAGGACCTCGGAAAAAAAATGGAGGCAAGATCGAGAAGATGCAAAAAATGATTAACAAAGATCTAGAAGAATTAAAGAACAAACAAACAGAGATGAACAATACAATAACTAAAATGAAAAATACACTAGAAGGAATCAATAGCAGAATAACTGAGGCAGAAGAACGGATAAGTGACCTAGAAGACAGAATGGTGGAATTCACTGCTGTGGAACAGAATAAAGAAAAAAGAATGAAAAGAAATGAAGACAACCTAAGAGACCTCTGGGGCAAAATTAAATGCAACAACATTCACATTACAGGGGTCCCAGAAGGAGAAGAGAGAGAGAAAGGACCCGAGAAAACATTTGAAGAGATTATAGTCGAAAACTTCCCTAACATGGGAAAGAAAATAGCCAGCCAAGTCCAGGAAGCACAGAGAGTCCCATACAGGATAAACCCAAGGAGAAACATGCCCAGACACATAGTAATCAAATTGACAAAAATTAAAGACAAAGAAAAATTATTGAAAGCAGCAAGGGAAAAATGGCAAGTAACATACAAGGGAACTCCAATAAGGTTAACAGCTGATTTCTCAGCAGAACTTCTACAAGCCAGAAGGAGTGCCATGATATATTTAAAGTGATGGAAGAACCTACAACCAAGATTACTCTACCCGGCAAGGATCTCATTCAGATTCGACGGAGAACTCAAAAGCTTTACAGACAAGCAAAAGCGAAGAGAATTCAGCACCACCAAACGAGCTCTAAAACAAATGCTAAAGGAACTGCGCTAAGTGGGAAACATAAGAGAAGAAAATGACCTACAAAAACGAACCCAGAACAATTAAGAAAATGGTCATAGGAACATACATATCGATAATTACCTTAAACGTGAATGGATTAAATGCTCCAACCAAAAGACACTGCCTTGCTGAATGGATACAGAAACAAGACCCATATATATGCTGTCTAAAAGAGACCCACTTCAGACCTAGGGACACATACAGACTGAAAGTGAGGGGATGGAAAAACATATTCCATGCAAATGGAAGTCAAAAGAAAGCTGGAGTAGCAATACTCATATCAGATAAAATAGATTTTAAAATAAAGAATGTTACAAGAGACAAAGAAGGACACTACATAATGATCAAGGGATCAATCCAAGAAGAAGATATAACACTTGTAAATATTTATGCATCCAACATAGGAGCACCTCAATACATAAGGCACCTGATAACAGCTCTAAAAGAGGAAATCGACAGTAACACAATAATAGTGGGGGACTTTAACACCTCACTTATACCAATGGACAGATCATCCAAACAGAAAATTAATATGGAAACACAAGCTTTAAATGAAACAATAGACCAGATAGATTTAATTGATATTTATAGGACATTCCATCCAAAAACAGCAGATTACACTTTCTTCTCAATGCACAAGGAACATTCTCTAGGATAGATCACATCTTGGGTCACAAATCAAGCCTCAGTAAATTTAAGAAAATTGAAATCATATCAAGTATCTTTTCTGACCACAACACTATGAGATTAGGAATCAATTACAGGGAAAAAAAACGTAAAAATCACAAACACATGGAGGCTAAAAAATATGTTACTAAATAATCAAGAGATCACTGAAGAAGTCAAAGAGGAAATTAAAAAATACCTAGAGACAAATGACAATGAAAACACGACAATCCAAAACCTATGGGATGCAGCAAAAGCATTTCTAGGAGGGAAGTTTATAGCAATACAATCCTACCTCAAGAAACAAGAAAAATCTCAAAGAAACAACCTAACCTTACACCTAAAGGAACTAGAGAAAGAAGAACAAACAAAACCCAAAGTTAGCAGAAGGAAAGAAATCATACAGATCAGAGCAGAAATAAATGAAATACAAACAAAGAAAACAATAGCGAAGATCAATAAAACTAAAAGCTGGTTGATTGAGAAGATAAACAAAATTGATAAACCATTTGCCACACTCATCAAAAAAAAAGAGGGAGAGGACTCAAGTCAATAAAATTAGAAATGAAAAAGGAGAAGCTAAAACAGACACCACAGAAATACAAAGCATCCCAAGAGACTACTACAAGCAATTCTATGCCAGTAAAATGGACAACCTGGAAGAAATAGACAAATTCTTAGAAAGGTGTAATCTTCCAAGACTGAGCCAGGAAGAAACAGAAAATATGAACAGATCAATCACAAGTAATGAAATTCAAACTGTGATTAAAAATCTTCCAACAAACAGAAGTCCAGGACCAGATGGCTTCACAGGAGAATTCTATCAAACATTTAGAGAAGAGCTAACACTCATCCTTCTCAGACTTTTCCAAAAAATTGCAGAGGAAGGAAAACTCCCAAACTCATTCTACAAGGCTACCATCACCCTGATACCAAAACCAGACAAAGACACTACAAAAAAAGAAAATTACAGACCAATATCAGTGATGAATATAGATGCAAAAATCCTCAACAAAATACTAGCAAACAAAATCCAACAACACATTAAAAGGATCATACAACATGATCAAGTGGGATTTATCCCAGAGATGCAAGGATTCTTCAATATATGCAAATCAATCAATGTGATACACCGTATTAACAAACTGAAGAATAAAAACCATATGATCATCTCAATAGATGCAGAGAAAGCTTTCGACAAAATTCAACACCCATTTATGAAAAAAACTCTCCAGATACTGGGCATAGAGGGAACCTACTTTAACATAATAAAGGCCATATATGACAAACACACAGCAAACATCTTTCTCAATGGTGAAAAACTGAAAGCATTTCCTCTAAGATCAGGAACAAGACAAGGATGTCCACTCTCACCACTATTATTCAACATAGTTTTGGAAGTCCTAGCCATAGCAATTAGAGAAGAAAGAGATATAAAAGGAATACAAATTGGAAAAGAAGAAGTAAAACTGTCACTGTTTGCAGATGACATGATACTATACATAGAGAATCCTAAAGATGCCACGAGGAAACTACTAGTGCTTATCAATGAATTTGGTAAAGTTGCAGGATACAAAATGTATGCACATAAATCTTTTGCATTCCTATACACTAATGATGAAATATCTGAAAGAGAAATTAAGGAAACACTCCCACCTACCATTGCAACAAAAAGAATAAAATACCTAGGAATAAACGTACCTAGGTAGACAAAAGACCTGTTTGCAGAAAACTATATGACAGTGATGAAAAAACTTAAACATGATACCAACAGATGGAGAGATATACCATGTTCTTGGATTGGAAGAATCAATATTGTGAAAATGACTATACTACACAAAGCAATCTACAGAATCAATGAAATCCCTATCAAATTACCACTGGCATTTTTTACAGAACTAGAACAAATAATCTTAAAATTTGTATGGAGACACAAAAGACCCCAAATAGCCAAAGCAGTCTTGAGGGTAAGAAACGGAGCTGGGGGAATCAGACTCCCTGACTTCAGACTATACTACAAAGCTACAGTAACCAAGACAATATGGTATTGGCACAAAAACAGAAATATAGATCAATGGAACAGGAGAGAGAGCCCAGAGATAAACCCATGCACCTATGGTCAACTAATCTATGACAAAGGAGGCAAGGATATATGGTGGAGAAAAGACAGTCTCTTCAAATAAGTGGTGCTGGGAAAACTGGAGAGCTACATGTAAAAGAAAGAATGAAATTAGAACACTACCTAACACCATACACAAAAATAAACTCCAAATGGATTAGAGAACTAAATGTAAGACCGGGCACTATAAAACTCTTAGAGGAAAACATAGGAAGAACACTCCTTGACATAAATCACACCAAGATATTTTTTGAACCACCTGCTAGAGTAATGGAAATAAAGACAAAAATAAACAAATGGGACCTAATGAAACTTCAAAACTTTTGCACAGCAAAGGAAACCATAAAGAAGACGAAAAGACAACCCTCAGAATGGGAGAAAATATTTGCAAATGAATCATCAAAGGATTAATCTCCAAAATATACAAACAGCTCATGCAGCTCAATATTAAAAAAACAAACAACCCAATCCAAAAATGGGCAGAAGACCTAAATAGACATTTCTCCAAAGAAGACATACAAATGGCCAAGAAGCACATGAAAAGCTGCTCAACATCATTAATTATTAGAGAAATGCAAATCAAAACTACAATGAGGTATCACCTCACACCAGTTAGAATGGGCATCATCAGAAAATCTACAAGCAACAAATGCTGGAGAGGGTGTGGAGAAAATGGAACCCTCTTGCACTGTTGGTGGGAATGTAAATTGATACAGCCACTATAGAGAACAGTACAGAGGTTCCTTAAAGAACTAAAAGTAGAATTACCATATGACCCAGCAATCCCACTACTGGACATATACCCAGAGAAAACCATAATTCCAAAAGACACAGGCACCCCAATGATCATTGCAGCATTATTTACAATAGCCAGGTCATGGAAGCAACCTAAATGCCCATTGACAGATGAATGGATAAAGAAGATGCGCTATATATATACAATGGAATATTACTCGGCCATAAAAAGGAACAAAATTGGGTCATTTGTAGAGATGTGGATGCATCTAGAGACTGTCATACAGAGTGAAGTAAGTCAGCAAGAGAAAAACAAATATCGTATATTAACACACGTATGTGGAACCTAGAAAATGGTGCAGATGAACCAGCTTGCAGTTGAGAAATTGAGACACAGAAGTAGAGAAAAAATGTATGGACACCAAGGGAGGAAAGTGGCGGGGGCTGGGGGTTGTTGTGGGATGAATTGGGAGACTGGGATTGACATGTATACACTGATGTGTATAAAATGGATGACTGATAAGAAAAAATAAATAAACATTAAAAAAAAGAAGACAAATTGATGTATACAGTCTCCACTTTTTGTTTTGTTTTAACTGATATATTTAAAATTTGAACAGGTTTGAGCAAAATTCCTAAAAACTGACATTTTTAACTTATTTTTTTCTAAAAGGAAATATCTTTACAAGATCTTATTGTATGATTTATTTGAAGTAAAACTATTAAAATATTTTTTTAAAAATTTAGTCATCTCTGTTTTATATGTGGTGCAATTAGAAAGCCAGAGCAGAATTATTCTTTTTATACTACCTCCTGTCAATTTTCCCCTATTTTGTCATCATTAAAGCTAGATTTAAAACAGTTTACAAAGTAAACCCAGTTCAAAGTGGTTGTATAGGCTTAAAAATTAGTTTGATCTGGTGTTTGAGGTTCTAAAACTTTTAGGGGACTCACTCGGTCTATCTAATAAAGTTTGTACTTAACAGTTCATGTGAATTGGAAGAGAATCATTATTTTTAACTGTCCTCATTTCAAACTGTCAATGTAATTGGAATTGGTGATAGAATAGGGAGAACTATTTATCCAGACTCAGAAATATGGGTTATTGATTTGAGAGAGAGAGACAGATAGTTGTTACTGTGTGAAAAGTTTTATTTTGAATAAAGTAAGAATTATAAGAACCTGTGTCTATACACTTCAATTTATGTAAGTATTACTTCATTATTTTATGATATCTTTATTTCCCTAAGGTAGAGATCCATACTTTTGTTTCCTTTATTTTACAGGTGGAGGAACAGGCCCAGAGTTTAAGTAATTTGATCATGGTCATGAAAAATGCTTGGGTTAAACTTGTTAATTCAGGTACAGGATTTTGCTTTGGATAATTTGTCTGAATTCAACCTTCACACTCAATTAATGAATGACCTTAGAGATTGAAATTACTTTCCCTAAGAATTTTGAAAGTATTTTCCCATTGTTCTCTGTCTTCCAGATGTGCCACTTAGAATCATGATCCTTTTTTATATTCCCAAGCACCTCCTCTCCACATTTTTTTTCCTTTTTCTTATTGTTCCTGGATTTGGAATTACACTATGATAACTTAGAATGATTCTTCTTTTCATTTATTGTGTTAAATATTTAGCGAGGCTCTTCAATTTAACTCATGGCATTTAGTAGCGGGACCTTTTCCCATAATTCCCTCTCCAGTCTCTCTTTTCTCTTTATAGGTGTCATATTACTAGAATAGCAAAACACCTCTCCTTATCAATGTTTTTTAAACTTTCTGAGATATTTGTTAAATTTTCTTACTGATTTTCCCCCCTTCTCTCTCTCTCCTCACTGGAATTTTTAAATTTCTAAAGACTCATTTTTGTTCTCTGGATAATCCACTACCATACTATACTGTTTCTGGTTCATGTCTTTCTGAAGATATTTTTGAAGTGTTTTTCTTTTTTGCAATCTCTTTTGTTTTCTATGGTTGACTTTCTTACCCTTTTGCTTTATTATATTTTATCTCTGATTTTCACCTTAGAGGCATCTATAAAATTTCCTTTGAGCCATCATTGTCTTTAGTGAGGCAGTACAAATTGAGTTGATGATTTATTTGCCTAACTAGGTCTTGCTGACCAGAAGCCTTCCCTATAGGAGAGTACCTAGTATTTTGTTGCAGCCTCTCAAATATCTATATCTCTGATTTTTTTAAATAACGTGTTTCCCCAGAAAAATCCTCCAGAGTTACTTTGTAGGTATTTGCCTGGCCCACACATTCTAAGAGTATGTTGGTTAAATAGAGTTTTATCTTTTGTGTACAGACAATCCCTCTATTTTCAGTCCAGCATATCAGCCCTGCCCTCACCATTGTTTGATGCCTCTGACTTAACGATGTCCCAGAATGAAAAACTTCAGACTACTGGAGAAGGACAGTTGTGTGGCTGATCTGGGTAGCAGATGAGATTTGGGTACCTAAATCCTCATTACATAAAATTTCACCCATCCTCCTTTCTGTGACGCACAGCAATCCATCTTCAAAATCTTCTGTTTTCAATTCCTGAGCCATCAGAAATTTGAAGCAAAATCAGAGAGTCTTTGATTGCTCACCTCTCCCCCTGTCAACTGAAGGAGGATAGTTTCATCAAAAAATTACAGTTAATAAGTAGGCAAAATGAGCCTGGAAGCCAGGCTACTAAAACCTAGCAGATACTTGCCCCTACCCTACCTCAAGACCGCTAGCTTCTTCAGTAGGATTCACATAACAAGTAGACCAATTCTAAAAAACACACCACTAGATTCAGATTATCATAAGTTATTCTCTGTTGACAAAGTGATTTTTCTCTGGAGTGCCACCTTTCAGAAAAATGTAAAAACTGTATCATTATCAATATTATTTACTCAACATTCAGTTACTCTGACAAGAGGAAAGCATATGAAATATACAGATATGAAGCAAATTAAGTAAATATGGTTTCTGCCTTCCAGAAACTAAACTTAAAATATACCTAAACCCATCATGTACATACTTTCTAAAGCCCCAAAAAAACAAAAATCTGTGTTTTAAAAATTCTAGACATTTTTGTAGTGGGTACTGAGTAGCTGGAAGAAAGTCAGCATTTAAATCCTAATAGTAATTGTTTGAGTCAGCATCATATAACATGTTGCAGCTTTGGAATCTAACAGAGCACAGTAAAAACTGAAATCATGCCACACTTTTTTGAATCTGTAAAATGAAGTTGATAAAAAAGACAACCAAAATTGTGGGAATTATGAAAACATATGTCCTGTGCCTAATGTTTTCTGGCATATAGCTAGTGCTTTGTTAATGTAGGGTGGCATTATTTTATTCATTCAACAAATATCTCTTCTTCAACTATTATGCGTCAGGCTCTGTGTTTTATGCTAGGGAAAAAAATGGGAAATAAGCAAGCTAGGATCTGTGTCTAATGGGATTTCTAGCAGAAGAATCAATTCCTTTGATTGTTAATTTATCATTTTATTTTGTGCTCTTTGCTGGGAATATGGTGCTGGATAAGAGAAACAGCGTTCTTTTTCTACTGGAGAGATATTAAACATAAAATTATAGGACCATAATAGGAAATTCAAATATAAGTCCAGTATTTAAAGTAGGGATTTGGTACTAGAGTTTAGGAAAGGATTCCTTGGGAAATGATATTTACACTGGGAAATGTGAATAAGATAAATAGGCATTAGGTAAGTGAAGGAGATGGCAACACAGTTCTAGAAGAGCGCAGGCAAGACAAGTAAAAGCCCTACTGAGAGAAGAAGCATGGTGCTTCAAAGAAAGCACTGGCATCACTGGAGTCACTGGAGTACAGTGTCACTGGAGTGTAGAGGGAGAATGACTTGATATAGAAATGGAGCAAGAGCCAGATCATGAAGAAAAATGTACACCATGTTAAGCACTTTGAATTTTGCTCTAAAAATAATGCATAGTTCTTGAAAGATGTTCAGAGAGGACTGACATGATTCAATTTGCATTTTAAGATTATTCTGTCTGCTGAGGGGAAAATAAATTAGAGGAAGCAAAACATGGATGCAGGGAGACACATTGGGAAGTAATTGTAATGTCTCAGGCAAAATAGGTAACCTGGAATGGGTAATGTCAGTTATAACAGAATACAAGTTCTATGAGTTAGAAAGTAAATTGTATGTAGGCAAGGAAAGATATTTCACCTTGACTTAAAACAGTGAAGCCTTCTGACTAAATTTGGGCTTGAAAGGACTACTTTTACTAGTGGGATCTATCTAGGTCCTACTGATTATCATGGGGTACATATTAGTTTGGATGCCATCCTCCTTTTCCTTTTAAGACCACCCCCTCAAAATCCTTTGGGGAAATTGCCTCACTCTAATTTTGCGAAGTCATTGGATTTTAAGCAACATGCTGTGCCTTTGCTAACCAAGGGATAGGAGAACTGGACTATCTTCTTGGATTTTGACTTTTTAGAATACTCAATAAAAGGAGGAGAAAGTTTGGCTACTGATTTTTCTCAGTAGTAACTGCCTGATAAAACTACCAATTAACTTCCTCCACTAGTAGCCTTAAGACTGCCCTGGTTCCAGCTCACTCCAAATCTGGTTCCTCATTATTACTTTAAATTTTCAGAGCTGTTTCATGTGTTTACAATAAGCTCTCATTTTGCTAAAGCCAGCCAGAGACTGTTTCTATTGATTGCAACCGAAGTAACTCAGCAGATGTGTACTAAGTGATGAATACCATGTAGACAAAACTCAAGGACCCCCAGATAAAAATGCTGAAGATCTCGCTTCAGTGCAATGGTTCTTAACTTTTTGTGGATGTACGATGGCCATGGATCTTCTTCCTATAAAAATTTATTTATGCACAAAAACGTGATACCTTGCATAAAATTTCAGGGAGTTCATGAACCCCCTGAATCCCTTCCTTGGAACCCCTAGGTGTCGATGGAGCCCAAATTAAGAACACCTGTCCAAATATACAATTTTCTCCTCAAAGTGGTAAAAGACTAAGATATGTTTCACATTTATTCAATTTTGAACTCGCCTTCACAAAGTAGGTGATGTAGAATGTGAATGAAACCATGAAACAACAATTGACCTAAAGCACAATAGTTTTAGGAGCACTTTTCATTTCAAAGGAGAATTTTAAAAAGAATTATTAGTAACATCTTTCTCTTTCTCCTTGGGAAATATTTGAAGTACTTGGCTTTATTTTACATGATGTGCGTGTACATTTCACCTGAAAGAGAAATTATTCACACTGCCTAGGATTATATAAAGGTCTTAACAGCAAAAAGTTGAATGTACTTAGAAACTACATGTAAAATATTGAGTGTTTGTAGAAATCTCTGTAAACATTATCTTCCACATTGAGTATTTTAAGTATAAATGTGTTTTAGTGCCATTGTATTGGAGAAAAAAAATATCACAGAAGAGAAAATTCCAGATCTAATTTTCCTGTGCAGCTTGATTTCAAAATTGGCACTCAAATCTATTAGTCATCAATAGAGCAATTCCTGACTTCTTGGTGTAGTAACACTATTATTGCTATAATTTTGAGACACCACACATTGCATTAAAGTACTTAAAACTTGGGCATTTATAAATTAAAATAAATAATTTGGAGACTTTGGGGAAAATGAGGGGAATATTTTCCATTTTTTTGGAAAATTGGAGAAAACGTAGCAAAATATAGGTGTCAATTATTGTGTTACTGATTTAATTTGGAGAAAGTTTTCTCAACCAATATGCCTGTCACAAAACCAAACTGATAATCAACTGTGATCTCACCTGCAGATTTTCTGTGACATTTCATTGTTTTATTTACAAAATTGCTATGAACAAATTTTTAAAAAAATCCAAGTATCTCAAAACTATGTTTGTTTGTTAAATATCAAATACATTTGATATTTATATAAATGTATAGATATATAAATAAAATATATTTAATTATGTATTCATATTTACTGAATTAAATACATTAGATTTAAGCATTCTGACAGAGATAGGCATCACCATATGTTTAAAATGCATCTCAGTTTTGAAGATCATGAAAGTTGTCAATGTTGTAATTCTATCACATACCTAAAATAAATATGTGAAATGCATTTCATTAGACATGCAACATATGCAGCCAATGGAAAATAAAGATTGTTTCCGTATGGGGCTTCGTATTCTGACTTCCTTCAAAAAGATAACTCAAACGAAACAGATTAGGATCATTTTACAGCCTAGATGGTAGCATTTGGATTTGAAACAGAAAAAAAAAGAAAAAAAGAAAAGGAACTGATTATTGAAGTGACTACATTACTGCCATTGTAATTTGCACAAGGGATGTGAACGCTTTGATGCCTAAGATTCTAAACTTACTGTTTGAAAAGCTAAATGAAAATCAGGTTAATTATCTCTCAGTCTGTGTAATTCAGATGTGTCTGGTCTTTCTACATAAAAGATGTGCTGATCAGGGGTGATGATCTGCAGGATATCAGAACATCTCAGATTAATTTTCTTTTCAGTTAAACGAAACTGTTTTCCAGAGATTCAAAATCTTGCAAATTAGCCCCTCCAGAGTCTGGGAAAAGCTTGTAAAGTTTTTTTTTTTTGCTTTTTTTTCTCTTCACCTGTTTGAATTGAGAATGAGAAGCAAGTGTGAAAGTGCTTTAATATTTCAAATGTGAAAATCAGGACTTTGATAAAAAAGAAAATCTAATCTAGATACACAGAACTGAAACATGGTTAAAGGTATAATATCTTATTTCGAGTAGATCTTGGACAAAAAATAAAGTCCTACATATAGCCTAAGAACATGAAAAACTATGAAAAGTAAGATATTTAATACCTAAGCAATAGGCAGGCATTCTTAAATTTAATAGTTCTTCTCTAAGGATTCTTTATTCTGTTGTTCCAAAGAAAAAGCCCTATCATTTTTCCAATAGACTTATTCCATATTTCATGAAGCTCTATATTTCCATTGTGCTGTTTTTAATTATGGGCATGGTCTCAGCTCTAGTTTGGGATTTCAGGAAATTGCACAAGTAATTGTCATCACAGACACAGCTTAATTTCTTGTGTAGTGATGACACAACGATTTGCCCAAGGCCAAACTAAAGCAGAAAAGTCTTTAATAAAATGATGGGTGGCTTATCTACAACTTGATGGTTCACTATAATAAGATTAGAGAATATAAAAAGTGGAAATTTAAGTTTACATTGAGCTTCAAAACCTTAATGCAACTGATTGCTTGAGAATTATTCAACATTATTATGATGAAATAAGCCTATATTAACACCCTCCCTCACACATGTGAACTTTATTTTTTGAAGAAAGTAGTTATTACACAGGCAAAAATACAGGAAGAAAGTATAGGTAAAAGCAAGAAAATGAAAATTAATATCTAGGGACTTATGATTTTTTTCACATTTGGAAATCAGAGACACTTGTTTCAAGTGCTGCTCTGTCACTGTTTAGTCGAAAAAATCTTGATAAATTTATGAACTTTGGATTCTCAACAACATCAATCTTGCAAGGTTCTCAGGATTAAAAATAAGATTAAAGGGAGAAAAAGACAGGTTTGTAAGATATTTGGTATACCTATCACCTATTAGGAACACAATAAATGACAGCTATTAAATGTCTATCAGAAATTGTTTAATATAGGTTTTTTTGTTTGTTTGATTGTTTTTGGTTTTGGTTTTTTCTTTGCAGTACGCAGGCCTCTCACCGTTGTGGCCTCTCCCGTTGCGGAGCACAGGCTCCGGACATGCAGGCTCAGTGGCCATGGCTCATGGGCCCAGCTGCTCCACGGCATGTGGGATCCTCCCGGACTGGGGCACGAACCCGTGTCCCCTACATCAGCAGACAGACTCTCAACCACTGTGCCACCAGGGAAGCCCTCATGTAGGTTTTTTTTTTTTTTTTTTTTTTTTTTTGCTGTATGCGGGCCTCTCACTGTTGTGGCCTCCCCCGTTGCGGAGCACAGGCTCCGGACGCGCAGGCTCCGGACGCGCAGGCTCAGCGGCCATGGCTCACGGGCCCAGCCGCTCCGCGGCATATGGGATCCTCCCAGACCGGGGCACGAACCCGTATCCCCTGCATCGGCAGGCGGACTCTCAACCACTTGCGCCACCAGGGAGGCCCCCTCATGTAGGTTTTTGAGCCATGCTTACACTTAGCAGAATTTAGTGTCCTGAGACTGTTAAAATTAGAAGATCCAAAGTGCGATTTCTCAGAAATAAAATACTTAATTATAAAATGTTCAACAATCTAATATGTTTTAGGGATAATGAGAAAATTGTGTTCTTTAAACAGAAACTAATTCTACTGTTTTATCATGTAACTCCAGCTCTTTCTTTTTTCTTCAATGTCCTAACTCCTGAATTTCATTCCAATGTACATTTTGGAAACCTGAATAATGTTCACTGACTTCTTTTAAATCAAGTCACATAGATTAAAACAAATTTACAAAGGACAGACAAAAAACAACTGGGGAGAATACTCATCAAAATCTTATGTTAGAAAGTAGAAAGCACTTAAAAATATTACAGAGAGAGAGTTTTTGAAAGTTGAAGCTTATACAAAGAAATGTCCACTAAGAGATTTTTGAAATCTAAAAGAATTATAGTCTTCAAAAAAAGGTTGGAAGGTAATTTATTTCACCTTCCTACCTTAAAGCAGAACTTCCTCTAAACAATACATGGCTATCTTCCCTGTTTTAAAAGAGCTCCAAGTAGAAAAATTCCACCATTTCAATAGACAGCTAGTTATAAAATATGATAAACTTCAGTCCATTTGTTAAATGCTCTGACATGACAAAGCGACATTACTGTTTCTCCCTAAATGGAGTGCGAATCTGTTAAAATTTTGAGGCTTACCAAATTACACTGTTTTGCTAGATATTTGCATTGAAATTAATAGACACTTAGTAAGTTAGTTATGAATAATGATATTCTACCTTTTAGGAAGCACTTGGTTGTTGATTGCATGTGGGGGTATGGTAGGGGGGAGGTATAATAAAAGATGTAATTGTTTTTAATATAGCTTTAGAGGAGGAGGCAGTTAGGATGAGTCAGTTTTGAAGACATTAATTCTGAATACCATCCAAGAGGGGATGTTCCCTAAACAGTTATATATAGTCTGAAACTCAGAAGAGAGGACTGGGTTAATGATTACAATTTGGGAGCAGTCAGCATACAAATGACAATTAAAGTCATTGCAATTAGTTAGAACACAAAGAACTAACGTGAGTAAGTTTGAGAGCTGAGGCGCCAGACTCCTGAAAACAAAGGAGAATGAGAAGGAACTTCAAGAGAGGTAGAACCAAAACTAGAAGAGTTTAGTATCTGAGAAGGCAAGGAGGAGAATGTTCCAAGATGGAAGGAATAGTCAAGTGCATTGGAGGCAGTTGAGAGGCAAGTAAGGTAATGAGTGAGTTTCTACTGGAAATTATTGGTAAACACATCAAAATCAGTTTTATGGGAAAGTTTGGGGTTTGGGGCAGAAGACGGTTGAGAAGTGAATAGGAGGTAAAAGGAGGAGAGTAAATCTACTACTACAGAAAAGATTTTAGTAGAAGATACGTAATAAAGGATGACAGAGTAAGAAACTGGGAGAGGATGTGGTCCCAAGGGAACCTGGATAAATGGCCTATACCAAAAGGAGCAATATTTCCTCCAAGATTTAACATTATCAGCTGAGAATGAGAGAGGAAGATGGGTCACCTCAGAAAACGGAAGACAGAAGTGGCTAGAAAAATATTACTTAAGATGTCTTGTAAGCTATGAGGAACATGTTAAGGTTGATAATAATGTGTTTACATTGATGTATTCTGATGGCTAATCAGTCTTTCCCAGCTGTTTTCTGATAGCATGTAGAAAGAAAATGTTTTGATTTAAAATTTTAGGAATTAGGATTTTGTTATGCCAGATTAGGTATTTGTGAACCCCAGGCTTGAAGGTGAAGAGGATGTAGCAAGAGCCCAGTGGATAGGGAGAAACTGAACAGGACAAGGGATCATAAGTACAAGTGAGATGGAATATTATTAACAGTGAAAGATGATCAAGGAAGCTGAAGTTTGTGGCCAGAGAGTGGGCTTATATGTACACATACATTTACATAATTGGGATCATGCTTAATACAGGGTTTGTACCTTGGTACTAAAAATTCTTTGAACATAATTCAGTGGCTGACGTATCTACCATGTGGATGTATTTAACCATTTACCCTTTGTGGTTTCTCCCAGTGTTTAAAATTCTAAATAATGCTGTGATGAACATTCTTGTACATAAATTTAAGAGCCACTGAAAGCAAAAAGACAATTGCTCTTGTTCTCAGTAACTAAATGCTTTGCTTTCCCAGTATCCAAACCCCCAGGCAAAGGAAAGTAAGGGAAATCTAACAGAGTCAACATCAAATCCTGGTAGATTTTCATCTTAAATATTAATTTTTATAATGCTAACACTTTTAGTATGGTAGTGAATAAGATTTATATATCGATTATTCTTGATTACATAATATGTTTGGTCTGATCACTACATTTGGCCTGATTACTTATGTACGTGCTGCAAGGACATTAATTTACTATAGAGTTCTCCTACAGTTTACTTTGCAAATCTAGAGATATACAATACTCAACACTTACTAAGGTCACAGGATTAATACTGTCTTGATAACTCATTTAAAAATTTTCATTTTGAACTTTAGAAAGCCGATCTAAATTACTATGCAGAGTCTAGGAAAACAAGATCTACAAATTTTCTCCAACTTGATTTCACCTGCTGTACTCATATATTTGGGTAAATTCCTCTCTTCACAAGGTTCCCCAAATTGAGTAGGTTCCTGGAATACTAGGCAGTGACCTTTGTTACCATCTGTAAAGTTGAGACCCAGTAAAGTCTGATAACAGACCAGATTTCCTGGGATGACTTTGTAGACATTGACTTCATAAGTAAAACCACCTTTGTTCCATAAAAAGTGGCTTGTCAAACCTTTTAAAATGGCATTGTTCTCAAATGTGACACTCCCATCAATTTGCTCAAAAACATCCTGGTAAAAAGGAAGACAGATTCTTATTAACCTAGACAAATAACTATTTTTCCATGAAAAGTGACTTAATAAGAGTTTCTGAACTCTAGGGGAATCAGTGAGTATCTGATAGTTTAAAATGTTTTATTTTATTTCACAAAAGCAGAGTTTATGAATTAATAAGAAAAGTGGAAGAAGAAAGAAAAAGGTCTTTTTCATAGAACCAGAAGATATAACATTAAGACAATATTAACATTATCCCAAACAAAAAAACATAATAATTTCACTCATGAATTAATTCACTATTATAAAATTAATCTTTGTTCTGATGCATTTGGTTCAGCAGTTTGCTTTCATGAAGCTGTCTGTTTCTAGATAAAAAGGGTCCTCAGCCATGAAAATAAACAAAACTGAGTTATTTGTAGTGAGGTGGACGGACCTAGAGTCTGTCATACGTAGTGAAGTAAGTCAGAAAGGGAAAAACAAATACCATATGCTAACACATATATATGGAATCTAAAAAAAAAAAAAAGGTTCTGACGAACCTAGGGGCAGGACAGGAACAAAGACATAGAGAATGGACTTGAGGACATGGGGAGGGGTAAGGGTAAGCTGGGACGAAGTGAGAGAGCAGCATTGACATATATACACTACCAAATGTAAAACAGCTAGCTAGTGGGAAGCAGCTGCATCGCACAGAGTGATCAGCTCAGTGCTTTGTGACCACCTAGATGGGGGGGATGGGGAGGGTGGGAGGGAGACGCAAGAGGGAGTGGATAGGGGGATATATGTATATGTATAGCTGATTCACTTTGTTATACAGCAGAAACTAACACAACATTGTAAAGCAATTATACTCCAATAAAGATGTTTAAAAAATGATAAAAGAAAAAAAAGGGTCCTGGAAATCTGGCCTCAGTCCACTGGTAAGAGTCTGAAAGTTGTCTAAGAGATGCGTGCTCAGAAACCTGTACCCATGGAGTCTCATGGAAACCTGTATCCAAGAGTCTGTTCTTTGAGGTGTTAATAGTTTAGAGCACCTTTCACAATCCTTTTCCATCAGGCTCTGAGACCATAGTTTTTTTGTGGAAGACAGAAATTCTGTCATATAGCATGTGTAGCATATGGCAGAGCTTTCAGGAAAGTATCAGAATAAAACTGAAACTATCTGTAGATGACAAAGATTTAATAGCTATGGGTGATTTACTACCGGTAATTTTTCAGTATGAAAGGTCTGATGAGGAATTATAATAAGAATAATGCAACAAGAAATTTTTATCATTAGAATAACAATAACAGATCAGAGATTGTATGTAAGAATTAAAATGGTCAGCTCTGAAAATTGTTGGATGAATGCAAAATCATTGTTATAATTATTAATATGAACTGATTCAATAAAATGACTATTTTGTGTAGCTATCAATAGTTTCTATTTATCCATGTATATATTTACTTATTGAATGATAGTTTATGTTTAGGTAAAAGAATAGAAGCGATCTAAGTCATGATTTCTGGTATTGTATCATTTGGTTCTCTTCCTGAGGTTGCCACATCTATAAGGTCTTAGTTATTACTTTAATTAACACCATGTCACATATATGACAGTGTTGTAAGAGGTATGCTAAAATTCTACTGGTTTTAAAAAGTCAATTCAGTAAAGAAAAAAAGGATGTACTTTCGCCTATAAGGTTCTCATCTTCCCTAAACCAGCCCAACACAATAATTTAGATTACAATCACTAAGTCTTACATTCTTAAAATCAATGGAACAGAAAAGATATGGAAGATTTTAAACTTCATTTTCATTAGTCAGTTATCTTCGAATTAGTCCTACATAACATTTATTTGATTTTTTAAATTATTAATTAAATTAATTACAGTTTAAGACTTCATTTTTTTAAGAGCAGTTTTAAGTTCACAGCAAAATTGAGGGGAAGGTACAGAGACTGCCCTTATATTCCCTTCCCCTACACTTGCGTCACCTCCCGCATTACCAACCTCACTCACCAGAACGGTACACTTTTCACTGAAGAGGAACCTCCACTGACACAGCAAAATCACACAAAGTCCATAGATTATATTATAGTTCACTCTTGGTGTTGCACATTCTATGGATTTGGACAAATGTATAATGGCATATATCCATCATTATAATATCATACAGAGTATTTTCACTGTCCTAAAAATTCTGTTTTCTTTTTATTCATCTTTCTTTCCCCCTTAACCCCAGCCCGGGCAAACATTGATCTTTTTATTGTCTCCACAGTTTTGTCTTTTCCAGAATGTTATATAGTTGGAAACATACAGTAGGTTGTCTATTCAGATGGGCTTCTTTCACTTAGTAATATGAATTTAAGTTTCCACCATGTCTTTTCATGGCTTAATAGCTCATTCTTTTTAGTGCTGAATACTATTTCATTGTCCAGATGTACCAGAGTATATGTACCATTCACCCACTGAAGGACATCTCAGTTGCTTCCAAGTTTTGGCAATGAATGAAGCTCCTATAAATAACCATGTGCCAGTTTTGGTGTGGATATAAGTTTTCACCTCCTTTGGGTAAATACCAAAGGTAATGATTACTGGATCATATGGTTAATAGAATATTTAATTTTATAAGAAACTGCCAAACTGTCTTCCAAGGTGGCTGCACCATTTTGCATTCTCACCAGCAATGAATGAGAATTCCTGTTGCTTCACATCCTCACCAGCATTTGGTGTTGTCATTTTTCTAGGTTTTGGCCATATTTATAGCTATATGATAGTATCTCATTGTTGTTTTAATTTGCACTTCCCTGATGACATATGATGTTGAACATCCTTTCATATGCTTATTTTCCATGTGTATATTTCCTTGATGAGGTGTCTGTTAAGGTCCTTGGCCCATTTTTTAATTAGGTTATTTTCTTATTGTTAAGTTATAAAAGACCTTTGTATATTCTAGATAACAAACCTTTATCAGATATGCACTATTTTAAGATTAGTAAAATATATCAATTTTTATTCCTTTTTATTTTCTTATATCTTTCATTTACCAAGAAAAAGATTAAAATAAAAAATAGATATCCTTTGAAAAGAATCAATTCAAACATTTATTTGGAAGACAGTCTGTAAAAATGCAATTACCACTGAACCAGTAGGAGCTCAAAAATTTGGAGTTTAAAAAGACCTTTATATTATTGAATCACTGACTTGATCCCCACCCCTGGAAGATGAGCAAAGGAATGCTGATCAACCATCTAACTCTGAGATGTTAATTTAGCACAATTCCAGGAACTCATCAATTGTATAGACAAGCCATCCTATCAAAAAAGAGTATTTTTCTTTGAAAACATCTATGGGATTATTGATTTTTGAACATGTTGAGATCATAGTGTAGAGGCATAGAGCTTCATACATTTTTGATTATGTAAAGGACATGTTTCATAACTAAAATTGGAGAGTTTGGAAACTATCTTTCTTGAAACATGAGTCTGAACAAAGTCTGATATTAAACGCAAAGGTGTCTTTGATGTTTATGAATCCACACTTTTTTATTCAATAATTTGCTCATTGTTGTTATCTAAATTTTATATTTCATAAAAATAAATTCCACAGAAACTCCATGATTCAGGTTGCCTGAATGCACCTGCATGAAGATAGACACATAGGCACAAGTGCCAGGTTACACAGGAAACACTGAACTGTATAGTTTAATCATCAAAAGATTAGACAGAAAAAGTGAACTAGAAACACTTTAAAATTTGATTAAAATTTTAAATCCAGCAGTATTTATGATTTTATGTCAGTCTATCATCACAGAGTAAAGGAATATGAGATTTGTTTAATGAAGTCAAGAATTAGAAAAGGCAATTACCAGCAAACAAACAAACAAAAGCTCTCCAGAACAAAACATAAAGTAGACAGTACAGTGCCTGGCCAAAAGCAGGTGCTAAATGACTGGTAGTGGCATTATTATTATTACCCCACCCAATTAAGGACCTAAAAATGCCTTGGTTCCTATAAAAACCAAGGGAAAAAAAAGGGAACTTTTGCTAGCAGCAGTTCTTTGTTGAATTTGGATGCCTCTTTTCACACTCAAATCCTTGGTGAAAGCATTACTCATAATATACTAATTTACATGGCTTATAAAGCAGACTGATCCCCAAATCGCCTTTTGTCCAGTGTCAGATGGAATATGCTGAAGTAATTTACAAAGACTAATAATAGTTTTCATATTTAAGCATCAACCAATGTGTGACTCTGTGCTGTACTGGATTCTTCAGATATCCAAGGGTAAGTAGATTTAATAAAATAAAAATTAATACTTATTTGCTACAATGTAAATATACTATATATTAGTAAAATTCTTGATTCTTTATACAATTGTATAAAACGCTTAACAGCAGAAAGGCATGTGTTTTCATTATTTCCAAATTATCATTATTCATTTATTCTCTACTAATGAAATATCAATATTTACCCTCAGTCTTATTGATATTTTTTATATTCCTAATGTAGCAGCATTTTTGTAGACAAAATTCAATGATTAGTAAAGTAAATGTTTCAAATAATCAAGAGAAAGTAATATAACTTCTTTCCCAATGGGTGTTATGAACATTTATGATTAAATATTGGTGACCATTTGAAATTTTAGCTTTCCAGGCAAAGAGAAATAAGAATTTCCATTAATGGGGTCTACTAAATTCCACAGATATTTTCACCACATTCAAAGTAATTCTGGAGAGATAAACCAGCCCTGTTCATTGATGGTAAATTATTCAAGTAATTGTCAAACGATTGTTGTGTGGCAAGCCCACAGTACATTTTGCCAACTATCTGGTTTCTTCCTCTATTTATGGCTATAAATAGTTTAAGGAAATTTAATCCATATGTTTCTGATTCATTTACACTAACTTATGTTGTTTTAAAGAAACATACAAATTCATGTAGGTTTTTTAGGTCTTCATTTTTGAGAACTAAAAATCCATATTTTCTCAGCTATAAATTAATTCAAGAAAAATTTAAATATTTTAGACTTGGCATAAGACATTTTCTGTCCTTGAAATTCCCAGTAATTAGGTAGTTTGCTTTTCCTTCTGTTCCTAAAAGCCAACCTACTTAGTGCCCTCTGAAGATTGAGTTTGGACTGCTGCTTCATAAAAAAATAAAAAATCTGGAAGGATTTAGGCCTATCCTAAAGTAGGTATAAATTAAGAAATGAAGGTATTAAGCTACATGAGAAAATGAGAGCATACTACCTTTTTTCTAATTTTAAATAACATAATTTTTATTTACATAGAAAATATGTTTTCCCAATGTGAATAATTATTTGGATTCACAGTCTTACATCATAACTTATCTGGCCATTTCATCCTACATGTTGTGATGCCAAAGGATGAGGAAGTATGAAGACTATTCTGCAAAAAGAGGTTAAAGAAGGAGCTATAAGAGGCAAACACAGCTAAAGAAAGACCTACAGGTAATACCCACCATGCAAACTCATGAATTCAGTAATTATAAAGTGTGAATTATAAAATGGAGAACTGTGTAGAGATAAACATTTAAAAGTCTCACACAGATGTGGACAAAATAGTCTAATTATTACTGTGGTGTGATATGTGAAACTTAAAAAAAGGACGACCATAAACCTTAATTCATTTATTCATGTTTTCTTTAAATGTATACTTTAAAGTCCCCATTAAGTTACAAACATATATTCGTTTAAAAAACCGAATATGATTCACTCCCTCTCTGTAAGGAAAACATAATCTGGCAGGAATAAAAACAAAAAAATTCCAATTTTTTTATACTCTTAATTGTATAACGAAAAATAGTAATAGTAAGATAACTCCTTTGTGGCTGAAAGGAATTATTTTCACTGAAAGGGTTAATTTTAATTTCAATATTTCCCTGCTGAATTTGCCAAAAATGATGTCAATTAATACTTTATATATGAATAGAATTTTAGGTGTAAGCATTTATCTGGTAGGAAATAATCAGTTTCACTTGACTTTCTAAGTAGTCTTCAGTGACCTTTAGTTATCCAGATGGAATTGAGCATCAAGATGCTTTTCTATTTCATGGGATAATGAGCAGTTAGTTAAATGAGCTGTAAAGTACATAGTAATTGTGCCAGAACAAATTTTATTCTTTAATGACTACTGATATAGTGAAATTATTCATCATTTCTCCTCTTATCCCACTCAATTTAAGACTTTGTCAGTTCAAGAAAGAAATTTAATAGTGACGTGAACAAAGATAACTTGGGTTTTTTTTTTTTTTTTTTCAATTTGTGAACATTACTGCACTGAACCCATCTGGAGATCTGAAGGGTACAATATTTTACAGCACAGTAATGTCCCTGTAACTTTATGCAAAGCTGAGAGACCTGCGATGTCCAGCATGGCAAACACTAGCCATATGTGGCTATTATAAATTAAATCGAAAATTCAGCTTCTCTTTCATATTAGATGCATTTCAAGTGCATTTCTAGGATCAGAATTTTCAAATTGCCTACACTGCTGCCTCCACCTAAAAACACATTCAAATTTTGAATCCCATGACTCACTTGTTGGTTGAATCAGTCTGCCCAGAAGACATGTTGAAGTTCTAAACACCAGTACTTGTCGTATTTGGAAACAGGTTCTTTGCAGACATAATCAAGTTAAGATGAGGTCATACTAGATTAGAGTGGGCCTTAAACCCTATGCCTGATATCCTGATATCCTTAAAAAATGGGGGTATTTTGGACACAAGCAGATCAGAGACACAGAGTGAAGATGGCTGTGTGAAGACAAAGGCTGAAATGTGGGTTCTGCTGCCACAAGCCAAGGAATTTCAAGGACTGCCGGCAATCACCAGTAGTTAGAAGTAACAAGGAAGGTTCTTCCTTAGAGCCCTCTTGGTTTTAGACTTCTAGCTTCCAGAACTATGAGAGAATAAATGTCTGTTCCTGTAAGCTATGAGTTTGTGGTAATTTGCAAGTGCAGCCCTAGGAAACTAACAGATAACTCTGATAGTTTATAAATACTAGTCCATTGAGAATCAATTGTGAAAGCCTAAAAGCAACAAGGTTTGACCCATAAAGGCTCACTATCTATGGAACATGCCTAACTAGTATTATTTTCTTCACCAGCCCTAACAGCCCTTCTGTCCTTAGAGATGACGTAAGGTGGATAGAGCGTGACCTTGTTTCTGTTCATGGTCATCATTGGTATACTACTGCAATGTAATAAATTCAGTGAATAGTAAAAATCTTAATGAAATTAACTTAATTGACCTGAATTTGATACTACCTTAATATCTTTATTATTTCCATTTCTGTGTGCCTCACAGATTTGGAAGCATTTTAATATACATGTTCATTTGATCCTCACCAGAACCATGTGAAGCTGGCTAGATTGAACTCATAAAAAAAATTATAAAGGGCTTCCTTGGTGGCGCAGTGGTTGAGAGTCCGCCTGCCGATGCAGGGGACACGGGTTCGTGCCCCGGTCCGGGAAGATCCCACATGCCGCAGAGCGGCTGGGCCCGTGAGCCATGGCCGCTGAGCCTGTGCGTCCGGAGCCTATACTCCGCAACGGGAGAGGCCACAACAGTGGGAGGCCCACATAGTGCAAAAAAAAAAAAAAAAAAAAATATATATATATATATATATATATATATGTATTCCTTAAGGACAGGAGCAGTGTTTTATACTTCTCTCTATTTTCAGTGAAAGACATTAAGTACTAAGAAAATGTTTTCTTTTGTTTTGAATGAATCTCCATTTCCCAAACAGAGAAGTAGACTTTGAGAAGCTAGGTCTGTAAGGGCAGACATGAATTTTGGACTCTGCTTACCTGACTCTATTTTATTTTTCTGTTTATTTTTACGTTCCCATACTGCATTTGGGAGTTAAAGTGGTAATCTCTCATTAGGAATAGGCCATTTCTGCCATGAATGCATGGATATTAAAAACACCTTAGCTTGTCCCTCATTCATTTCCAAAATTTCCTGATGCAATGTAAGGTGAAAAGATCCACCAATTTGAATAAATTAAGAAAGTGTTTTGAGCACAATATCTCCAACTCTCCTTTAAAAGATCCACCTATACAGAGTGGGGGTGGGAGAGGCAGCGAAGACTAGACTTTCACTTCGATTTGCTTTTATAAATTTCTAGAATTTATAATTTTTTTTGTTTTTGTTTTGTAAATGTGTCACACTCATAACCTTATTTGAGCTGCAAATTAGTTCCTTCAAATAGGAAGGCTCAGAAAAATTAAGTAATTTTCTTGGACTCATATAGCCAAATGGCAGATCTAGAAAATGACAAAATTACTAAATAGCAAAACATTTCTTGTCTTTAGTGAAGCCAAGGCCTACTTTGGAACTGAGGGCAGAACCAATGTTCAACATCTATATGCTATTATATTATCCCTGTGGCCTGGGGTCTAGGTGATTTCCTCCAAGTCCACCCTAATACCCAACTCATAATAACCTCTTGGACTCTTAATGCAGATCTGGGTTGATAAAACTTCACTAATTTAACAACAAACATCTCTGCAGATATCTGCTATATTGTAACCTATATGAAAAGTGAAAAACATTTAAAAAAAGGGGGGGGGGCTTCCCTGGTGGCGCAGTGGTTAAGAATCCACCTGCCAATGCAGGGGACACAGGTTTGAGCCCTGTTCTGGGAAGATCTCACATGCCACAGAGCAACTAAGCCCATGCACCACAACTACTGAGCCTGAGCTCTAGAGCCCACGAGCCACAACTACTGAAGCCCATGTGCCACAACTACTGAAGCCCATGTACCACAACTACTGAAGCCCGCGCATTTAGAGCCTGTGCTCCGCAACGAGAAGCCACCGCAATGAGAAGCTCTCGAACCGCAAAGAAGAGTAGTCCCCGCTCGCCACAACTAGAGAAAGCCCACGTGCAGCAATGGAAGACCCAACGCAGCCAGAAAATAAGTAAATAAATAAAATAAATCTATTAAAAAAATCTCTGGTGTTTGGGACCTAAGTAAATTCAAAACTGAGCAAAATAAAGTTCCCTTAAATTAGATAATCCCGTGCAATGGTGATTAAGTAACAAAAAGGATTTTTTTTTTTTTAAGTACAACAAATAATTTATCCAATAAGGGCAAGAATTATTATTCTGGGCATCTCTACAACCCAGTGTTCATCAGGATATGATCAAATAATCCATAATTTCTTTATTTGCCTGAGAGATTTCCTACCCTAATAGCAATCTCATAAAGGGCCTAAGTGCATATTCTATGCAATATAATTTCACATAAAACTGAAGCAAAGTGATCTTATTACAACAGTGCATGGCAAATGGTAGGCTTTCTCTAGACATAAAATAAATAGAAAAAGAAATTGATGAAAAAGTTGGAATTCAGAGTTATTTGGAGTCTGTATTTCCATGCACCTTTAGATGTGATGTTATTTCGACTAGATGTTAGTATCCTCCAGGAACTTTCAGGTGCTTTGGCTAATTAGCTCCGGAACCATCATAAAATAAGGCACCAAGAAAGAATATGCTCAGACTCAAAACTAAATGCCCCAAATTCAAAACAGTTTACTATGCCAGAATGACTTACAAATAAAAGTTCAGTTTTATAAGGCGACATAAAAGATTGTTACTTAAGAGGCAAACTCATCTAGAAAGCTTTATTGCCTCCATATTTATTATGGAATTAGTCCATTCATGTTTGCACCAGGTCAGTTCACTGAAGGGAACCTGCATGTTATCCAAATCAGACTGAGTAGTATAAATCGAGAATCCCAAATGGAGAACTAAGCACACTTCAAAAAGCCAGCCATATGGACTGTGTTTCTGAATGGTTTTACTTAAGTCATTAAGACTAGCCAAAAAAAAAAAAAAAAAAAAAAAATCAACCAAGGCTATTTTTCCTACTAGTTTGTGGGTAATCTAGAAAGAAAAAATATTTTTGCTAAAATATAAAAATAAGTGCTTTTGTTTCAAAATAAAGAACTTTTCAGGAAGAGCTCTTGCTCTCTTTCCTCTCATTGTTCCTCATAAAATTACATTAAATATATTTGGAAAAAAAGGTCAGAGAAAACATGCTAAGGTACTGATTCTTAGATATCTGGAAAGCTTTGAGTTTATTCTTAAGACAGTACAGTTTTGTTGATCAATTCTTACTGACTTCAAATTTAAGAATGCATTCTCTATGTGATTGAACATGAAAAAAGCTGCTTTCTTGGACAAATAAGTTCTCATTATAAGGGGGAAAAAGATCAGGTTAGCAATTCAGAAAAACTGAATTTGGATACTTTCTCCACCTTTTATTAATAATTTGAAAAACCATAGAATTCATTATCATCAACTCTGAATCAGGGAATATGATGACCATAAGCCAAGTGAAGGTTAAATGTTAGAGAATCAAATGAGATGATGTTTGTGAACAACATTTAAATATCTAAATTGCATTAATATGAGATATTTTTATTAATGGATATATTTAATTATAAATTATACAGCAAAGTTCGATACCATTTTTAGCTTTCTGAGAAAATGTAAATTTCTAGCCAACAGTAGTATCTTTCTTGTAATTCGATAATACCTAAAGTATATCATGAATACATTAATAACATATAACATATTAATACTTGTATTATCATAAATATTATTAATTCTAATATTGTGCAATAACTTAATATAATATCTAAATTGTGTGACTGATACATTGACATATGTACATTACATACATAATGACATCATTAATACATAATAACTATTACTCCATTCATGTATATGTATATGTAGATACACACACATATATATATCTGTGAATAAACACATCTCCATCTATACGTTTCATTTTTAATTAAGAGACCCAAGTAGGATCAAGAGGTCACATCTATATGATAAAAAATCTATTTTTATAAGAAATTTATGTATATGATAAAAAGATGTTCCCTATAAAATTTCATCCTAAAAGTGAGTTTCAAATAAATATATTTCTTCTTAATAAATTTCTCTTAAATTTTTTTTGAATAACTTTAACATCTCATGAATGAGAAGACAGGGTGACAAAATTAAATCATCATTCTCCAGAGTATTAAGATAAAGTAAGAGGGGAATATGTTTCCCTCTACTCTCAGGTTCACATGCTACTTTATCTTTCATATGCCTTTGATACCCATCTCTCCATTATTTATTTTCTTTTGCCATTATTTTATTGACAAGAAATTTTAGGAGTTTCAACTTCCCTTTAACAATATTTTTTACTTATGTTAACTTATAAAATAGAGCTTAGCTTTCAGTCATATCATGAAGTATTTTATGTCTATGTATACTTGAAAGCCCAGTAATTTATTTTTCTCTGTCTGCTGTGTGCTACTGCAAGCCTGGAATCTGACCCATAACTTCAACTCAAGACCCCACTCACCTATCACTTTTTGAAATGCTTAACCAAACACTCTTAACTAGTCAAAAGTCAGATATAGGAGAGTCTCCTACTGGGCAACCTCAGTGCTGCGTGGCTCATTGACAGCTGGTGAGAAGGCTCTTGTTAAGCATGTCTGATTTGCCCTGGTTTATGTCTCCTGTTTTACTGGAAAAGACGTCAGCAGGTCACTGGTTGGGACTTCACAGCTGAGCACTAAAGATGTGAAGTGTAAACGATGATTAAGTGCCTGCACAATTCTCAGATTTCCAAAGCTCCAGCTTCACAGGTGTTCAAATTGCAGCTGGAACTAAGGTCTTATTTTTATCAAAAGTTAGGTGTCTATTTTAATTGTGGAAAGCAGAAGGTATTGACTGAAGTACACTGGTTTTGTTGACTGGTACTCATGTAGAGAAAGCTAGTAAGTTGATCAAAATGTTTTATAGACCATCTTCTGGACCCAGGTAAAAGGTAAAGTAAATGGTATCTTGGAATCTTGCCTTAAACAGATTAATAACACTAATTTACCTATGTCATTCTGTAGCATGCCGAGCAGTGTAAAGAATGGTGAAGGAAATGAACACCTTTGTTCAATGATTTAGAGAACTACTCAAGATGCTTCATTCAGAATGGACATTTTTTTAAAAATTTGCCTGTTTTGAACTTTTTTTTTAACAGAGAACAGGAGTATTTATTTATTTATTTATTTTTAAATCTATTTATTTATTTTGGGCCGTGTTGGGTCTTCGTTTCTGTGTGAGGGCTTTCTCTAGTTGTGGCAAGCGGGGGCCACTCTTCATCGCGATGTGCGGGCCTCTCACTATCGTGGCCTCTCTTGTTGCAGAGCACAGGCTCCAGACGCGCAGGCTCAGTAGTTGTGGCTCACGGGCCTAGTTGCTCTGCAGCATGTGGGATCTTCCCAGACCAGGGTTCGAACCCATGTCCCCTGCATTAGCAGGCAGATTCTCAACCACTGTGCCACCAGGGAAGCCCCCAGAATGGACTTTTGATGGTCATTTTCAAGCACTTTGAAGACCTGTCTGTGGAACAGAGAGGCATTTTGTTTTTCTTTGTATAATTCTAGAGGGCAGTGTCACGGCTAGAAAGTGAAGGTTACAGGGCAGCAGGTTTCAATTCAAAATAAGGACAAAATTCCTAGCCACTGCAACTTACAAAAATTTTAACTAGAGTTGATAAAGTCTCCTTTACTGGAAATGTTCAAGGAGCAGTGAACATTTTCTACAGTGGTTGCAGTGGCAATTCCCACATAGAATGGAATTTTGGATTAAATGAGATTTATGATCTTTTTGATGCTAAGGTTTAATGATTCTAAGATCAAATGAGGTTTGAGCATACAAAGGGAATTCATCTTAAGCCAAATGCCACTGTCTTTGGTTTGGTAAACTAGAAAGAATGCAGGTTTTGAAGTTCAAAAACCAGGAGTTAAATTCTAGTATCTATTTACCGGTTACTTTGGCAAATCACTTAAATGCCATTATAGCTTCCTCATCTCTAAAGAGGATTATGCAATGTTATTATGGGAATTAAATTAATGGAAAACCCCAAACACTGTGTCTGGCATTCACAAATATATTCAACAAAGCTAACTAGCATTACTACTATCATCACATATGTTTAGATATTTGATATGACTTTCAATGCACCACTACACATGAAATGTATCTCATGCAGCCGGTGTGTGTGTGTGTGTGTGTGTGTGTGTGTGTGTGTGTGTGTGTGTGTGTGTGTGTGTGTGTGTGTGTAATATTAAATGGATCTGCCTATCTTTCTCTTACCTCCACCATTAAATCCAAGTTCTGGCTAGGCTATGCTGGCAATACTGTAACAGTCTAACTTTTTAGACTCTTCCTTTTTCCCGCAAGCTTGTTTGAATCTTTCAGCCAAATTACATATCAAGCTCCATAATGTAATTTCTTTTTAAAATCTTCACAGCTGATTCATACTTTGAGTATGAAAAAAAACACTAAATTGATATTAGATAATTATGTTACCTTGAAGATTAAACCCAACTGCTTAAACACACAGTAATGGATCCTTCTTGTGTTTACCCTTAACAAGGAATCTCTTTTGCAGCTACACTACCTGTTTTGTTCTTTTTTCCATTCACAGTGAGTATGCATGTTTGCTTCCCCTCCATTAGTCCTCTGTTTGCAGTCCTGAAGTTTTTGCTACACCATTCAGTTACTATGAGGACTACCTTCTTTTATTCACTCAGCCAGGTCCTCTCATTCCATTAATACTTTCTTTCCCCAAAACAAAGGTTTTCCAAGGAGACTTTCTAGATGAATACTAAACCCACAGCTCACCATGCTTATGAGTTGATGTATATTTTGTTTTATTGAATTTATATCTACTGTTTGATATCTGCATAGCTTCCCCAGAAACTTTTAATTTATGCTCTATATTCCCTATAATTCCTATTATTGGGGTATGCATGCAATAAACACTGAACACATACATGAGCCCAAGTCTTTTAAATTTTTACTAACCTTTTTATTTGTGAGAAGCAAGTAGTCTTACAATTCACTAAAGGATTAGAAAATTTGAATCTATTTTAAAAAGCAATTATGAATAAATGAAGTTGGTAGGAAAATTTGTTAACTGGGAATGTAATGAAATATGAACTTACAAATGTATGTACGTATGTGTGTATCTGAAAAAAAAAGTGATCCTTCATATTATATAGAAAAAACATATATGCATCATAAACATTAGCTTTTAGGTCTTTCTTAGGTAAAAAGCAAAAATTATTTCGTACATGTTATAGATGGTGTTTGAGGGTAAAATGATACTCCTGCCTAGAGAAAAAAATCAGATGTCTTTCTTATCTTAAACTAAATTTGGGGTTAATTTTTGACATCCACTTAACTAGAAGTTCAGGGAAAATTAATTATTTAGATAAATTATAAGTCAGAAAACTTTGAGTTGAATATATGACATTGTCCATAGAATTACTATAATTAGTAAAAAAAAGTATGTGTACAAGAAAAACTACTGTGTTAGGCAGACTAATAGCACCCCATAGATGTCTACGCCCTAATCTTCTGGACCTGTATATATGTTAGTTTATATTACTAAAGCAACTTTGCAGATATGACTACGTTAAGGAACTTAAGATGGGTAAAGTAGCCTGTATCATCTAGGTGTCCCAATGTAATCACAGGGTTCTCTAAAGAGTTAGAGAAGGATATGTGGTGATGAAAGCAGGTCAGAGTGATGTGATATAGATGTGAAGATGCTAGGCTGCTGGCTTTGAAGATGGAAAAAGGATGCATGAAGCAATGAACACAGCCACCTCTGGGGGCTAGAAAAGGCAAAGAAGAAACAGGTTCTTCCCTAGAGCTCTATTGACACCTTGATTCCCAGTAAAACCTATTTCAGATTTCTGACATCTGGAATAGTAAGATAAAGAATTCCTGTTGTCTTAAGTCACTAAGTTTGTGGTCACTTATTACAGAAGCAATAGGGAACTAGTACAAACACTAATTAATGATTTTGTTTCAATCATTAGCTCCTGTGCATAAGGAAAGTATAGAAATGAAGCCATCTATGGTTCTGTTTCTGTGATGAGATTTGCCCATGTAGAAAATTGTCAGGAATTTAGAAGAAAAAGATAAAGTGGGAAATCTGTGCATCTCTTTCAGAAAGTTGTAGCAGGGGATGGCTTTATAAGCATGTGACCTGCGGTGTCATACAGGGCCCCATGATTAGAAAGGCCCCTTGCTTACTTTAACACTATGCTGTCACATCTCAAAATCCTGAACAATTTTTTAATAAAGTGTCCTGCATTTTTATTTTGCACTGAGCCCTACAAATTACATAGTCAACCCCGGCAGTAGCCTTACTGTTTAGAGTTCTTTTAATACTCTCTTAACTCAGAAAGACAAGAGTTACAGCAAACAGCTAAAAGGAGGAGGAGGAGGAGGGAGAGGTGACAGACATCAGGGAGAAGAAAAAAAGCAAAGCTATGCTATAGCTCCCCAAATTTTTCTGTACATGTAATCTTCCCTCCTCTTCCAAATCTTTATATCAGAGTTTATATAAGAGGTAAGCATGATAGCCCTATCATGGTCACTTTCTACCTAGTGGTGTTAAGAAAATGAAAAGTACTTCTCCACCTTTAATTCAATATATGTTTGTTGGACTGTAGAATTATATAAGACAGTTAAAAAGCTCCAAAAAAAAAAACCAAAAAAAAACAAAACCTGTAGAACTATCAGGTAGCAAGTAGACTGATACACTTATGGCCACAAAATGCCATCCTAAAAAAAATCATTAGAAAATTTGAATTAATGAAAAATCTATAAAAATCAATCAATCACAACTAAATAAAATCAGTAGAAAAAATTAAACTTGATACTTGTATAACTATACATTACAAAACCACATCATCATCATCAAACACTTTCATACCCAACTCCACCCTGTTACTTCATAAAACATTCTTGATTTCCGAAATCCTAAACCATACTGACCCTTTCTATAAACAAAGACTAATACTCATTACCCTTTTGATGGAATCCATAATTCAAATGGAATATTAAAGTCAACTAGTCAAGAAAAGGTTCTACGTACAGTATAACAATGTACATATATATATTCAAAAATCATGTATGTATCCATTAAGTGCCATTTATTATATTTGTTGTATACTTAAGTGTAAATTTAAGTCAATAAAGAAAAACATTCCTTTAGAATAACTTCTCAGAAGTTGTGTAATCGCTGCTTTATTTTAGAAGAGAAGGTGTACAATAGAAACCACAAAAGTACAAGTTGCTAATATTTGTAATTAACTTCACTGACATTATTAATAAAGCCAGTTTTTAAATCAAATAATAATAAAAGGAAAATATTGTATTTGGCTTAGCCTAATACATAGCTGATATTTCGAAGTATTGCCTTTGAAAACAGCATGTTGTAACCAGAAAATCATTGAATTTAGGGGGAAAAAACGATCTGGGTTTGATAGCAAACCCTGTGTGGCTTTGGGCAAGTCACTTTATATCTCTGGCTATTAATTTGTTTTCATCCACAAACAAGAAGTCTGGACCAAATCACTTCCAAGGTGGGTGGATCCCAACTCATTTCAATATTGCTTCTAAAGGAATTTTCCAGAGAGGAAGTTGTTGCTACTATGACTGGTTTAAGAGTAAATAATGTTCTTTAAAAATGTGTTATCAAGTTTCAAGAATGTTAAAAACTTCTCTGATGATTTAATCCAAAATCATTCCTACAGCAAAATTCATAAATAATAAATATTATCTTATTAATCCATATTTTAGTTTAGCTGGGTCTCAGATCAAGTTAGTTCCTCAGGGAATGTAGTCTTCTTTATAAAAGAAGGTGATGAGATGTAATCTTCAAGAAATTAAATTGTAAAAACAATCTCGGTATTGTACATGCAAATATAAATCTGTTATTGCCTTTCCGTATCTATCACAACACATTTTAAATTGTGCTGATCTTGTATGCGAGTAGCCGTCTTATTAGAAATTGTGGCTGTATGTGCTAATGTCTCCCCGGATTTCTTGGGAGTTTGCTATCTAACCATCAAAGCAATAGAAATGAATCATGATTACTGCAAGGCTTTGAAGAACAAAGAAAAGTCAGAGCATTTTAGAGGTTCTAGATGTCTGAGGCATTGACAGTTTGCACAATACACATGAATGGGTTTCTCTTTAGATCATTTAAAATAGCTTCAATATGTTTATTAGGAAGGTAAAATATTTTCCACCTTCTTGTGTTTGTTGCAACTAACAAAATGTGAATCATTTGTGCATGTGTGTGTTCTCTAGGCATTTTTTTGTTTGTTTCAACATTTGTTAAAATGTAACCTTGCTTAAAAAATAGAATATAATAATTTCAAAGACTAGAAGAAAGCTTAAATTTTTGAAAATTTGCATAGGAATTACCAATCACCGAAATAATTCCGAACAAACATTTAAAACTAGTTCCTCCTTAATGTATCTCCTACGTTTAAATTCTCTTAAAGTTTTTATATTCACAGGTTATTATACACATAAAATGTGTCATTTATAGAGTACAGGCCCTTATAAACCTTTAGGTTCTTTAGCTTTTTTTGTTGTTGTTGTTATACTTTTGTCTATTTAAAGTACATTTTAAAGTAAAGTCCAATTTACTTTAGTGAAAAGAAAAAAAAAGAGTAAATAATGAATCGTGAAAGTGAGATTCTTGCTTTTTGAATTCTATTACCTTTTGAATGAGAAAAAATGTTAACATTTCTCAAGTTCTGAAATGATCTAAAGAAAATGCTCTAAAATGTAAGATCCATAGAGACACCTGTGATGTTATAAATTTAGACTCAAGTTTGCACAAATCAAATTGTTATCTTATAAATATAGCAATAAGTAAAAAGTTGCTATTCCATTAAAATTAATTTCCCATTAAACATTGAGAATAGTTTAATCACTTGCTTTTTCATATTAATGTAGGCTTAGTCTAAATATCATCATCATTGTGCTGTCAGAAATCTAGTGTCAAATTGACTGTCATATATTTTTTTCTAACCACAGGCAGGAAGGATATTTCTAAATGAACTGTATACAGCCTCATCTTAAATAAAATGTCTTCTTTCTGACTATTTAAAACAACTCTTAGGAAAATGTTTATTTGACTTTAAGAAGTAGTTTACAATCTCCCACTTAATAAAGCTCATACATTTTAACCTGTCATTCAAGAGCCTACACAACCTGGTGCCAACCTATCTTTAGAGCTTTATCTCCTCTGATCCACTTTGACACATCCCAAGCTGCTAAACTATTTATTTTCCTAAATATGTTTTGTGTTTTCCTGCTTACCTGTCTTGCTTAAGTTATTCTTTCTGCTTTGAACGTCTTCCAAGTTTTCTTTGCATTTCCAAAGTCTCACCTACTTCAAGGCTCAGATCCAGGGCTGGGTCATTATCAAAAACATCCAGACCCTGGTCTCGCCTATATCCCCATCTTCCCTTGCCACATCAGTGTCCAATTAGCTCCCTTTCTTCTGCAATTCTAAAACTCTCTTTTTCATATGCCTAAGATTAATTAGCACATCCAAATATATATTGTACTAAGGAAATTTGTATACACTTAGTTCTCTTATAAGGTTGAAAGATTCCATATTTCAGGCCAGAAACCGTATTTTTTTAGCTGTTTGTAATCCCCATATCATCAAGCATGTTGTCATTTGAGAATGTGCACACATGCAAAATAACACCTGAATGAGTATGTAATTAGTAAGAAGGGAAGGGAGAGTGTCCTATTGCTTTCATTATAATTGCTAACATGGATAGTCTTTTAACATCATGGTTCAATTATAATTGCTTATACAGTCTTAAATTATCCAATATAACTGTTTTTAGTCAGTCTTGAGAAGATTTTATACCATCGTAAGAAATAGTCAGTTAAAAAACTCCACTCTTTGAAACTTTTACAATCCTAGAGGACAAGTCATCACTCTTTAACCCGCCCCCATCCCCGACTTAACCCAAGGCTGTAATAATGTTTTATTATTTATAAAGAGATTTATATTTCCAAAGCACTTAAGAGCTATTAATTTGTTAAGCCAAACAACATACAGTAGAACAAGGTGAGTGTGATTAAATGCATTTGGCAGATAAGAAAACAGCAGTAATGAGAAAGTGGTCTTTTCATAGCCAGCAGCAGTCTGGAGTTTCTTTGAGTGCTAGAACTGTACTTTTTCCACTGTAAAAACAACCAAACAATGGACCTGCCCTTATTTACTTTATTGTCAATTATTCTTCATTTCCACAGCCAAACAGTTAGGGGCAAATCCTATGTTAATGATGTTTAGTTTAAATATATGACTAATTGTAACGTTTTAAAATTTTGCTGTTACAATTATTGAGGTAAGAGTACTATTCTCTGCTTTTAGTTTAAATCTGTGGAAATACTGATTAATAATCAAGCATTATAATTCCTTAAATACTACTGAAAAAGTAATAGTAGCTGGATAAATAAAATGAGATCTACAACTCCATTTTATGGCATTTGTCATTTATACTGGGTTGAAAAACAACCTTTCCAAAAGATTTCTGATTTCTATTTGTTAACTCTAAAATTATGAGGAAATACACGTACATATATGATAAAAATGTCATCTCTAAAATATAATATGCATTTGTCTTCAGACATATAAATCTTACCATAGATAACTTTTCCCACCAAAGTTTTAGTTCCCTACTTGTCAATGCAAAATTGATTTGAAAGTAGATTTTCTCCTCTTATGCTCAAGGTTGTGATTTGGGGCGACATGATAATAAATTATTTGAAGTTATTTTCTCTCTAGTCCTGGACCAAACAAATCTCTAAAGAAATTGTCTGTCTCCACTCAGTATCTCAGGAATGTAATGTTATTTTATCCCAGCGGGGATGAGGGTTTTTCACCTTTATTTACGGCTGGCATTTTTATGCTTTTGACTCAGGCAACCACTTTCTCACTGTGAAGCCATTTATTTCCTGAGAGAGGTTAAGGTAATTTACTATTGTTGAATACATTTATTGCTCACTCTGATGCAAAGAGTTAGACACATGACTCCTGTTAGTGTCAATCCTAGGGGTCCACATGTAAAAATCAGGACTTTGCATAAAAAGCATCAGCTTCCTTTGATGCAAAACCTTAAAAGTGTTTGCAATATGCCAATATACTCAAGCACACATGAACTACAAGTGGAAATTCAGAACTCTGGGAAGAAGGTAGAACCAATTATAGAATTTCGATACCAAGTGGTCACCTGCATGAAGAAGGATCTGGATTGGCTGTTGAACCTACACATTTTAAACCTTCTGTTAATTCTTACTTTCAACTTATTATGTAGATGTAACAAAAACACTAAGGTTTATAATAAATTAGCAATTAGAATATATATATTTGAGCTAAATTGCTCATACCATTTAAGCGAATTTCTTTGCAATTCCATGCATCATTTTCCTGTTAGTATAACTTCAGTCATTTTCACACAGTCATAAAAGAACTTACCAACACTTGGAACATTACCGCTGAACTAGAGTGTCTAAGAAAACAACTTTCTCTGAAATGACTAATACAGGCACCTCTGGGTAAAAAAGACTCATCCTCCAAAGCAACCAACACAGGTTAAACTTTTAAATGTCTTTAATCCACTCTCCTTTCAAGTATCTGGAGGGAAGTAAGAGTGCAAGGGTCAAACCTACATCTGAGTTTAATTACAAGACACTGTATTGGGATACCACTTGAGACCTTTTTTCCTTCAAGTTACAGCATATGTTATGCTTAAAGGTGGAAAGGCTATTTTCTCCCTTCACATCACTGAAAATCCAGACCTCTCGCCTCACTTAGGTACTTTGATGTTTTCACTGGGCTTGGGGCTACTAGAGGAATTGATTTAAGGGAGACTTCTGTTTTAACATCATGATTTCTCTAAATGGCAAAATAATTGACAAATGGCTGGCTCAAATGAAGTCTTTTATAAGAGACATAAAACAATGCCAATTTTTCCAATCATAAAAATGATAGTACAATTCTTCATAATTCTGTCTCTAAAATGTTAAAGAAAGTAAATTTAAATTAATGGACACATGCAAATTCACTGTTTACAGCATAGGTATGCATATATATATACATATATATATATATACATGCAAGTATATGTATATATTCCTACGTACATATATGTGTATATATGCTTTATAAATAGAAAGTACATAAACTGTGCAAGTATCTTGAAACTGCATATGCTGCTTAGTGACTTTAGTGTTTAACAGCTGCTTTTGTTACACAGTAAAATCCATGAGGCACTAATCACTAAAGATTACCTCTAGGTAAAGTAATAATAACACTCTGACCTATGTAGTTAGCCTTTCCACTCACTTGTACCACACAGTGATTTTTTTTTTAATGCAAGGTGGGAATGAAACCGAGCATCTGGGGAGCATTCCTGCCCCATCCTGATAAGACTTTCCTTCCACCCGCTACGCACTAAAGCACATTGAACTGAGGTTTAAATATACCAACCCGTCCCTTGTCCTTCACTGTCTATAGTATGGAAGTACAGGGCACTGATTCCTTTCCAAATAAATTCCCAACTATATGGTAATTGACTCCAAATAAAATAAGCTACTAAAAAAGAAGCTCTTTCCTACCCTCTCCCTGCAATGGCTAAACAAGTTCCAAAACTTAGTCTCAGACAGAGAAACAATCACACAAACATAATCAAATGTATGTACATAGAAACTGATTTATGTACTGGATTTTTTCTATGTTTCTTTCTTTTATTTTATTTTATTTTATTATTTTTTTTTTTTCTTTTTGCGGTATGCGGGCCTCTCACTGTTGTGGCCTCTCCCGCTGCGGAGCACAGGCTCCGGATGCGCAGGCCCAGCGGCCATGGCTCACGGGCCCAGCCGCTCCGCGGCATATGGGATCCTCCCAGACCGGGGCACGAACCCGTATCCCCTGCATCGGCAGGCGGACTCTTAACCACTGCGCCACCAGGGAGGCCCCTTTCTTTTATTTTAAATAAATACTTTATTTTAGAATAGATTTAGACTTACAGAAAAAAATTACAAAGCTAATACAGAGAATTCCTGGGCATTCTACAAGCAGTTTCTCCTGTTGCATCTTAAATTGGCATAGAACATCTGTTACAATTAATGACCCAATATTGATAAACTCTTATTAGCTAAAGCTCATACTCTATCCAGATTTCTTAGTTTTTAACTTAATGCTTGTTTTCTATTCCAGGATTTCCTCTATAATATCATATTGTGTTTAGTTATTATGTCTCCTTAGGCTTCTCTTGGCTGTAACATTTTCTCAGACTTTGATATTTTGAGGGGTACTGGTTAGGTATTTTGTAGAATGTACCTCAGTTGGGATTTGTGTAATGTTCTCATGATTAGACTGAGGTTATGGGTTTGAGGAGGAAGACCACAGGGGTAAAACACCATTCTCACCAAATCATACTAAGGGTACATACTATCAACATGACTTATCACTTACCTTGACTTCGATCACCTGGCAGAGGGAGTGCTTGTCAAGTTTCTGTTGTGTAAAGTTACTCTTTTCCCCTCTTTCTACATTGTACTCTTTGGAGGAAGTCACCATGTACAGCCTGCACCTAATGAGTAGGAAGTTAATACTCCAGCTCTCTGCGGACAGAGTATCTACATATATTTTTTGAAATTTTTCTGCATGAAATATTTTTATTCTCTCTTATTTATTTATTCAATCATTCACTTACATTAGTATGGACATATGTATGTTAATTTTATATTTTGGATTATAATCTGGTACCACTTTATTTACTTTGTTGCTAAAATTCTTTCAACTTTAGTCATTGAAAATTCTTTTAGATAGCTTCTGTGTCCCTTTCACATACATTATATATATTATATATTATGTAATATATGTATATGTATACATATATATATGTCAAAGGGACACAAAAGCTATCTAAAAGAAAATATATGTGTTGTTTGTGTGTGTGTGTATGTGTATACACACTTAACTCCTGGCACTAGACAATACTTCAGGAGGTTCAACTTGTAGATTTCCTTCCCCTAGAATCAGACATTCATCCAAGGAAGCCTGGTTTCTTTCATTGGAATGTGGCATTAGAAACCAAAATTAGCCACTTGGTGAGGATTTGCTTGGAGTCAGGAAATTTAGATACATAAATAATGAAATCTTGAGAAAATCACACATTATCTGTTTTTCTGTTACTTATATTGAAATAAGATATTCTACTTTACCTCCAGTTTAAAAGTGATACAGCCATTTCCAAATATCACAAAGCATAAACGATAGTCTGTTGCATTAAACATATTTAATACTCACAAGGTAAAGGTAGAGAACATTTTCTGAAATCATATGTATGCAAATTAGCATGTTCTTATGACCATTTTAATCTTTCATCATGGTTTTTTTCTTAGTTTCTTGTTATGATGGAAATGAAACTCCTTGATGGAACTTCTTGATTTATGTGAGGAGAAGCAAAAATTAATTTTTTAGAATGCTGCATGAGTGATGATTTTAAATTGAAAATACTTTGAAATTTTCAATAATCAGGCAACCATTAAGGAACTGAAAATCATTTCAGGGTATGTTATAAATAATTTAAAGTTACCATTTTCATGTCTATATTTTTTAAAGAGATAAATTGCCACCACCATCATCATCATTATCAATTCTACAGAGAAACTGCACTGGTTTGAAAATGTCCTGTTTACCATTGAGCACAGCAGGAAGACAGGGAAAGAATAATATACAAAGATGAAATTATCTTTTTCAACAAAGTCTTCTCCACTGGAATCCTGTTTCCTGTCCTCATCCCAATTTATCTTTCCTAACCTCTTTTTTATTTATTATAATAAAATCCCCCTTTCACATAGAACTTCAAGTGGTATACCAACATAATCCTGCCTAGGGTTGATATAATGTGTGATTTGCATTGAAGTAGAAAATCTTCTGAGTAACATATCTTCTTTCCCCAGCCCTAATTTTGTTACTATTGAGTTGGGAAGGATTTAAGAATAACTCAAACATATGTATTTTGTTTAGATCTTTTCTATTCTTCTTATTATTTGATCTTAGTGTCTATGAGGTTATTTAAAATTTTTACAGAGGCCCTTTTCCATATGAAGAAACAAAATATCAGAGTTACAAAGTAATTTCCTTAGAACTTTAAGTAGTATTAGTGATAATTTTAAAAGTGAGTTCTCCTCTAGGGTGGGATGGGGAGGGGGACAATGACATATGTACGACAGGAAATATTGCAGTTCTTGGGTATGAGAAAGAAGGAGAAACTTCCTTTGCTCTCAGAGTTGACCCAAGAAGAAGGAAGAGGTGGCTAAATCTGGGACAGCTTAAGTATGAGACTGGAAAATAATCAAGATTTGCCCAGACTAGTTGGGGAAGAGAAGTACTAGAATAAGTGGTGGTTCATGCAAGAGACAGAATACTTTGGAGAAAATGGTGTGTGCATGTAAACTAAAAAGTTTTCCTTTACTAAAGTAGCTTTGAAATTGGAAATCTAGTGCAGTGATGAATGAAGTATTAGCATAACACATGCTTATCCTCCATGTGGAAAACCACAGCCTAATCACAGACTACAGTGATACACTAGGTCACCAAAATATTTTTGTTCCATAACCAGGGCTACTGAAGCACCAGATCACCAGGCATGAGTAATGGCTCATGTTTTGGTCCACATTATCCAATGATGTGACAAGAACCATACAAGCAAAACTGGATCACCTGTGTTACAGTACATATATGTACTATACACAGGTAATATAAATTTTCATTTGTTTAAAGAAATGCCTCCGAAATCAAACTAATATGTCAATTTACATCTCAGAAGTACAATAAATTTCCATGCTAGGCATCTATATTAAGGTAAAACTTTATCCTTCAAGACAGTATTATTTAAAAGAGAAATAAAACAGATATTGGAGAGTGAAAACTTCATATACCTAGAATACACCACAGTGTGTGTAGATAGAAATAGATTTGTTAATTCAGTATGAAGTTTATAATCTTTTTGAGTCACTGAAAACATATTTTTCTTCACTGTATCACTGTTTTAATTCTAGCAACAGTTGTACCTTCCCAGGTGCATGAATTTCAGTTTAATCGATTCAAGTTTTTCAGAGTCATTATCATTCATTCTATCAAAAGAGTAATGTTAATATGAGTTCAACACTAGAGAAAGTCACTTTAACTTTTTGTTAGAGAAGAAAATGATTAGTTTTGATTCTCATTAATTAAGTTATGAAAAGTGAAATGTTGGAGAGGGTGTGGAGAAAAGGGAACACTCATAAACTGCTGGTGGGAATGTAAATTGGTGTAGCCACTATGGAAAACAGTGTGGAGATTCCTCAAAAAATTAAGAATAGAGCTATCATATGACTCACCTTTTTCACTTCTGGGTAATTATCTGAAGAAAATAAAAACACTAACTCAAAAAGATAGATGCACCCCCATGCTCATTGCAGCATTATTTACAATAGCTGAAATGTGAAAACAACTTAAGTGTCCATCAATGGATTAATGAATAAGGAAGATATACACACACAGATACACACACAGACACATACACACACTATGGCATACTACTCAGCCATACAAAAGAATGAAATCTTGCCATTTGTGACAACATGGATGGACCTTGAGACTATTATGCTAAGTGAAATAAGTCAGACAGAAAAGGAAAAATACCATATGATTTCAATTATATGTGGAAACAAACAAAATAAAGCAAACAAACAAAATAAAACAAAATCAACTTCATAGATACGGAGAGCAGATCAGTGGTTACCAGAAGGGAAGAGGCTTCGTAGCAAAATGCATGAAGAGGGTCAAGTATATTGCAATAGATGGTAACTAGGTTTGTGGTGGTGATCACTTTGTAGTATATACAGATGTTGAATTTTAATGCTGTACAACTGAAACATATAATAAAAAATATATGAAAGCTGATTTTTTTCTGTGGTAGTAGTGTCATTATTATTGGCAAATTTAAAACTGGATCTCCTAAAATAATTAGTTTTTACTTGAAAAATCTCTCAAAAAATATACTCAACCAAATATATATATTGAGCATCATGTTAAGCACTGCCAAGAACACAGAGGTCAATGAAGCATCACGATTATTCACAAGGAGATTTAGACTAACAGGATTGGAAAATGCAAAAAACTCGATCACAAGAGTGAATGTAGGTATAATCAGAGAAGAACTTGGAGGAAAATCTCAGGATTTGGAGCCAGAACACTGTGAAGTCCAAGCCCTACCAGTCAGTAGCTTTGTGATCATGCAGTCATTAAGGGTCTTTGAATTTCAGTTTACTCATTTGTAGAATGGGACTTTTTATGAGGAATCAAGGGAATACTGTTTATAAAGTGCAACATAAATTGCAAAATGCTGCAAAAATGCAAGTTGATAGGGTTTCAAAAGATGGGTGGAATGACTTTATTCATTTGTTATAATGAGGGATATATTCTCTCTTCACAGATGTTTACCAATGTGCTAAGGAAGTGGTGCTGGAGGTTGGATGAATTCTACCTCCAGAAAACAAGAACAAAAAAAAAAAAGAAAGGAAGAAACAGCAGGGGAAAGGCATAGAGATTGTTGAATTCAGGTTGTGTTTGACCAACATGGAGGGATTATATTTGTCCACAGAATGTGGATCATGGATATAGGACTAGTGGGAAATCAGCTTGAAAAACAGGGTAAGATCTTAATGCTAGAAGGTGAAAGGTGTGGTAATGTGAATGCCATTTTAAATATAATAGTTAACAGTGAAATGATTTATTAAGTAGTGACAGGATTTGTCGTGAATGAACGGAAGACACACCTGATGGCAGCCCAAAGGATGGATTGGAGTTTAGAGCAATTAGAGGGTGGAAGTGGAATCTGGGTGAGTTTGAACTCGAGTAGGAACAGTATGAATAGAACAGTGACAGAGTAAGTGATCCTGATGATGCTGAAATGAAAATCATTAGCTAAGGCCTCACTCCAGACCCCTAGCATCTGTATTTAGTTATCAAATAAAATTTCCAATTCATAATCCTAAAGGCATCTCAAACTCAATAATTGTTTTCATTATCCCCTCTAAATTTGCTTTTCTTCCTTACAGCCACTAATAGTGCCCACACCTAAATTATTCATTGCTCATCCCCACACATTTTGAGGCTATTTCCTATTTTGACGAAAGTCATCTGCAATCTACTCAGCTTTCTTAGTCAGAAATATTGAAGTCTTCCATAATGACTTCCTCTCCATTATTTCTTATATCCAGTAATTTGCCAAGTCTGGTCAATTCTCCATGTCTTTGCCATCTGTCCCTCTCCTCCCCTTTAGGCCACTGTCTTAAATTTAGACCTTCATTATCCCTCTCCTACATTACTGCAAATATTTTCTTGTCATCACTTCTTCTTCAAAAATTCCTTCGTAATTCACTGCCTTTTAAATGTCTATACTTATTTTAGAATCAGCTTGTTAATTTATGCAAAAAATATCCTGCTGAGCTTTTAAATTTTTAATAGAATTGCATTACATCTATAGATTAATTTGAAAACGAATTGACATGATGTAATATTGAGTTTTCCAATCTATTAACATGGATTTTTACCCTTTTATTTAAGTCTTCTTTAAATTGTCTCAGTGATTCCTAGTTTTCAGTGTAAAGGTTTTTCACATACTTTGTTAGGTATTCCTAAAATGAATTGTTTTTATGTTATTGTGAATTTTATTGTTCATTTATTTCATTTTCTATTTTGTATATTGATATTGAATCTAGCAACTTTGATAAGTGCATAAAGAATAGTACATTACAGCAATAGGAGTGATTATTTACATCTACATGTGACTATTGGATGAGTCTCACAAATGCATTTTGAATAAAAGCAGGTAGACTAAACAATGCTAATGGCATGATTTCATTTATAAGAAGTACAAAGACAGGTGAAACAAATACCTGCTGTAAAATGTCAGGATACTGTTTGCTTTTGGGGGGATAACCACTGAAAGAGTTTACAAAAGGACTTACGAACTACTGTTCTGTTTATTCATCTGGATACTGGTTACATGGATGTGTGCAGTAAGTGAAGAGTCAGCTGTACATTTATGTGTACTGTTTTGTATATTAGATTTTGTTGAAAAGTTAGCAAAATTAAAAGAATAAAGATGAGTTTCACTTCTAGTTTACTTTTACTACTTACCATACTTCGCGGTTAAGCCTTATACACAATATAGGGAGTGAAAATGGGAAGAAATAATGATGGGTGCTCAGAGAGGTACAAACCCTGAGGGTGTTTTTTGCATATTTGTACATTATTCCTCAGAAATGCCCCACCTATGACATCTTTTCATGTTTCATTGCTGGAACAACTTGGCTGTAGTTGAGTTCTTTATGAATTCTAAATACTTTTTGACTGCTAAGTCTCTGGGGAGAAGCTAGGATGGAGCTGCACTAAAAACCTGTTTGCTTTAAAAGTGACAGTCACAATAGCCAGAGTAGGTCAGAGACAAGGCACTGCTTATTGGTGACAACACTGCTAAGTAGAGGTAACACCACATGAAAACAGGTTGAAATTAATGTGAAAATATTAACATACTAAATTCCAGTGTAACTTAGGCATTCAGATGCCTTGTACTCTGAAAGTATGATATGTATTTATCTCCTAGTAACTGCCATTAAAAGCATGCTAAATAGCCATAGAATACACATTAAAAATTCCATGTTTCAGACTGCACTTTTTTAGCCTAAAAGATGGTACAAAATTATGCAAATGTACTTTTGTTCTATATATTCATTTTTCATCTTCACTTAGTAAATACACCAGTGTATTGCATTATGAAAAGGTTAGGTGTTTAATAATAAAAATGCCTTCCAGCAATGTCTCAATGATTCAATCTGATTATTACAAGAATGTTTTTCAACATCTTTAGGTTTTATCCATATATATTTAGTGAGGCTACAGAATTCATCTAAACCATACCAAAGTACATGTCTCCATCAATTTTAGTTCTGCTTTTAATGGATTTCCAGACTTGTTAAGAGATCTTAACAAAATTATGCCCAAACAAAATAAATACACTTTTTCTCTCCAATTATAGCCTTAAGAGCTTATGTTAACTGTAAATAAATATATACTGATGCCTAACTTGCACTGTACCAATTTAAATAGAAACTCCTAGCAGGAAAAACAAACATCCAAAATAAGTCAATTTTATCCAACCCTTGTGATTAAGAGAGCAATATATATTGTAGATGTGCATATTCTTAGAAATTTGAATTTGAGATTTTTAAATGTAAATTAACTGCAAAGAAACATGCAACCAAATTTGAAAGCTGTCCTTGAGCTCAGCATAATCATTTTATACCTTAGCTAAGTCTTTATGCTTTGGAGGCCCTTTAGAAGTATTAAGGGTGTTTATTTTCAAATTTTTTACAATTCCATCAAAAAATAAAGTTGATATAAAATGGCTAAAGATTAAATAATATGTGATGAGAATTCAAAAATATGAAATCTGTGTATTTTAAAGCAATGAAACTGTGAAAAATAAAATGGTAAATCAATATAAACACTGGTGAGAATTTTCTAGAGAACAAATATGAACACAAATAACAAGACATACACCTGGCTTTCCTTTTTTGTCTTCTTTGACTATTGCAAGTAAAAATTATCTTATCAGTTTGGCAAAGTAATGATGACAATAAAGGCTCAGTTGTCTGCTAAAATAATAAGTAATTTTTCCAGATTTAGCATTTTCTATAAAGTTGTAATACTTTAATAGCTGTGAAATGTCACTGCTGAAAAATGATCTGGAATACCTGCTCAACAGATAATTTTTTAAGCAAGTCAAATCAATTAGAACAGAGTGAGTCAAATTGTTACTGCTTTTACCTTTAAAGAGATATGAACTATATATTTTCCTTTAATATGAATTGTCCTTAGTTAAGAAATTTAAACTGTCAAAAAATTATTTTCAATAGAACTCTGTAGGCCAAGATAAAATTATAATATTTTAAAAGAAAGATAAAGTCTTTTACGTTTAGCAATTATTACTATGTAGAAATGATTTCACACCATCTTATCTGTTGATCACTCAACAAAAGGGAGCTGGTCAGGGTGAAATCCATCTCATCTCAAGTAAGCCAACTCACAAAATGTACATGCCAGGTCAGAAAATGCAGAATAAATACAAAGTAGACCTCTGAGACTTCTTTGAAAGAAGTTTGAAAGAACTTGCTTTGAAAAAAGTAACTTGTCCTGTCTGGCTGAGTAATCAATGTTTCACTTGAAAAATCAACTCCCTGTTTGATGGGTTGACTAAAGAAGTGGCCAAAAATTCAAACTAACATTTTCATAAAAGGCATGGATGTCCTTACTCTGTCCTATCTCATCTAGCTCCCTTTTATCCTCCCATCTAGAGGAAATTACTTACTTTCATTTGGACACATTAAAGTTGATCTTAAAAAAAAAAAAGAAATCTACAAATCAGCACAAAACCATTAAGAATATAAAATAAACGTACTGTTGCTTGTAAACAGCCTAAGTTATAAGAAAATGAAGAAATGCAAAGTACTGAACACCACTAACTGCCCTTAACCATTTTTTATAAATTTTTCTCTTAAATTCAAGAGTCATCTAGGAATTCATTTCTAATTTCCACATAATTAAGTTGTGGCCAGTTATTTCTAATATTTGAATTTCGTTAGAGAATGTGGCCTCTAACTTTTAAAATTTAATCAACGTTTTACAAAATTAAACTTTTATTTACAATCAGATACATTATTATTTGTTATAAACATCTACAGACATACAGTTTATATTTGAAGGATAAAAATTTATCTTTTTATATAATTTTATTTAATTGAGCCTGTTAATTATTCAGTGTTGATGTCAAAAATAACTCTGGGGAGTCATGAGTTCTGATAATGTGAGCCAGTACACAATATAACAAACATACCATGGCACCTTAAAGGCCTACATTTTTTATTTAATAACACATTCCCAAGTTATGAGTTACTCAAGGGAGCTACATAGAGTCCTTAAGGACATACTCCCTTCACTAGTAAACCTGAACTCAGTCTCAATTAAATAATTAATAAGTACACTTTTGAATTAAATCACTCTATCTCCAAATCTCTATGAAATGTAATTGTACTGATGTTTTTATTCCAATATTCATTGAAACACATGTTTTAGCAATGTATTTATCTGATCCAAGGTCTGGTTTTAGTAATCTTCATATGCTGCATTTAATTGAGCTACATTTTCAGCATAAGGCTATTATATTAAAGTTATATGGGACAAAAACTACATCTTCACATTTTTCTAGAGAGTAATACACATTTATAAATATTTTAATAATTGTTTTACCTGGAAATGGCAATGTGAGTATTAGAGTGTAGAGCATTGAAACCTGTGAAGATTAGCCCCAGAAACAGAGAGAAGAACATGAGAAGGCCAAGGAATCTATCTGAGGGGTCCACAGCTCTGACTCTTTGATAGAACTCAATGATCTAGCAACATGATCTGCGTTATCTGGTTGATTGCCATTTCTTATGGCTACTGAGCTCCCTTAGAAATCTCTTTCTTTCCTTGTTGAGTCTTATTCTGGTTTTGGAGTCCCACTACCTCAAATGTTGAAAGATAAAGTAGTCTTTGTTCCTAAGGTGTGGCCGCAGGGAGGCTACCAGTCTACTTCAGAGGTATTAAGAAGCATTTGGGCTCCTTGTATCACTACCCCTTTCTAGTTCTCAGGACTAGAGAAGATTCCACCCACCATTAAGATCCTCTTTATCTTTCTTGGATGTGAGGGAACCCTCTTAATCACAAGAGACTTACGTGGACCTTGCCCATGAGCATCTATGAACCTACCACGTTCTGATTTCATTTCAGGGCTGTACAATGTGGTGACTAAACTCTGGACCAGCCTATCAGTACCCCAAGAAATCCAAAGGCTTCATTCCCACTCAATTACCTGCCAGCTCCAGCAGCAGCTTGTCTCTAAAGAAGCAGATACATTGGAGTTAGGGGTAGAGGAAGAGCAACAGGCACCCCAAAAGACATCTTCCCAGAAACCTCCCTTCATTAATTTTAGAACAATTTTTCTAAGATAACTGATGTATGATAAATCTAGTTTTGTGGTCCATCATACTTACAGACTTGTTACAAATAAATTTCAGGCCACAAGTCATATTCATCAAAGAGCTCTTGAAATAGATTTACTAATTTTTTAGTTAGACATCAGGCTATCCAAAAGGTGAGCTTAAAGCAGTTATTATAAAGCAATTTAAAATTTCTAAATGAAAAATACTAACAACTGAAGGGAGTGGGATTTTTTTAGTACAAAGGAAGGTTCCATTATTTATTTCCAGGTAAAACCACTCAAAAAGGGATATAGGACATGAAGAAATCAAAGAAAACATTTTGTTTAACGCTTACACATGATTTTAGCAGGTGCAGACAAGCCCTGAGCACAGAATACCAGACCTTGACCTTGAACAAAGCTTAGCATGTGTGTGCCAGTAATAGGCTACGGCACACCCTGAGAGAATGCAAGCAGATGCAGCTGAAGCAAGGATTCAGTTATAGGGAAAAGAGGATCGATCTGTAAAGGCCTTTTAGGTGTTAGCAAGCAAAGCATTATTTGCTGCTTTTAAATTTGCAAGTAATTGAATTCAGTATCCATTCAGAGAATTAGAAGGGTCTATATTTAAATTCTTCATGACAAAGGGGAAATGGTAATTAACATATTTTGAAATTTTTGGAGGTAGAGAAAGAAGCCACAAATAAGACCCTCTGACTGTGGCTATCACTATAGTAAGTTGCTAAACTGCCTAAGAAAACAACAAATTCTATTATCTGAGAACTGAAGATTTATGTATGCATAAATGGTTATTTTCCCCTGATATGGTAAATAAACAGTGCCAAGTTTTTCTCAACTCAACCTTGGTTCTCTGTTAGTGGATTTTGGACAACTATCATAAACAATCAAGCATCCTGGTGAGACCAAACACAGGAATATATTCTGTATCTGCATTTCTTCATCCAGCAAGCATGTAACTCTTACTATGGTCTTTGTTAACAGTTCTGGGAACAGAACATGATTTTGCCAACTACAACCACTATTCAGAGCAGAATTGGCTTGTTTTCTAACTTTGGTAGGGGTTGGGCCAGTGCTGTGATAATCACGAATGTCCTATCAAATCTGTGACTCTTTAAACATAAAGCTCAAAAGAGAGTTAGAGTTGAACAAACATAACTTCTGAGTTCCTGAAGGAACTATACTTGTTTGAGTTACAGACAGCCCAGGTTGCTGCTAAAGGAATTCCAGTGTAGGTGACCTGAGATCCTGATTAGTGAACTACAGCTGGTTATTGACTGAACTGTGTCTCTCCCCCACCTCATTCATGCATTGAAGTTCAAACCCCAGTACCTCAGAAAATGACCATACAGGGTCTTTACAGGGGTAATTAAGTTAAAATTAGGTCATTAAGGTGGGATTAATCCAACATGACAGGTGTACTTATAAGGGGAAATTTGGACACAGACATGTATGGAGGGAAGATGATTTGAAGACATGGGAGAAAAGCACCAACAACAAGCCAAGTGGAGAGGCTTGGAATAGATCCTTCCCTCATGGCCCTTAGAAGGAACCAATTCTACTAACACCTTGATCTCAAACTTCTAGCCTCCAGGACTGCAAAAAAATAAATTTCTGTTGTTTGAGCCACCAGTCTATGGTACCTTTTTATGGTAGCCTTAGCAAACTAATATACGGCCATTGACCTAGTTTCCTTTTAGTGGAACAAATATATCAAAAATTCTGTGCAAAGTATATTTGGTCTCTTTTGACCTTCCTTTGTGCTTGACCAGTCAGAGGCAGAGTTCAGTTTTTCCTCTCAGCAAACTTAAAGTTTCCCTCAAGTGAGTTGTTTTGTGTCCTCCTCTGGAAGCAGGGTATAGAAAACCCATTTTTCTCTAATTTGCAGATGTATTTTCCCAGCAAAATTAGTGCCGTTTTAGTTCTTCACCTCTTGATTCTTTTGTTATATTTTTCAGTTGTTTCAGAAATTAGGTGGAGAAGAGAGGTGCTATTTATTGGCCCCCATAAGGGCTCCAAAATTATGCCTAGATAATAATGAAAGTTTGTGTGATGATCACAAATTCTTTTTATGTTTTTCAAACTTCCAGAACCAATTCTTTCTCTACCTTGCCCAATTCCCTGACACACGCCCTGTTCTAGTTGAGAAGGCCTTGATAAACAGCAGTTAGGGATATCACCCTGATTAACCGTGCCCTAGAGTTGTTATTGTTTCCAAGACTTTCTTTTGATGTGTATTGCAGCAGGAACAGATGAACAAACCACATTTGGAACTGTTAAACTATTTCTCAGAATATTTTTCAAAATTTTAAAAACCAAAATGCATTCTCATAAACACTTTTCCCATTAAAGCAGTGTGTGTTGTAATGCAAACACTCCCCATATGGTTCTGATTCATTTACACTTCACCCATCAAAAAGTTGTTTGGGGAAAAAAAATACTTGATTGCCCAGTAAATTGTTTTGATCTTTTTATTTTAAAAACAGGATACTTATCCAAAGTAAACAAAATTCAAAGTGGACAGTTGATGTCTAAATTCTATTCTGTTGTTCTAAGCTTCAGTGTTCCATACTCAAACATTCACATTACCATTTCTAAGCCAAACAATTACTAAAATATTTACAAATGCACATGGCTCTCTAGAAAAATGTTAACATGTTGTCCTATATAACTCTGATATATACTGAAAATTTAGCTCATTAAAATGCAGCACTATGAAGGCCTTGGGTCAGATAAACACATTGCTAAAACATATGTCAATGAATATTGGAATAAAACATTGGTTGTACTAGATTATATAGAGATTTAGAATGAAATCATGGTAATTTAGTCCAAAATTGCACTTATTTTGTACTTGAGACTGAGCTCAGGTTTTTTAGTGGGTCAAGTATTCCACAAGGACTTTATTTAACTTCCTTGAATAACTCATAACTTGGGAATGAAAATGTAACTGAATTAGAAATGTATTTTACAAGCAAACTTTGAAAGATAATCAAAACTGGATATTAAAGTATATATCCAGAATTCATAATGATTTTAATACATTTCTGAATTTGATGTGTTCTAACGAAGGCAGCCTCATTAACTTTGTGAGTTATCACCTTGTCATCACTGTAATATTTCATGGAAGATTCAAGTTACAAGTTAGTTGTTCTAACATAAGTTTTAATATTTAATCATAATTAAATAAGCTTATGAGTATATAACTATCAACTTTTAGTTATAAATCGAATCATTTATGTATCAATTATATATGTTGAAATAATTCATAATATTAAGATAATTACCATGGTACAGGCATATTACTAGTGGGTTATTAAAATTTTTGATATTCAGTTTGTTAAACATTATATTCCTCCAGATTGTTTTTATCTATAAAGTAAGAACACTCAAAAAATGAAATAGAAGTTGATGAATAAAAATTATATCCTCAGCTAACAAGGAATCAGTGATATTCCATAAAATATGCCTATAAAATATTTGCCTTTCAACAGATTTTTACCATAAAATAATTCTAAAATAATTGTTAGGATAGCTATGAACTGTTGAGTGACTTTACATATATTATTTTCAATCCTCACAATTATCTTACATTTTTAAAATGCTGTCTTCATAGTTTAAATAAGGAAACAGGTTTAGAGAGGCAGCATGACTTTTAAAACTAGTGAGAAACCAGGTTACATTTAAACTAAGTCTGACTTGTTCTAATGAATGAGTTTTTGCACTGCAATTCTTTCTCTCAAATCTCTTAAGAAGAGTTTGTGATGTTTTGTCTTGCAGAAATTACTGCATATTTTAAAGACTTATTCATGACTAAAATTTACTAACATAAAAGTCTTTGTAAATATTGAATCAAAAATATGATATTTTTCTTTAAAGGTCTAGTTCTAGATTTACTTATTATTAATGTATAATAAGAACTAACAAAATATAGCTCACGGATCAAATCCAGTCTTTTGCCTTGTTTTTGCATAGGCTGTGAACTATATTTAAAATGACTGAAAAATGAAAAATAATATTTCATGACAATGAAACTTATATAAAATTTAAATTTCAGTGTCCATAAATAATGTTTGATTAGAACACAGCTACATTTATTTGTTTATTGTCCATGTTAGCAAGAAAGACTGTGTGACATGCAAAATCTAAAATATTTACTATCTGGCCCTTTACAGAAAGGTTTGCTGACTCATGATATATAATAATAAAATAATAGCTGCAAATCACAATTTAAATAATGTGAATTAAGGTATTTTCTTATTATATATGGTAAAAATAAAGTTGCAGAGAATGGATTATAGTTGTCCCTAGGTATTTGCAGGGAATGGTTTTAGTATGAATTCTATGGTTGGTTGAATCCACAGATGTGGGACCTGTGGATGCTGAGTGCCAAAGGTAATTGGAAGAAAATGGTTATTAAGCCAAAACATAACTATATTGGTCTCTAAGTCAACATGTTATATGTTATTTAAATTAGTTGTATCACATACTGCTTTACAATATTATAACTTTCGATTGTCAGATGTTATTATGTGACATCATTGGTAGAGTGGGTAGTTTCATGAAGAAAACTACTAATTTGGAGACCCCAAAAATGAAAATACTTTAGATTTTCTATAGTAAAAATGCCTTGCCCCCACATAAGGGAGTTGTAGGAAAAGAAAGTTGTCCTTAAAAAGATTTGCAATGTCTGACATGACTTAGGTTGTACAGATAAAGTTATATGTGGGAAATCAACTATAAATCAAATATGCAAAATTCATGGGAAAAATATAAAAGAACTGCATAGCAAATATTCCAGTTAGAAAATAAACACTGTAGACTTATATTGCTCTTTTATTGTGTAAAATATGAGTTATAGCACTAGGTCATCTTGCAAAAATGAAAATAATTTATTTTAATAGAAAGTATTTTTTGGTCAAAACCGTATGCACACCAGCTCCACAGCCCCTTTTGATTACAATGATACACTACCATACAAATAATGGATACAGTATAATAGTATGAAAATGTCAACTTTTACCCTTTAACTTTTATTTAGAAACCACAAACATTTAGAGTCAAAATGTATGACCTGATATAAAAATCTGCTGTTGTGATTTATCTAAAAGCCTGGGATAAGGAAAACTTACAAAGCTAATAGTATCAAAGTACAATGGAATATCTTAACTTTATTTCCTAGGGCTACCTGTGTCTAACACAGGAATCTATAGAGAGAGGAAATATGCATATTTCAATTAATTGATGTATTAAGACCATTCACATTTAAAGCAGAACCCACCTGGACCCTTGCCACTTAAAAAAGAAGTTCAGTTTAAAAAAACAAAACACAAAAACCTACAAGCAAATAGAAACATATACCATGCTTATGTATTGGAAGAATTAATATTGTTAAAATGACCATACTACCCAAGGCAATTTACAGATAATGCAATCTCTAACAAAATACTAATAACATTTTTCACAGAACTAGAACAAATGTTCTAAAATTTGCATGGAAACACAAAAGATCCAGAATAACCAAAACAATCTTGAGAAAGAAGAACAAAGCTGGAAGTATCATGCTCCTTGATTTCTAACTATACTACAAAGTTATAGTAATCAAAACATTACGGTACTGGCACAAAAGCATATACATAGATCAATGGAACAGAATGCCCAGATATGAACCCACACTTATATTGGTAAACAATCTATGACAAAAGAGGCAAGAATATACAATGGGGAAAAGATAGCCTCTTCAGTAAATGATGTTGTGAAAACCGGACAGCTACATGCAAAAGAATCACACTGTACTACTTTCTCACACCACATACAAAAATAAACTCAAAATGGGTTAATGACTTAAATGTAAGACTGAAACGGTAAAATTCTAGACGAAACATAGGTAGCATGCTCATTGACAGAATACATTTTTTTTTTCTTAAGTCTTCTTGGACAAGGGAAACAAATGCAAAAATAAATAAATGGGACTACATCAAACTAAAAATCTTTCTCACAACAAAGGAAACTACCAACAAAACAAAAAGGTCACTTTCTGAGTGGTAGAAGATATTTGCAAACTATATATCTGATAAGGGGTTAATATCCAAATTATACAAAGAATTCATACAACTCAACATAAAAAAATAAGCAACCTGATTAAAAAATGAGCAAAGAACTGAAATAGACATATTTACAAAGAAGACATACAGATGGCCAACAGGCACATGAAAAGATGCTCAACATCACTAATGTTGAGTGGTGGTTAGGCACCACCACTGTGGTAGTGCGGTGGTTAGGCATCAGAGAAGTAAGTGTTCTATAATCTTACGATTAAATCTCAGTCTTTTAGTGGACCTGTGACCCTGTACTGTGACAGTCACAGTGTTTCCAAACTTTCCCCTTCCTCTTAGGTGAGACAGAAAGGCTAGAGGGGTGTGGAATTAGGGAAATGCTCTTCCTCCAGCAGTAAAGGATAAAGCACTGGCAAAGTCTTCTACAGAAGAGTTTTTTTTTTTTTTTTTAGAGAGAGAGAATATTCTGGGTATATTTCACAATGATTGCTCTTCCCCTTCTCCCTCTCTCTCTCTTTTTTTTTTTTTTTTTTGCGGTACGCGGGCCTCTCACTGTTGTGGCCTCTCCCGTTGCGGAGCACAGGCTCCTGACGCGCAGGCTCAGTGGCCATGGCTCACGGGCCCAGCCGCTCCACGGCATGTGGGATCTTCCCGGACCGGGGCATGAACCCGTGTCCTCTGTATCGGCAGGCGGACTCTCAACCACTGCACCACCAGGGAAGCCCTTCCCCTTCTCTTGACAGAGTCAAAAGGGGAAACTTTCTTGACACTTTACTATGAAAAACTAGTGGGGTTCCTGGAGACAAACCCACAAAAGGATGCTGACCCCCACCACCACCTCAGACTACAGGCCCTGGCATTTCTCAGTGTCTCAGATTTTAAGAAATCATCAAAATTAAAATTTAAATGTTCCTATCAGTTGGTGGCTCCAGTAGATTCTGCTCCAAGTAAACAGATCCCAGTTGCGACTCTCTGTGTTCAAATGTCTCTTCACATTTGGGGGTGGCAATTTGCCTGGCCAACGTAGTTCTCTGACAGGTTCAGGAAAAGTCACTGATGTCCAGTTGGTTGAGCATTTTCTTGTTCTAGGGACGGGAGTGACCATTCCAAGACTTTTACATTTTGAAGCTGAAACCGAAACTGATTTATTTTTAATGGCAGGTAAATTGATCAGGTTTTCCATAAGTGACCCAATTTACTGAGTCTTCTTGGTTAGATTCATGAATTTTTTTGTTCTTCTTCCAAATCTAAGCATTTGAAAATCACAGAATATGAAATATAAAAATATGAAAATCAGAGAGAGCAAAGATCATCTCCTATGTGCTGCTAATTCTACTTCAAAAGTTATAAAGCAGGAGTGTGTCTTGCCTTGCCCTTTCAAATATATAAAAATATCTTCAAAAAGGTTTCATAATCTGGATAGGTAACTGATAGCTTTTGCAAGTAGAAATAATTACAAATGTTAACAAGTGATAAAGTGTGCTCAAAGTGAAAAAGTCTCTGCATTTCTTTCACTCTAGCAGCCAAGAGAAAATTAATAGTATTTTAAGTTTCTACTAGAGTCTCTTGATGAATATCAAAGGGGATACAAATAATTGTTTACAGCATAAGTCCATATAATCCTGTTTCTGTCCATCTATTTCTTATTCTTCCGCATTTCTTAAATCTACCTCACACATTTTTTAGCTTAAAAAAAATAACCTACTCTTTCAAAGTCTTCCATCAAGCTCTGTCTTTTTGCCCCCTCTTCATTTCTTCCTTTGCTTTATGTCTCTTTTACACCTTAGTCCTATTCAGTAATTTTTTACAATAAAAGTAATTTTAGTCTTCCAATTCTATTTCTTCCAGTTCTTGGGGTAGCAAGGAGCAGAGAGACAATATTGATACACTATATATCTTTGTCTCCATTGCATATTTACCAAGTTTTTCCCCCCCCAAAATCATTGCTTTAATTTTTAATCATAACATTCATTAAAGAAGTCAATTATCTTCCTTAAATAGCAAGGATACAATTTTACTATTATGAATCAACAAATAATATTCCAGTGACAATATCACAAGTTACATAATAAAAATCACAGTTCAAATTGACAATACTGTTATACCAATGCAATAAGTCAATTCTCCTAGTAACAAGGGGTACTTTTGAGGGACCTCATCTTGACAGGCCAGTCAGGAGGAATGTAGCTCAACCAAAACAATTCACAGAAACTATAAGATGTTCTCTCATAGATAAATGATACAAGAGAGGAATCTTTCTTGCATTTTTCAATATAAAATTGACAATGTATTTTTTGTTTATCTTATATCTTTTGCTCTGGCTTCTTAGATCTATATCCTTTGTTTTCCCCAAACTATAGGCTCATGCCCTCCAAATTTCTCCTATAGTCTGACAGAAGCAGATGTATGACAATTTCCTCTGACTTGTTGGCATACATCTGTCCCTGCCCCATCTCTATGCTAATTCTCCTTTTCTCCTTGAGATTCAGTGAGCCATGGACAACTACATAGTCCTTAAATAGATCTTCAATACACTATACATTTTTTTTCCAGTCCCCAGGGTTGAGTTGCTGCTTACATTTTCTTTCTATAGTACCACATTGGTACTCCTTTTCCTTCAGACTTAGAATTCTTCCCTGACATCCCACGAATCTGAATCTTTGGTGTCCTGTTTGACTTTGGCCAGTTCCTTTTTCTGGAAATAGAAATAGCTCTTAGGCAAGTGGCATCATTTTTTTTTTTTTTTTTGGCTGCATAGGGACTTCATTGTGGCATGTGGGAGCTTTTGTTTGTTGCAGCGCGCAGGCTCTTCATTGTGGCGCTTGGGCTTCTCTCTAGTTGTGGTGCGCGTGCTTCTCTCTAGTTGTGGCATGCGGGTTTTCTCTCTCTACTTGTGGCACGCAGGATTCAGAGTACGTGGGCTCTGTAGTTTGTGGCACACGGTCTCTCTAGTTGAGGGGCACAGGCTCAGTAGTTGTAGTAGGTGGGCTTAGTTGCCCCGCAGCATGTGGGATCTTAGTTCCCTGACCAGGGATCAAACCTGTGTCCCCTGCATTGGAAAGTGGATTCTTTACCACTGGACCACCAGGGAAGTCCCTGGCAAGTGGCATCTTGCCAGCTTTCTGTATATTTACTTTGACTCACCTCCAGGTTGAGAAGTCTAAGTTCCTGAAACTCCATCATGCTTTGGGCTGTGATAGTAATTGCTTCTACAATGCCCATTTTGCTGCACTCCACCGTCTTAGGCAAAATTCTTTTATTGCTAGAGGTAAATTTGAAGTTCTTTTACAAATTTTGATTCTACTCAAAAACCTGTGCAATCATTTCGATTGTCTTCTTTAACTTTCTTTATCAATGCTTAGCTTTGTTTGCTTCTTCTCATATCTAAAACATATGGATTATCTTCAAGCATTACAGCCAATAATACACACTTAGTGTTTTCATCACCAAGTATAACCGTATACAGCTTGATATCAGGTTGCTGTTAAAACTCCAATTTAAAGAATTGATATCTAAAAGAATATTATCTAAGAACATTCTATTATATCATTTGTACAGGTATTCTAAATTCTATTTCTCAAGCAAGTTATGTGACCAGAAGCTATGCACCTGGAAGCCATTAACTCCTCTTGCAATATAATACATCAACGATCTATATTTTAGTGTTATGGTCTCAGGTTTTATTGAAAGTCAGTATAGAAAACAGTCACAAAAAACAATATTTTGGGGCTTCCCTGGTGGCTCAGTGGTTGAGAGTCCGCCTGCCAATGCAGGGGACACGGGTTCATTGCCCCAGTCCGGGAAGATCCCACATGCCACGGAGCAGCTAGGCCCATGAGCCATGGCCACTGGGCCTGCGCGTCCAGAGCCTGTGCTCCGCAACGGGAGAGGCCACAACAGTGAGAGGCCTGCGTACCACAAAAAAATCCCAAAAAACCCCACAATATTTTGTATCTTCTTTAAAAGCATTCTAAGATTTATTTAAACTAATAATTATTGGAAGTCTGGCAAGAAACAGATACTGCTTAGGCATCAGTGACACAAAATAGATAAATAAAGCTAATTCTTTATCTTCAAGGCATCTATAGCCAAATAATTTGGGGAGGGGAGGAAGGAGAGGAGACAAGGTATGTAAAAAAAATAGGTATGTTACATAATCTCCCTTTAATGACATTCTACATGCTAAATGAATTTTATTAAACTAATAATACATTAAATAAATGTATTAAATTCATGACAAAAATGCTGCCTTTCATTTAATAATGAGAAATTTATGCTCTCTGCCATTGATTAGTTATCAGAAAATAAAATTTAATTGTAAACTCAAGCTAGGATATTTATTGACCACAGTGATAGAAAGGTTTGAGTTCCTCTCCATATACATTTCCCAGGTATTATACATAATCTTATTATATATAGGGTAAAACACATATTTTTAAATCATAAAGAGCCAAAATAGATTTCAAAAATATGTGTTCATAAGTTTTATTTTTAATATAATAAATTGCCCATTTTAAAATATACATAAGTTGAAATTATGGGTTATATATATGTTACAGATGTAATAAGACACAATTTGCATATCAGATAAAATATAGTAAATTTTTGATAAATCATCTTACTATACTTTAAAATTAATCAAACATCATTTGATATTAATTCACAATGGTACTTTTCAACCATGTTTTATAATTTTTATTCATTTAAGAAATTTTCCAATTAAAAGTACTTCATGAACTAACTTAGATGTTCCAGATATCACAGATATCTTTTTATTACAGATTCAGATTTACATATCATTGTAATCATTATACTTGTTTCCAAACTCATGTAGTCAATAGGCATCCAGGAAAAACACACACACACACACACACACATACACACATTGGAACAAACTTTAAGAACTACCTCACCTTTTTTTTTTTTTTTTTTTAGAGACAGCACTTAAGTTCTGCTCTCTTAGAAAATTTTAATTATATAATACAGTATAGTCAATGGTAGTCACCATATTATACATTAGATCCTCACACTTCATGCATCTTATAACTGAAAGTGAATATTGTTTCACCAGCCTCTCCCTATTTCCCCCACCCCCAGTCCCTGGCAAACACCATTCTACTGTTTCTATGTGTTTGAACTTTTCCTTTTAGATCCCACATAAAAATGATACCATACAGTATTTGTCTTTCTGCCTTGCTTATTTCATTTACCATAATGCCCTTTGGGTTCATCCATATTGTCACAAATATCAGAATTTCCTTCTTTTTTAAGGCTTTATAATATTATTTATATATTTCACAACTTCTCTATACATTCAACTGTCAATGGACTCTTAGGTTGTTTGCATACCTTGGTTCTAGTGAATAATACTGCACTGAACACAGAAATGAAGACATCTCTTTGAAAACCTGATTTCATTTCCTTTGGATGTATATCCAGAAGTGGAATTGCTGGGTCATACAGTAGTTTGATTTTTAATTTTTTGAGGAACCTCCAATACTTTTTTCCCTAGATGCTGCACCAATTTACATCTCCACCAACAGTGTGCTGGGTTCCCTTTTCTCTACATCCTCACCAACATTTGTTTATCTCTCATCTTTTTGATAACAGACATCCTAGCAGGTGTGAGGTGATACCTCATTGTGCTTTTGATTTGCATTTGCCTAATGATTAGTGATGCTGAGCACATTTCCATGTACCTGTTGGCCATTTGTATGTCTTGGAAAAAAAAATCTATTCAGGTTCTTTGCCTATTTTGTGAGTTGCTTGTTTTTTTTAGTGAATTGTATGAATTTCTTGTATATTTTGGATATTAACCACTTTCACATCTGTGGATTGCAAATATTTTCTCTAATTGCGTAAGCTGTCTTTTCATTTTGTTGATTGTTTCCTTTGCTGTGAGTAAAACAGCATGAGTAAAACCCTGACTCATGAAAATTTTAACTATGTCAGTTATCAAATATCTATGTTCTGTTCATTCATTTTTAAAGTGGGCATTATGTAGATATCATAAACATATTTCATAAATATAAAGTTATAATAAGTGAGGTAAGCATAATATTGGACAAGAAAAATGATGAGCAAAAAATTACTTTTCCTCCCAATCTTCAAACCTTTTACTTTTGCTAGTGAAAAATAATATTGCCTCACTAGCCCCTCCTAATAGAGAAACAAAGAAGCAATTTACAATTCCCTTAAAGAGAGTGTAATGAAGAACCAAGGTATATTTAAAGGTTTGGGATTTATTTAATAATGTATTTCCTTTGCATCTTACCATATTTAAAAACCACAAGAAGAATATTTTGCTTAGTATATACTGAAATATTAAAATACTATCAAGCTCTGCTTAAGACAGAAAATTGTGCAAACTCTAAAGAAAATGGATAATTTATTACTGCATTTATTCATTCTATTATACAATGTATTTACTCATATGTGATCATGGATTCTCTAGGATTCCCCTAGCTTCAGGAGAGAAAGCATGGATATGTGGTGATCTTAAGGCCTACAGATTAATTTATCAACAACAGAAAATTAATTAAATAAAGTATTATATATACACTGGAAATCTATATAGCTATTAAGGACTATGTTATATGAGCATACTAATTGACATTATGTTATATAAGTATATTAATTGACATTTAAAGTACCACATGCATAATAAAATGATAAAAGCAGATTACAAAACATGCACACAATATAGGATTTTTGTTTATTTACATAAAAAGTATATATGAATAAACCCAAGGTAGTGATGTATTCAGAAACCAATCCATAGGATCACCTGCGATTCTAATTTAAAATGTAGTCCTGAGCCCTGATTCACACTTGCTAGATAATTATGTTAAGGCTGAAGCCCAGAAAATTTCATCTTAAGTTTTTCTATATTTTACACTCACAATACTTCAAGTACACAAATTTAGGAAATGAAGAAATAGATTTCAAGAAAGTTCATAATTTTTTTTGTTTCTAATTAAATAGATATGTGATAGTGACAATATTGAGTACCTGAATGTTTAAGCCAATTTTTAAATTTTAAGTAAGGTGTTCTTTTTAATTCTTTTATTTGTAAGAAGTCCAGAGATGTACTGATATATTTTTAAGTGAAAAATGAGTTTTTTTATAAAGTGGTAAAATATATAGAAGTATAATAACCTACAAGTGAAGCCAATCTAACAATATTGTATAAACTCTGCCTTCTTTTTAACCATAAAATATCTCTTGTACAAACCATATTTCAAATACCCATTAACACACACAAACACACACAACACACACACACAGTTAGTTTTACTCTCTTAGTTGTATCACATTTTATCAATTTTACATGAAGTGAGACTGATAGCTTTACAATAGCTCCCTTGCCTGTATGAAATCAGTGAATTAAGCAACGTTTTTAACTGTAAAAAAAAAATTAAATCTCTTAAATCACAACTTAATAGCCATTTTCACTAATAACAAGTATTAATTACCTCCTAGCTTAATGAAAATTAATTGCTATTCTGCCTTGACAATTACATTGTGATCGATCAAGTTTAAAGGACCTGCAAGGTTCATGTGCTGTAATTCTATTGCAATCCATTAAATCTGCAGCAGATGATAACCTTTAACTTATTCACATATTAAGGAATTCTAATGGCAGCTCTGGATGTCACTGTTTATATAACAAGTGATACATCAAATTGCCTCATTCTCTTAGCTCAATTAATGCGGTTTGTCTTTACTGATATGGGACATTTCCAATTCTACTACAGTGCCTTCGTAACTAAAGCATTTACATTACTTTTTAAATTCAAACAACCAAAAATGATTAAGGAAAAATAATGCAGGTTTACAATAGCATTAGAATTGTGAAAAATAGAAAAATAAACACAATAAAATATGTATAAGACCTATGTTATGAAAACTACAAAACATTTCAGGAAAACTTAAAGATGGCCTAAATAACTGAAGAGATATATAATTGGTCAAAGATTGGAAGACTAGATACTATTAGGATATCGATTTTCCCCAAATTGATTTATAGATTCTACATGATCCCAAATATAATCTCTGCAAGTAGGTTTACAGAAATTGACAAAATAAGTCTAAAATTTATATGGAAAAATAAAGGATGTAGAATAGCCAAAACAACTTAGAAAAAGAATAGCTTTTTCTACAGGACTATCACTATCTAATTTCAAGATTTATTGTAAAATGACAGTAATCAAGACAGCATGGTATTGGCATAAAGATAAACATACAGATAAATGAAACAATATAGAAAGTCTAAAAATAAACCTACCCATATGTAGCCACTTTGTTTTTGGCAAAGATGCCAAGGTAATTCAATTAGGTGAACATTATTTTTTTTCAAGAAATGGTAATAAAATGAGTGGATACTCATATAGAAGAATCAATGTATCCCTTTTCTGATGCCACCACAAAAATTAACTTGAAGTACATATATAGAGCTAACCAAAGGTGGCATGTGTGTGTGTGTGTGTGTGTGTGTGTGTGTGTGTGTGTGTGTGTATAATGAGATAAAGCAAATGTGGCAAAATGTTAAAATGAGTGACTCCAAATGAAGGTATAAGGGATAGGCACTATATAGTTTTTTCACTTTCCTGTATCTTTAAAAGTTTCAAACTAAAAATTTTGAGAAAATCTGAGTCAAATACTAAAAATATTAACATTAAAAATAAAATGATTAACAGAAAGAAATATTTAATAACGTGGCTAATTTTCTTAGCTTTAACATTTAAATGCTGCATTCATGAAGAGTCTGATTGTTTTAATCAGTACCTAATACACAAATTGTTGCTCAAATAAATTACCCTTGTTCTTTGCTATGGGGATATATAGCTTGTTTATATACAACCTCATAGATAGGTCACACTCTATAAACTTCAAACAGGCCTAAGTAGCTGTAACTTCTTATCTCTTCATAACCATGAATGTGCTGAGAAGAAAACTTCAATAGGTTTGAAATTAAGACAGTCCTCATCCCCATTCAGATTCTGAGATTAGTATATCAGACTAAATCCCATGACATTCTAGAACATTCTCTTGCAGTCTTGCCAGAGATAAAGCCATTTATTACTCAGTAAAAATTTATCTGTCTTCATTTTAATCACAAAGCAATACCCTTCTTTTCTGTTATTGTCTTTCATCTCAGAAACTCAAAATGTTTTAAGAAAGACACAGTAGTATTTTCCATTACAAAGAAAAGAGAAAGGAGTTAGAGATGGGCTTACTCTATTTCAGTGTCTCCCACAAGGCCTGACACAAATGCTAGAGAACTCAGCAATCTCAGTTTCTCAGAAGTGGTGCAAAGTTACCCTTGCTGAATATAATGCCCGCTGGGTTAGTATTCACATTTCAGTAAAGTTTCTCTTAAGTTTATTTTTCTGTAAAGCCAAACACAAATCTGTCTTTAACAAGGGCATTATGTTTTTCAAAAGTGGGCTTTTAAACATTGATATGAGAACTGTGATACAAATGTTAAGGCACACATTAAGGGAAAAGGTACCTGGGAAAAATACGAGGGAAAAAATAAATAGGTAACAGTGTGCCCAGTAATCTCCAAATCAAAGCTGTCCACTTAGAGATGATCATTATGTTTCATGAAATGATGAACAGAAAACTCCAAAGTGGAAGTAAATTGTATGCGGAGCCATTTGAAACCTTTGAAATATAGGCCATCTGAAATTGTAAAGGGGTATGTTTCTAAAATTCCTTTGTAAATCATTTGTTAAGAACTCAGAAGGAATTTCCCCACTGAAGGTATATTATTCATGATGTCTTACAGGTTAGGTTTCAGAGCAAGACCACAAAAACCTGCTACGCCCCAAGTGAACCTAAAATGTGGTAAAACCGACTACCTTTTCCTCTGCCACTAGAGCACACTCAGTCCCTCTAAGGCTTCTTTTACAGTTAATGCAGGGAACAGTGGAAAACCATGCCTGAAAAAAGAATACCATGCCCTATAAACTGGCTCCAGGGTCAGATGGACCTTTATGTCAGGAATATCTGCTGTGAACTGAAAAGGTAAATATCCCAGGTCCAGTTTCCACACAGGCCTGTTTTCTGGGTTATGGTTCTCAGCCAAAATGCAGGAAAATCCAGGCAAAGGAGAGTCAAGGCCTGTGCCCAGGAAGAAACCATCCTCATGTTATTAGTATCTACATTCCGTCCTCCTCCCAAATCTTTGTAATATTGCATGACTCACTGGTGTTCTTTTTTTTCCGAAGTGGCCTTATCTTTGATAATTTTTAATTATCAACAGTAATTACAAATTATCATAATATACAAATTAACAGCAATGATTAATATTCTAAATCATTAATTATAACAATTATTAATAATGTACAAACTTTTATTAACAACACTAGAAACCTTTTATTGAGCACCTACACATACCAAGTACTTAACTCGTTTACTTCTCATCCTCCTAATAACACTTAAAAGGAGAATCCATTAACCCCAAAGGGCAGAGGAGGAAACAGATGTTCACAGAGATTAAAACTGTAACCTTAGTCTTTCATCAACAGATATTCACAGAGATTAAAACTATAAACTTAGTATTTCATCTCTAAACTGGTAGAGTTGGATTGCAATTTAACTCCTCCGACCTAAACTACTTCATTCATTCATTCAACAATTGTTTGTTGAGGGCCTATTAAATGGCATGCAGGTTCTGAGAGTGATTTATCTTTAAGAGGCAAACGTGCTTTAGGGGATTTAGTGTGGCCAGAAATAGAGGGGAGTAAATCAAGGGGAGAAATAGGAACAGAAAGAAATGAGAGCATATAGGATGGAGGAAGAGGAATAATAGGATAAAGTTGTAATTTAGAGAAATCGAACAAGAGACAATTGTTAAGTTTTTATAACGGATATTGATATAATTATATATTACATATAGTTTATATATTACATATATGTTTATATAGTCACTTTCATTTTCTGATGATATATCCCATACCAGATATTATAGGTTTTTACAGTTGAGCTCCACTTGCTTTTAATAATAAGCTCACTTCTCTGACAGAGCATCAACCAGGAAAAAAATGAGAGTGTATATGTTTACACTATTTCATCTTTCCAAAAATGTGAAGAGTAGGCTGCTAGTCATGTAAATATAGAGTGGTATAAAAATAATAACTTTATATGAGATAAGAAGCTGAACTTCTGACTAAAATTGAGATATAAAGGAAAATGATAAATATGGAATTTTTTCAGATTTTAATGTGATGGTGGTATACAAATGGAAGTTTCATGAGGAAGAAAAATATTTCTGCCAATATACGAGTAAAGTTTAGGATGATGTGTAGCTGAGAAATATGCACTGATTTAGAAAAGACAGAAAAATAGGCTACTATTACATGGTATGAAAAATAGGCTAGGCTACTATTACACAAGGAACAAAACTGTAACAGTGGCCACAGAACTAGGAATGGAAATATTTTCTGTCCACTTGCCAGTTATTAAAAAGAATCTGGTGAATATTCATAGAAAATTAGGGATATAGGGAATTCTCAGTCACAATATGAATACCACATTGCTAATATTTGCTGGCATCATGATAATTTCTACAACCTTTGTTTTAAGAGTTCTCAGGTGCAAAGAGTGGTCATTTTTCCCTAGGTATGATATGAGCTCCAGCCAAGTGAACGGTAATTACTTGCAAGCCCTCCATGCCTATCCCAACCCTTTGTGTCAGTGATATTTCCAATATGCAAGTTATACACGTATAAGACTTACAGTTCTACAGGGTCATTTTTTTAATTGAAGTATAGTTGATTTACAATATTGTGTCAGTTTCAGGTATAAAGCATAGGGATTCAGTTATTTTTTTCTGATTATATTCCACTATAGGTTATTAGAAGATATTGAAAATAATTCCATGTGCTATACAGTAAATCCTTGTTGCTTATCTATTTTATATATAGTAGTTTGTACCTGTTAATCTCATACTCCTAATCTGTCCCTCCTCCATTACCTCTTCCCTACAGTAACCATAATTTTGGTTTCTATGTCTGTGAGTCTGTTTCTGTTATGTGTATAGATTCATTTTAACTATTTTTTAGATTCCACATATAAGTGATATAATATATCATATAATATTTGTCTTTGTCTGACTTCACTAGGTATAATATTCTCTAAGTCCATTCATGTTGCTATAAATAGCAATATGTCATTCTTTTTATAGCTGAGTAATATTCCATTGCATATATATATATATATATATATATATATATATATATATATATTACATCTTCTTAAGCCAATCATCTGTGAATAGGCACTTGGGTTGTTTCCATGTCTATTTACTACTGTAAATAGTGCTGTTATGAACTCCTGGTGCATGTATCTTTTTGAATTAGAGTTTTCATTTTTTCTGGATTTATACCCAGGAGTGGGATTGTTAGATCATATGGTAGCGATGTTGAGCATCTTCTCATTTCCATGTTGGCCATCTTATGCCTTCTTTGGAAAAAATGTCTATTTAGGTCTTCTGCTCATTTTTTTTTTTTTTTTTTTTTTGTGGTATGCGGGCCTCTCACTGTTGTGGCCTCTCCTGTTGCGGAGCACAGGCTTCGGACGTGCAGGCTCAGCAGCCATGGCTCATGGGCCTAGCCACTCCGTGGCATGTGGGATCTTCCTGGACCGGGGCACAAACCGGTGTTCCCTGCATCAGCAGGAGGACTCTCAACCACTGCGCCACCAGGGAAGCCCTCTTCTGCTCATTTCTTGATTGGGCTGTATGTTTTTTTGATATTGAGTTGTATGAGATGGTTGTATATTTTGGATAGTAACCCCTTGCCATTTGCATCATCTGCAAATATTTTCTCCTGTTCCGTAGGTTGTCTTTGCATTTTGTGGATGGTTTCCTTTGCTGTGCAAAAGCTTTTAAGTTTGATTAGGCCCCATTTGTTTATTTTTGCTTTTATTTCTTTTGCCTTGGGAGACTGACATAAGAAAATATTGCTACAAGTTGTGTGAGAGAATGTTTTGCCTATGTTCTCTTCTAGGAGTTTTATGGTGTCAAGTCTTATATTTAGGTATTTAAACCATTTTCAGCTTATTTTTGTGTATGGTGTGAGGGAATGTTCTGATTTCATTGATTTACACGTAGCTGTCCAGCTTTCCCAATATCACTTGCTGAAGATACTGTCTTTTCCATTGTATATCCTAGCCTCCTGTGTCATACATTGACAGTAGGTGCATGGGTTTACTTCTGGGCTCTCTATTCTGTTCCATTGATCTATATGTCTGTTTCTGTGCCAATACCATGCTGTATTGATTACTGTAGCTTTGTAGTAAAATCTAAAGTCTGGAAGGGTTATACCTCCAGCTTTGTTCTTTTTGCTGAGGAATGCTTTGTCAATTCTGGATCTTTTGTGGTTCCATATGAATTTTAGGATTATTTGTTCAAGTTCTGTGAAAAATGTCATGGGCAATTTGATAAGGTTCACATTAAAACTGTAGATTGCTTTGGGTAGTATGGTCATTTTAACAACATTAATTCTTCCAAAACAAGAGCATGAGAGCTTTCCATTTCTTTGAATCACTGTCAGTTTCCTTTATCAATTTTTTTTTTTTTTTTTTTTTTTTTTTTTTTGCTGTACGCGGGCCTCTCACTGCTGTGGCCTCTCCCGTTGCGGAGCACAGGCTCCGGACACACAGGCTCCGCGGCCATGGCTCGCGGGCCCAGCCGCTCCGCGGCATGTGGGATCTTCCGGGATCGGGGCACGAACCCGTGTCCCCTGCATCGGCAGGCGGACTCTCAACCACTGCGCCACCAGGGAAGCCCAATTTTTTTGCTTTTTTAATTCGGTTGCACTGGGTCTTTGTTGCGGCAGGTGGGCTCCTTAGTTGCAGCTCATAGGCTCCTTAGTTGTGGCTCACCAGCTTCTTAGTTGTGGCACATGGGCTCCTTAGTTGCGGTAGGTGGGCTCCTTTTATTTTTGTTTTGGTTGTGGCTCATGGGCTCCTTAGTTGTGGCATGAGAACTCTTAGTTGCGGCATGCTTGTGGGATCTAGTTCCCTGACCAGGGATAAAACACAGGCCCCCTGTATTGGGAGCACTGAGTCTTAACCACTACGCCACCAGGGAAGTCCCTATCAATGTTTTACAGTTCTCAGTGTGTAAGTCTTTCACTTCCTTGGTAATGTTTAGTCCTAGGTATTTTATTTCTTTGGATACAATATTAAAAGCAATTGTTTTCTTACTTTCTCTTTTTGATACTTAATTGTTAGTGTAAAGAAACAACATATTTCTGTATAGTAGGCTTGTATCCTGCTACATTATTGAATTTGTTTATTCTAATACTTTTTGTTTGGAGCTTTTATGGTTTTCTATATAGAGTATCATGTCATTTTCACACAATGACAGTTTTACATCTTCCCTTCTTATTTGGATACATTTTATTTATTTTTCTTGTGTGATCACTGTGACTAGGACTTCCAATAATATGTTGAATAAAAGTAATGAGAGTAGGCATTTTTGTCTTGTTCCATATTTTAGTGGGAAGGCTTTCCGCTTTTCATTGTTGAGTATTATGTTGGCTGTGGGTTTGCCATAAATAGTTTTTATTATGTTGAGATAAGTTCCCTCTATATCCATTTTGGTGAGAGTTTTTATCATGAATGGATATTGAATTTTATCAAATGCTTTTTCTGCATCTATTGAGATAATGATGTGGTTTACTCCTTTGGTTGATATGGCGTGGTATATCACATCAATTGATTTGCATATGTTGAACCATCCTTGTGACAATGAGATGAATACCATTTCATCATGGTATCTGATTCTTTTTACATGATGTTGGATTCTGCTTGCTAATATTTTATTGAGGAGTTTTGAATCTAAATTCATCAAAGATACTGGCCTGTAATTTTCTTTTTTGTAGTGTCTTTGGTTTTGGTATCAGGGTGATGATGGCTTCATAGAATGTCTTTGGGGGTGTTCCCTCCTCTTTGATCTTTTGGAGGAGTTTGAGAAGGATCATCATAAGTTCTTCTTTGTATGTTTGGTAGAATTCTTCATTGAAGCCATGTGGTTCTGGACTTTTGTTTGCAGGGGAGTTTTTATTACAGATTCTTTTTCACTTCTAGTGATTGGTCTGTTCAAATTATTTCTATTTCTTCTCGATTCAGTTTTGGTGGGCTGAAAGTTTCTAGAAGCTTTTCCATTTCTTCTAGGTTGCCCAATTTGTTGGCATATAACTGGTCATAGAATTCTCTTATAATTTTTTGTATTTCTGCACTATTGCTTGTTATTTTTCCTCTTTCATTTCTTATTTTGCTTAGTTGGGTCCTCTCTCTTTTCTTCTTGGTGAGCCTGACCAGAAGTTTATAGATTTTGTTCATCCCTTCAAAAAACCAGACCTTGGTTTTATTGATTTTTTTCTATTGTGTTTTGTTTTTTTGTTTGTTTGTTTTGTTTTGTTTTTGCAGTACGCGGGCCTCTCACTGTTGTGGCCTCTCCCGTTGTGGAGCACAGGCTCTGGACGCAGAGGCCCAGCGGCCATGGCTCACGAGCCCAGCCGCTCCGCGGCACGTGTGATCTTCCCAGACCGGGGCACGAACCCGTGTCCCCTGCATCGGCAGGCGGACTCTCAACCATTGCGCCACCACGGAAGCCCTATTTTTTTTTTTAAAGCTCTATTTTATTTACTTCCTCTCTGATATTTATTATTTCCTTGCTTCTGCTGACTTTAGGTTTTGTTCTTCTTTTTCTAATTCTTTTAGGTGGTAAGTTAGGTTGTTTATTTGACATTTTTCTTGTTTTTTTGAGGAAGGCCTGCATCTCTATGAACTTCTCTCTTAGGACTGCTTTTGCTATATCCCATAGATTTTGTATGGTTGTGTTTTCATTGTCATTTGTCTCAAGGCATTTTAAAATTTCCTCTGTGATTTTGTTACTGAGCCACTGGTTTTTTAGTAGCATGTTGTTTAGTATCCATTAATCTTTTTTATTTTTTTTTCCTTTCTCCTTCTGTGGTTGATTTCTAGTTCATGCTATTGTGGTCAGAAAATATGCTTGAAATAATTTCTATCCTCTTAAATTTTTTGAGGCTGGTTTTGTGCTGTACTATGTCGTCTTCCTAGAGAATGTTCCATGTGTGCTTGAAAAGAATGTGTATTCTGGTTTTTTCGGATGTCATATCCTGAAGATATCAATTAAGCCTAACTGGTCTATTGTGTCATTTAGGATCTCTGTTGCCTTACTGGTTTTCTATCTGGAAGAACTGTCCATTGATGTCAGTGGGGTGTTAAAGTCTCCTACTATTATTGTATTCCCATCAACTTCTACCTTTATTTCTGTTAGTATTTGTTTTATATATTTAGGTACTCCTACATTGGGTGCATATATGTTACCAAGTGTAATATCCTCTTCTTGTAGTGATCCTTTTAACATTGTATAGAGTCCTTCTTTATCTTTCTTTATGACCTTTGTTTTTTTTTGTTTTGTTTTTTTTTTTTGCGGCACGTGGGCCTCTCACCGCTGTGGCCTCTCCCGTTGCGGAGCACAGGCTCCGGATGCGCAGGCTCAGCAGCCATGGCTCACGGGCCCAGCCGCTCTGTGACATGTGGGATCTTCCCAGACTGGGGCACGAACCCGTGTCCCCTGCATCGGCAGGCGGACTCTCAACCACTGTGCCACCAGGGAAGCCCTATGACCTTTGTTTTAATGTCTATTTTGTCTAATATTAGTATTGCCACCTCGGCTTTCTTGTCATTTCCATCTGTATGAAATATCTTTGTCCATCCCCTCACCTTTAATCTAAGTGTGTCCTTTGCCTTAAGGTGGGTCTTTTGTAGGCAGCATATTGTAGATTCTTCTTTTGTTATCCAGTTTGCCACTCTATGTCTTTTGATCAGAGCGTTTAGTCTACTGACATTTAAGGTAAGTATTGATAGGTTTGTATTTCTTGCCATCTTAAACTTTGTTTCCCAGTTGATTTTGTATTTCTTCTTTGTTCCTTTCTTTTTATTTTTCCTTTTGTGGTTTGATGGTTTTCTTTTGTACTGTGCTTGAATTCTTCTCTTTTTGGTTCTCTAAATGTATTGTATTTTTTAGATTTGTGGTTATCCTGGTTTTCAGGTATGTTAATCCATTAATATACCTACTTGCTTTCCACTGGTAATAATATAAGCTCAAACACATTCTAAAAAATCTATATTTTCTTACTTCCTCACCCACATTTTGATTTTCATGTCCTATTTTACATTTTCATGTTTATCCTTTTGCTGTTCATTGCAGTTAAAATCTCTTTCACAAATTAAAAAAAAAATCTATGTACTGGCTTATTTAAGTGATCTATAATCTTTTCATATATTTGCTTTTCCTATTGTGATTTTCCCTTTCCTATAGATTCTTGTTTCTCTTCTATTTAGAGAAGACCTTTCAATATTGCTTTTACGGTAGGTTTACTATTGCTATATTAGTTTAGTTTTTGCTTGTCAGAGAAATTCTTTATCTCTCCTTGTATTCCAAATGATAATCTTGCTGGGCAGAGTATACTAAGTTGCAGGTTTTTCACTGTCAGGACTTTCAATATATCTTGCCACTTCCTTCTGAGCTGTAGAGAAATCAGCTACTAGCCCTAATTTCTGTAGAGAAATCAGCTACTAGCCTTAAGGGGGCTCTCTTGTGACTAACTATTTTTCTCTTGTTGCCTTAAGAATCCTCTCATCATCTTTAACTTATGCCATTTGAATCATGATGTGTTTTGGTGTGGGTCAGGTTTCATATCGTTTGGGGCCCTCTGTGCTCCCTGCACCTGGATACCTGTTTCCTTCTTTAGGTTTGGGTATTTTAGTTTTCAGCCATAATTTTTCCAAATACCTTTTGATCTCCCTCTCTCTCTCTTCTTCTGGAACCCCTATTATGCATAGGTTGGCAGGTTTCATATTATCCCATAGACCTCATATATTGCTTTCATTTTTTTCATTTGCCTTTATGTCTGCTGTTCTGATTGGGTGATTTCCATTATTCTTTTTTCCAAATCACTTATTCCTTGTGTGTCATTCAGTTTGCTATTCATTGCTTCTAGATTGGTTTTTATCACTGCAATTTATTTGTCTCTTTTTGATTGGTTCATCTTTATAGTTTCTAGTTCCTTATTATAGTGATCTGCATTTCTATCAATAATCTTTCTTAGTTCATTTAGCATTTTTATTATCTCCTTTTTGAACTTGGGGTCTAGTAGAATGTTAAGGTCTGTTTCATTATTTGTTCTTTCAGGGGATTTCTTTTGTTCTTTTAATTGGGAGTACTTCCTCTGCCTTTTCACTTTAGTTAAATTTGTCTCTATGAATTTAGGAGAAACAGTTATCTACCATGGTCTTGAAGGGGTGTATTTATGTTGGAGCATTCCTGTGTAGACTATGCATGTCCAACAGTTTTGGTGCAAGGGCTGGTTTTTATATGGATGCCATCCACGTCTTTCCTCTGAGTGTGCTGGTCATTATCCCCTTAATAGGGGGTGTAGTTGGTGTTGTATTGTCTAGAGCATATGCTGAAAGTGAGGCGGAGCTTCCTCTGTTCTGTGGCTGTTACTGCCCTGTTGGGGTGGGGTCTGCTCCCCAGTTGTTGGAGTAGAAGCCCTGAGGTTCAAGCTTGATCAGGCTCCTTTGCCGTTGAGTGTGTTCCCTGCCCCAAAGGAGGTGTTTGCTGAAGGAATTGAGGCCCATGCAGTCACAGCGGGCCTATATCCCACCTGTGTGGGCATCCAGGGTTCCATTCAGAAGCAGCCCAAAGTTGCATCCCTTTCTCTGTTGTGTTTGTCCCAGATCTAGTGCAAGGCTGTGGTGTGGAATAGGCTGAGGCTGGGTGTCGGGGCACTGTGGCTGCAGGAATTGAGGTGGTTGTGCTGCTGCCTGAGATCTGGGCTGTCTCTGTGGCAGACTTCTTTCAGGACTTGTCTGCCTGAGATCAAGTGCTAAGCTGTGGTGTGGAGCAGACGGAGCCAAGACACTCTCCCTGGGAAATGAACTGCTGTGTACTCCTGCCCAGGGCTTGTCTGCTCAAGATTCAAGGCTTAGTCTCTGTGTGTTCTTGTGGCACCACCTGGTGTGCTCTGACAGTGGTCTCCACGGCTCCACCCAGATCTCACCCCAGGCACCCTTGGTCTGTCTCTGTATAGATAGATCAAATCTTTGCCTAATCTCACACCAGGCTGTGGTGTGTAGTGAGCAGGGCCCCTTCGGATTGGGAAATGTGGTGAGGTGGCAGCCACCAGTGCAAGGCTCTCTCTTCCCTGACTGTTAGCAAGCCTGCATGCACACACTCTAGAGGGTCAATTTTTAACACCTACATTTCCTGCCTGAATTCTGAAACAAGTAAGGTAAATGAATTGGAAGAAGAAAAATAAAACTATCAGTTTTATTACTGATGGAGCAGATACAGACCATGGCTTATGTGTGCAGCATCCTAAGCCTTAGGTGCTGATCTCATCTGCATCCAAAATATTGGATAGACTCATCAGTACAGTCACAGGCAGAGCAGCAAAACAATAGGTCTTGCCTCGCAGCCTTTACCTCCAAGCTTACCACATGGCTCTATCGACACTGAAAGATGTATCCCAGAATGCAGTGGGTAAGAAAGGGAGTAGCAAAGCAAGCCCAGTTCCTACTTCCAAAGCCACCTGCCAGTTAAGTTACTCCTTTACTCCTGGGAAGTCACAAATGGGAGCAGAGAGAGATCAAGAGAGCTGCCCTACCGGATATACCTTTGAATACAAGGAATAATCAGGACTAGGAATTACTATCTTCTCAAAAGAAAGCAACATTGAATAGTAGTCAAGCATGGGCATAGTGATTTACCATCAATGAATGAAAAGTGCTAATCTTTCTACTCATTCAGAAAACATTTAAGGAATATCTGCTTTCTGTTAGTACCATGCTAGCATCTGAAATACAAAGCGTATAAAATATAGCTTCTAATCTCAAATAGTTTACATTCTATAACTATGCAATATATTCAAAATAAAATCTCAGAAATAATTTGAGGTATGCAATACAAATTAGAGTTCTACACCACACTGTTAGAATCTTTGAATCTGACTTAAATTATGAAATCAATGAGATAATATCTACATCAAATTTTATAGACAAAACATAATCTTGAAAAACAATAAGCTACCTTAAATTCAACCAACTTCAATAATTCAGTTCTTATCAGATGTCTTACATTCTCAATTCTTTCAAGATCAAAACTTCTAACTTTCTGTATTTATAAAATTCTGGGGGTTTTTTTGTTTCCCTCCCAGACATATGATGCCTCCCTATCACTGCTAACACTCCATTTATTTAACATTAACATTTTATGAGTTCTATAAAAGTGAAGAAGAATCATGTTTTGTTCCACTATTCTCTCAAAGATGGACTTCATTAAAACATGATTCTGTGGGTCTTTGCCAAGCAACTAAGATAAAGATAAAGTAGTATAACAAGAACCTTCTGGTTCTTTCAGTAACAATCACCAATCAATAGGATTATGCTAAATTTCATGCTATAGCAGGTCATATTTTATCAAGTTTCCACTGCATTTACAATGAACAATAGCTCACTATGTAGATCCCTTTATTAACTCTCATAGTAGTTGTTTAGGTCTGGAAACTTTCCAACACGAAACTTTTAATGTCAATGTTGAAAATATCAAAATATTAGAAAAACAAAATAAGATTATTTTCATGAAACTTCCAAAATATGTTAAAAGTATATATTCTTAAAAATAAAAAGGTTATGTTGTATAAATAAATATTTGTACATAATAGAAATACAAATAGCTAATATTTATTCAGTGCTAAGAAACACTGGGTCTATGGTCTTATGTATATTACCCCATATGTTAACTTCATTATGGCCCTTTGAAATAGTTACTATTATCTCTGTTTCATGCATAAAGAAATTAATATAAAGGAAACAAAATTTAGCCAAAACTGAAGTATTTAAGTAATTGCTCCAAATCACAGCTAATAAGTATGAACAGTGTTGGATATGAACTAGGATCTGGAGGACTCCAGGCCCAGACTCTTAAAGTATTCTGCTTTCAATAATCCAACCGAATGAGTGTACATATTTATATAAAGTTTCTCACACGCTGTTAAATGCCAATATAAATAAAATGTTTATATAACATACATTATATTACTATATAATAAAAGTATATAAATTATAGATATTTATTATAAATAACTAAATTATAAATAACTTACCTTATTTATAGACATGCTTATAGATGTAGATGGATTTGAAATTATGAATCTCTGTACAGATTTTTAGATACTCAGATTATACCAGATGACTACTTATTCCATATAAATCCAAGTAACCTCACTGATATAAATTAAAAGCTTAATACTTCACATATTTATACTAGCAAAATCAAAACATACTTGAAAGAAATTATATCATAATACGTATATACACGTATATACGTGTCTTCTATAGTAACATGACTAATGAATTAAGTAGATCAGACCTTACCATGAAGTTGATTCTGTAGAAACTGGCATGTACTGTGAAGATATAAATTATATATTCCTTTAAAATATGAATTATAAAATAAATATGTCGTATAGATTTGTTTTAATTCCCAATGGAAAAGCAGACAAAGGTTATAAATCCCTGCCCTTATTTGAGTTCTTTTGGCTTTAATAGCTCATGAACAGAATCATCTGGAGAGCTTATTAAACTACAGACCACCAGACCCAACTTCTTGTGTTTCTGATTCAATAGGTCTAGAATGGGTCTGAGAATTTGCACGTTTAGCCCATTCCCAGGTGATGCTAATGGTGTTGGTTCAGGGACCACATTTTGAGAAATACTCTTAAGAACCTCAAAGTATAAAATCAAATTTTAACCTCTCCACTTATCCTCATCATGCAGATCAAATCTTGGGTACCAACTGCTTTGTGAGGATGTGGACAAGTGAGGAACATGTCCATCAGTAAGTGGTTTAAGTTGTTCCTGAGACTCCCAATATATTTGAATCACCTGAGGAGCTTCTAATAATTCAGACCCCATCCAAAACTAATTAAAGCGGAATCTCTGGGTATGGAATTCAGGCACTAGTAATACTAAATCATCCCATGTGATTCCAATGTGCACCCAAGATTGAGAATAACCGATACAGTGGTAAGAAAAATCAAGAAATGCCCATACCCAGTGATGGCAAGCAGCAGCCTACATATTACAGATCACAAGGACATGAAAATTGTCAATCTTAGGTCAGTCACTATGTATTGTTTTTCTATCAAATATATAAATGTTTACAGTTATTTACAACTATATAATCAATACTGAAGTGGTCTTTCATAAATACAAACTATATTTATAATATAATTATGGTTTAATAATTACAGTCAAAAACTCATGTTGCAGCCTTTAATAGAAATTAAGTGAATATGACAATTAAAATGGGGATGATTCTGATTAAAAGATTCTGTCTGTAAAGGAAATTCAGTCACACAGAGATAAAGTGAGAAGTTTCCTGAAGAGGATGTAAGAAAATGTATAAAATTATTCTTAATCTACTCCTGATCCTTATTACTAAGCATCCTTTAATATATTAATTAGTTGTTCTCATGCTTCTATTCTTTGGGATAGAAATCAATAAATTTAAACATGCAGATTTTGATAGACTTTTCTCGCTAAATTTTTTTCAAATGTATATTCATATTGATATCTGCAGTTTTCTAATTAAGTGAACATTTCTTACATATCAAAAATAGTATTAGTTATGGCCAATAAAACCTTAATAATGTGATATGTCTCACTGAAAAACTGTATTATCAAGTAGTTTATTCACAAGACCTTTTCAGTATGTGTTATACAATTGTTCACTCAGAGTTGAGAAAATACTTTTAAAATGTTAAGTATCATCTGTTAAAAACAATTTTTCTCTCCTGGGATTATATTAATGATAATATCTTTTATTTTTAATCAAGTAATTCATACAGTATTAAAGACATTATTGCTCTAAGAGATTTATTAATTGCATTTTACAGTAATGTTATATTTTTGCCTTAGAAACATAAAATAAATGAAAATTAACAGAACGCTAAATTGAATAACATCAGTATTCAACATATTTTGTTGAATTACTACTATGAACAAAGTGCTGTAAAAGCAGTGAATAATTATGGTGAGATAACCTAAAAACAGGGGTTGGCAAACTGTAAGGCAAGATACTAAATACTTTAGGCCTTGTAAGGGCACTTACAGTCTCTGTCATATTCTTCTTCTCCTTCTTTATTTTCAACAACCATTTGCAAACATAAAAAATTTATTGGCTTAGAAGCTATATCAAAACAGACTATGAGCTGGATTTGGCTCATGATCTGTACGTTGTTGACCTGTGACCTTAAATGCTTTTAGAGTATATTACAATTATTACCACTGTGGTTTTTGAACCAAGGTTTGAGTAATACCATCTGCAAATGTGCAAACACATTTAGAGAACATTCATGAAAGTGACCAAGAACTGAAAATGGTTACAAATCTGCATAATTAATCCAGAATTGTGGAAACCGATGATTCAGAAACACTGAGTTATACAATAGTAACACTAGTAGAATAAGCACAGAGGACACCTAAAATAGAGGCATCTGTGCATGATTTACTTTAGTTTTAGCCATAAAATTCAATATCATTTGCAAGAATCCGAATTATGAGGCGAAGAATAAAAAAGCACAGACTTCTAATAATGAAGTGTCACCCACAGAAGAGGAAAATAAATGCAAGTATTACATATACTTGAATAAGGACAATATTCGGTAACATAGGATGTAATTTATTTGTCCATGAATCTATATCCAAAAGCATATGCATAGTTTTATTTTTAAAAAGCATATATAATTATTCCTATTTTTATGCTGGAAACATTCCTCATACCCTCAAAATATACATCCTTAAAATACAAGTTTTTATTATTTGAGATAGTTTAAATTATACTATACTGATAACACTATAAACATAGTTTATGTATTTGATAGTATTTCATGAATAATGCTCTGGTTAGGCCAGTTAAAAAATTGCTTAACTACCTTTAAAAACTTTTTTGTTGTTGTTGTTATTCTTTGGAACACTTTTGAGAAAGCAGTCATACGACATATATACACTCGTGTGTGTGTGTGTGTGTGTGTGTATATATATTTATACATATATATATATATATATAACATCCATTCATATAAGAATCACTGAGCTTGAAATAGAATATTTTTCTTAAAAGACTGTTTTTACTTTTGCCTGCAAGCTTCAGTACTCATTATTAGTCTTCCATCTCAGGGAGAAAAAAAAAATTGTATGAAAAGAACCATTTCAAGACCAATTGACTTTACTGCCTACATACCAATTCTGCAGAATTCTTTGGGAAATGAGGCAGAAGGAAGCTGTTGAGAAAGCACAGTAGGAATCCATCTAGGAAAAAAAATTAATATGAACTAAATAACATCATCTCGGTACCTTACAGAAGGCTGTGAAGACATAGGAAAGAGTGACTATGTATTAATCGAAAAAAACAAGCCAGGAAGTACACATTTGCAATTTATGAGACAGTTTATATTATGCACAAATAAATAATGTATGATATGTAACCTTATTATTATGAAGTCTTTTGATATATACATATATAAATTTTAAATACATTAAAATACTTACATGTATAAAAATTGCTATTTTTTGCCTTTGAAATATTTCCTAATCACTTTAGCTCTGTTCTTCAGGTTGTTTAATTGGAGAAATTCATCTTATTGCTGGTTAAAAATGAGCAGTAACCATGGTTTAGTGTTTGGAACTTACTGGATTAGTGTCTTACTGAAACTCCAGGGGGTAGCCATTGTGGATCAGTTAGAGCACCACTAAAGAAGGGGGAACAAATTCTGTGCCCACCAAATATTCTGCAGTTAAGAACAGTTCTTTTACAAAGGGATTAACTAGCGTGGTGTTGAGGCACTAGAGCCACAAAGGTGATGAAGAGGAAGAAAATGCAGTTGTGCATGTAAGCATTGAATACCTATTCCTAACTCCTGCTATGCAGGAATTGTCAGCTCATGCTCCCCATAGGTCTACTTTCATAAATCATACACCTAAATGGCAAAATAATGTATTTTAAATGTTAACGTGAATCATTTTCTCTCCTTTTTATTGTCAAATACACATTACCCAACACCTTCACTGAAGAAATATTAAGTCAGTTTTCAGGCTTCCACAGCAGTGGGCTCACAGGACTTCAACAATGGCCCCTGTTTGGTGAAATTGCTACTTTGACTAATTACTTCCATCGTGCTGTCACTTGTTAATTATTTGAACAAACACTTAAGTGTCTGCTGTTTTGTTTGCTACAATCTGTGGAGAAATATTTAAATATTTTCTTACTCTCAAGGTTTGGGGAGAAAGACATGTAAAGCACAAAGATAAGGGTTGCTATAATAGAAGGATGCAAGACAGGCATTGAAGGCATAATGTATTAGTAAATTTTACCCACTTAGAGTAGTACAGATTTCAGAGAGAAGATAATGCTTCAGAATAATCTTTAAAAATTATTTTAAAGAACACAACAGTGTAAATCAACTATACTTCAATAAAAATCATTCAATAAAAATACATTAAAAGACAGAATGGAAGAAAGATTAAAGTTTAAAAGTATCAGATGATTAATATATTTGACTAATAAGAAACATTAGATTATATGAAGATTTTTTCACCTGTTCTCATATCTTGCTTTTCTAGTAATGAAAGTCATTTCCAATAAATATAATTAGTATTAGGAAAAGAGCACAGACTTTTAAATATTACAAAAACTATCATTAAAGTTTACTTACCAGAAAACCACAATAAATACAGTGAATTACATATTTCTAATTCCAATGTGCTGGAACAAAATTTATTTTAATATAGGACATATACTGAAGGTAGTCTAAGGGATTTATTCTTCCAACGCTAAAATGTATCAAAACTCAGAGGCTGCTTGCATAATATATTTGTACTCTAAAATATTTATCAATATTAGATAAAATTGTTTCATGGAAGAGAGAAAAACAATTTCTCCAGTTTAGAGTAAGGGACATATAAAATAATTGTACGAAAAAAGTCATCCTGCTCCCAAAGCAAAAGCCCTCTTAACCTACAAAAAGTGACAATGGGACAAATTGGTAACAAATCAGTTATCTAACAAAAAACTTACATTTTCTGATATAAGCCTTTTTTCACTGTTCATTCTCCATTCAGGTAAAGTGGGTGGCTGAAATCTATTCAGCTGGCAGTAAGAGGAAAGTAAGTCTGACACATGTTTTATATGTACCTATCATATTGGAAAAAATAAAGAATTTATATTATGAAAATGAACTTCTGACTCATATTTGTACTTGCAGAAAAAAATGGAAAACTTAGCCTTAATGTTTATGTATCATTTCACATAACACATAACCATCAATGAAAGGAATGCTGTGTGACCTTTCTTGAATTAATACTCTCAAATACTAAATTCTCAAATTCTGCTTTATTTGAAATAGAACAAATATGTTCTGTATTTACTATTCATCTGCACAGAAATACAGGGCAGACTGTGATAAATTAGGGTGGCAACTGAGAATGAGAAATGTTTCAAGAATTGTGTCAGATGCAAAGGTTAATATTGGCTTTATCTTTAAATTTCCTCTTTTTAATATGCTGAACAGCCAGGAACTGATTATGTGCATGTCATCAAAATATTTTTCTCCTCTATCAAAAATTGTTGTCTACAATCTTTCCAAGAATTCAATAAATCCATCAATTAAAAACAAAAGTGTTTTTAAGTTTTGCAGGAGAGAAACACATTAAGAAACATTACTGTGAATTTCATGAAGTATTTGTACTTCTTCATGTACTAACCTAAGGTTTATTTTTCAAATTTGTAAGGCTCTATTACAAGTATGCTTTTAAGTATACTATTAGAGATACAAACTATGATAAGAAGATACTTCCCTCTTTGTACTTCAATAGAATCTTTCATATTTTTATAAAATTGATTAAAAAATAACAACATATACCTGGTATTGAAATACTATGAGTTTCTTTCTGAGTCAGTTCCCATCAAAGTGTCCACTTTTTTCAGATTGAAGAACCGCTACATGAAAATGCAAACAGTATGTTTGAAATGAGCTGATCCACTTCATTGTCTCCTGAAAGCTTACATGTATTTTTGGAATGTGGACACTGATGTGATTAACTGTTTTTTATGTTAATTCCCAGAATTCATATCCTCTTACATTTTTTCCACAGAAATATCATCATTTTGTGATTTTGTAGAAAGTATGCCATAACATTTTTTCTCTCAGAGATAAAAAATAATTAAGCTAAGTAAAAAATGGCACATTCTTACTGGTGCATCATAATGTCAACACGTTATAAAACACATTTGGAATTCTGGCCTTCTCTTCCAAACTGTAAGTTACAACTTCATGAAACTTAGTTATAGTAGTTATTATATATATAATGCTTTCTCTAAAATCCTCGAAGTCAATGATTACTATTCAAACTAAAAAGGGTACAATGAGGTAATTTAAATTATTAAGTATCTTACTGATTTGTGAAAAGTAATGGTTTTATATTTGGAAACATATTTTTAAAAAATCAATTAGATCAAGAATAAACTGATAGCACTAGAAGTATTTGGTAAATAAGTATCAGTGAAAAATCCCAGAACAAAAGTCTCCCAAAACTGTTGTAAATACATTTTCTGTGTAAAATTATACAATCATCAGGCTTTGTTTTTAGTTGTCCAGTCCTACCTTTTCCATATCTTTCAATATAAAGCCACCAATAGAAAATCACTGATTTCAGAGTCCCTACTCCAAATAAAGTAAATATAGAGACTATTTAAATCAAATGATCTCTGAAGTATTGTCATTTTAAGTTATACCTTAATTGTGTAATTAAAGATTGTTGCCTCTTATTACCAGAATATGAGATTAGTTTAGAAAAGATTTGCTCTTCAGTCTAAATTTATAGCTATTGCCATAATAATACTGTATAATAAACCACCTGCAAAACTCAATGGCTTATCGAGCATTTATTCTCCCAGGCTGAGAATCTATAGTATGAGGTCTTCCCGATCTTCAGCATAGAATCTCTGCTTCAGGCTGCAGTAATGAGACAGCTCTTCTTCTCACTGCATTATCATTGAATTGGTTCTGCCCCACGTGACTCTCATTCTCTTCCTCATAGCAGTTAACTAGCCAGAGCATGTTCTCCTCAAGGTAACAGAAAAAGTGCATGAGAGACCATAGCCTACTCCGTTAAGTGCTTTTAAACCCCTGCTTGCACGCTGACTACTCACATCCTATTAGTTAAAGAAAGACATGGCTAAGCCTAGAGTCAAGGAGCAGAAAAATAAACTGTGCCCTTAGTAAGAGGATTGGAAAGTTATATGACAAACAGCATGGATACACACATGAAGAATTTTGTCAGTAGTATAATCTACCAACACATTATTGGAGGACATTACCTCAACCTATATTTAAATTCAGCTATAATTCTGAAGATACCTCTCCTTGCTCATAAAGGCATAGATATTATGAATGGATTTATCAAAACATACAGGTACTCCATTTTATTATTAACATCTTTATTGGAGTATAATTGCTTTACAATGGTATGTCAGTTTCTACTTTATAACAAAGTAAATCAGTTATACATATACATATGTCCCCATATCTCTTCCCTCTTGCTCCTCCCTCCCTCCCACCCTCCCTATCCCACCCCTCTAGGTGGTCACAAAGCACCCAGCTGATCTCCCTGTGCTATGCGGCTGCTTCCCACTAGCTATCTATTTTACGTTTGGTAGTATATATATGTCCACGCCACTCTCTTTCTCCCAGCTTACCCTTCACCCACCCCATATCCTCAAGTCCATTATCTAGTAGGTCTTCATCTTTATTCCCATCTTGCCCCTAGGTTCTTCTGACCATTTTCTTTTCTTTTTTTCCTTTTAGATTCCATATATATGTGTTAGCATATGGTACTTGTTTTTCCCTTTCACTTACTTCACTCTGTATGACAGTCTCTAGGTCCATCCACCTCACTACAAATAACTCAGTTTCGTTTCTTTTTACGGCTGAGTAATATTCGATTGTATATATGTACCACAACTTCTTTATCCATTCATCTGTTGATGGACACATAGGTTGCTTCCATGTCCTGGCTATTGTAAATAGAGCTGCAATGAACATTTTGGTACATGACTCTTTTTGAACTATGGTTTTCTCACAGTATATGCCCAGTAGTGGGATTGCTGGGTCGTATGGTAGTTCTATTTTTACTTTTTAAAGGAACCTCCATACTGTTCTCCATAGTGGCTCTATCAATTTACATTCCCACGAACAGTGCAAGAGGGTTCCCTTTCCTCCACACCCTCCCCAGCATTTATTGTTTCTAGATCTTTTGATGTTGGCCATTCTGACTGGTGTGAGATGATATCTCATTGTAGTTTTTATTTATTTATTTTTTTTTTTTGCAGTAGGCGGGCCTCTCACTGTTGTGGCCTCTCCCGTTGCGGAGCATAGGCTCTGGACGCGCAGGCTCAGCAGCCATGGCTCACGGGCCCAGCCTCTTCACGGCATGTGGGATCCTCCCGGACCAGGGCACAAACCCATGTCCCCTGCATTGGCAGGCAGTCTCTCAACCACTGCGCCACCAGGGAAGCCCTCATTGTACTTTTGATTTGCATTTCTCTAATGATTAATGATGTTGAGCATTCTTTCATGTGTTTGTTGGCAATCTGTATATCTTCTTTAGAGAAATGTCTATTTAGGTCTTCTGCCCATTTTTGGACTGAGTTGTTTGTTTTTTTTGATATTGAGCTGCATGAGTTGCTTGTATGTTTTGGAGATTAATCCTTTTTCAGTTGCTTCCTTTGCAAATATTTTGTCCCATTCTGAGGGTTGTCTTTTTGTGTTTATGGTTTCCTTTGCTGTGCAAAAGCTTTTATGTTTCATTAGGTACCATTAGTTTATTTTTGTTTTTATTTCCATTTCTCAAGGAGGTGGGCCAAAAAGGATCTTGCTGTGATTTATGTCATAGAGAGTTCTGCCTACGTTTTCCTCTAAGAGTTTTAGTGACTGGCCTTATATTTAAGTCTTTAATCCATTTTGAGTTTATTTTTGTGTATGGTGTTAGGGAGTGTTCTAATTTCATTCTTTTACATGTAGTTGTCCAGTTTTCCCAGCACCACTTATTGAAGAGGCTGTCTTTTCTCCACTGTATATTCTTGCCTCCTTTATCAAAGATAAGGTGACCATATGTGTATGGGTTTATCTCTGGGCTTTCTATGCTGTTCCATTGATCTATATTTCTGTTTTTGTGCCAGTATCATACTGTCTTGATTACTGTAGCTTTGTAGTATAGTCTGAAGTCAGGGAGCCTGATTCCTCCAGCTCCGTTTTTCATTCTCAAGATTGCTTTGGCTATTCGGGGTCTTTTGTGTTTCCATAAAAATTGTGAAAGTTTTGTTCTAGTTCTGTGAAAAATGCCAGTAGTAGTTTGATAGGGATTGTATTGAATCTGTAGATTGTTTTGGGTAGTAGAGTCATTTTCTCAATGTTGATTCTTCCAATCCAACAACCTGTTATATGTCTCCATCTATTTGTATCATCTTTAATTTCTTTCATCAGTGTCTTATAATTTTCTGCATACAGGTCTTTTGTTTCCTTAGGTAGGTTTATTCATAGATATTATATTCTTTTTGTTGCAGTGGTAAATGGGAGTGTTTTCTTAATTTCACTTTCAGATTTTTCATCATTGGTGTATAGGAATGCACGAGATTTCTGTGCATTAATTTTGTATCCTGCTACTTTACCAAATTCATTGATTGGCTCTAGTAGTTTTCTGGTAGCTTCTGTAGGATTCTCTATGTATAGTATCATGTCATCTGCAAACAGTGACAGCTTTACTTCTTCGTTTCCAATTAGGATCCCTTTTATTTCTTTTTCTTCTCTGATTGCTGTGGCTAAAACTTCCAAAACTATGCTGAATGATAGTGGTGAGAGTAACCTTGTCTTGTTCCTGATCTTAGTGGAAATGGTTTCAGTTTTTCACCATTGAGGACAATGTTGGTGGTGGGTGTGTCATATATGGCCTTTATTATGTGGAGGAAAGTTCCCCCTATGCTTACTTTCTGGAGGATTTTTATCATAAATGGGTGTTGAATTTTGTTGAAAGCTTTCTCTGCATCTATTGAGATGATAATATGGTTTATCTCCAATTTGTTAATATGGTATATCATGTTGATTGATCTGCATATATTGAAGAATCCTTGCATTCCTGGGATTAAATCCCACTTGATCATAATGTACGATCCTTTTAGTGTGCTGTTCGATTTTGTTTGCTAGTATCTTGTTCAGGATTTTTCATCTATGTTCATCAGTGATACTGGCCTATGGTTTTCTTTTTTTGTAACATCCTTGCCTGGTTTTGGTAGCAGGGTGATGGTGGCCTCGTAGGATGAGTTTGGGAGTGTTCCTCCCTCTGCTATATTTTGGAAGAGTTTGAGAAGGATAGGTGTTAGCTCTTCTCTAAATGTTTGACAGAATTCACTTGTGAAGCCATCTGGTCCTGGGCTTTTGTTTGTTGGAACATTTTTAATCACAGTTTCAATTTCAGTGCTTGTGACTGGTCTGTTCATATTTTCTATTTCTTCCTGGTTCAGTCTCGGAAGGTTGTGCATTTCCAAGAATTTGTCCACTTCTTCCAAGTTGTCCATTTTATTGGCATATAGTTGCTTGTAGTAATCTCTCATGATCCTTTGTATTTCAGCAGTGTCAGTTGTTACTTCTCCCTTTTCATTTCTAACTCTATTGATTTGAGTCTTCTCCCTTTTTTTCTTGATAAGTGTGACTAATTGTTATTGAATTTTATCTCCTCAAAGAACCAGCTTTAGTCTTATTGATCTTTGCTATCATTTCCTTCATTTCTTTTTCATTTATTTCTTATCTGATCTTTATGATTTTTTTCCTTCTGCTAACTTTGGGTTTTTTTTGTTGTTGTTTTGTTTTTTGTGGTATGTGGGCCTCTCACTGTTGTGGCCTCTCCCGTTGCGGAGCACAGGCTCTGGACACACAGGCCCAGCGGCCATGGCTCACGGGCCCAGCCGCTCCGCGGCACGTGGGATCTTCCCAGACCGGGGCACGAACCCGTTTCCCCTTCATCGGCAGGCGTACTCTCAACCACTGCGCCGCCAGGGAAGCCCCAACTTTGGGGGTTTTTTTGTACTTCTTTCTCTAATTGCTTTAGGTGTAAGGTTAGACTGTTTATTTGAGATGTTTCTTGTTTCTTAAGGTAGGCTTTTATAGCTATAAACTTCCCTCTTAGGACTGCTTTTGCTTCATCCCATAGGTTTTGGGTCATTGTGTTTTCATTGTCATTTGTCTCTAGGTATTTTTTGATTTCCTCTTTGATTTCTTCAGTGAGCTCTTGGTTATTACGTAGTGTGTTGTTTAGCCTCCTTGTGTTTGTATTTCTTACGGATATTTTCCTGTAATTGATATCTAGTCTCATAGCATTGTGTTCAGAAAAGATACTTGATATGATTTCAATTTTCTTAAATTTACCAAGGCTTGATTTGTGACCCAAGTGATGATCTATCGTGGAGAATGTTCCATGAGCACCTGAGAAGAATGTGTATTCTGTTGTTTTTGGATGGAATGTCCTATAAATATCAATTAAGTCTACCTTGTTTAATGTATCATTTAAAGCTTGTGTTTCCTTACTTATTTTCATTTTGGATGATCTCTCCATTGGTGAAAGTGGGGTGTTAAAGTTCCCTACTATGATTGTGTTACTGTCGATTTCCCCTTTTATGGCTGTTAGTATTTGCCTTATGTATTGAGAGGCTCCTGTGTTGGGTGTATAAATATTTACAATTGTTATATCTTCTTCGTGGATTGATCCCTTGATCATTAGGTAGTGTGCTTCTTTGTCTCTTGTAACAGTCTTTGTTTTAAAGTCTATTTTGTCTGATATGAGAACTGCTACTCCAGCTTTCTTTTGATTTCCATTTGCATGGAATATGTTTTTCCATCCCCTCACTTTCAGTCTGTATGTGTCCCTAGGTCTGAAGTGGGTCTCTTGTAGACAGTATATTTACGGGTCTTGTTTTTGTATCTATTCAGCCAGTCTGTGTCTTTTGGCTGGAGCATTTAATCCATTTACATTTAAGGTAATTATCAATATGTATGTTCCTATTCCCATTTTCTTAATTGTTTTGGGTTCTTTATTGTAGGTCTTTTCCTTCTTTTGTGTTTCCTGCCAAGAGAAGTTCCTTCAGCATTTGTTGTAAAGCTGGTTTGGTGGTGCTTAATTGTCTTAGCTTTTGCTAGTCTGTAAATCTTTTAATTTCTCCATCAAATCTGAATGAGAGCCTTGCTGGGTAGAGTAATCTTGGTTGTAGGTTTTTGTCCTTCATCACTTTAAATATGTCCTGCTACTCTCTTCTGGCTTACAGAGTTTCTGCTGAAAGATCAGCTGTTAAACTTATGGGGATTCCCTTATGTGTTACTTGCTGTTTTTCCCTTGCTGCTTTTAATATTTGTTCTTTGTATTTAATTTTTGATAGTTTGATTAATATGTGTCTTGGCATGTTTCTCCTTGGTTTTATCCTGTATGGGACTCTCTGTGCTTCCTGGACTTGATTAACTGTTTCCTTTCCCATAAAAGGGAAGTTTTCAACTATAATCTCTTCAAATATTTTCTCAGTCCCTTTCTTTTTCTCTTCTTCTTCTGGGACCCCTATAATTAGAATATTGGTGCATTTAATGTTGTCCCAGAGGTTTCTGAGACTGTCCTCTATTCTTTTCATTCTTTTTTCTTCACTCTGCTCTGCAGTAGTTATTTCCACTATTTTATCTTCCAGGTCACTTATCCGTTCTTCTGACTCAGTTATTCTGTTATTGATCCCTTCTAGAGAATACTTAATCTAATTTATTGTATTGTTCATTTATTGTATTGTTCATTTATTGTATTGTTCAATTTTTAATGAACATTGTTAATGGTGTTCTTCTAGGTCCTTGTTAAATGTTTCTTGTATTTTCTCCATTCTATTTCCAAGATTTTGGATCATCTTTACTATCATTATTCTGAATTCTTTTTCAGGTAGACTGCCTATTTACTCTTCATTTGTTAGGTCTGGTGGGTTTTTGCCTTGATTCTTCATCTGCTGTATGTTTCTCTGTCTTCTCATTTTACTTAACTTCTTGTGTTTGGGGTCTGCTTTTCACAGCCTGCAGGTTCATAGTTTCCATTGTTTTTGGTGTCTTTTTCCAGTGGCTAAGGTTGTTTCAGTGCATTGTGTAGGCTTCCTGGTGGAGGGGACTAGTGCCTGTGTTCTGGTGGATGAGGCTGGATCTTGTCTTTCTGGTGGGCAGGTCCAAGTCTGGTGGTGTGTTTTGGGTGTATGTGGCCTTATTATGATTTTAGGCAGCCTCTTTGCTAATGGATGGGGTTGTGTCCCTGTCTTGCTAGTTGTTTGTCATAGGGTGTCCTGCACTGTAGCTTGCTGGTTGTTGAGTGGAGCTGGGTCTTGGCATTGATCTGGAGATCTCTGGGAGATTTTCGCTGTTTGACATTATGGGAAGCTACTCCATTTTTAAAGTATTTACTTAAATTTTAAACTAAAGCCATTGTAAAAGATGAAAGATTTGAGCATATTTGTTATTATAGATTATTTTAAAATAAAAAGAATAAAGATACATATTTCATTTTAATCATCTTTCATAAATACCTTTTTAGAAGTCTATCTTAGAAAATTATTGCCTCAGTACAGACTAAATATCATTATTTGACTAGGAAAAAATTCTAATTTATGGTCTCTTCTACCCACCTTCTATTAATCATATTTCTTTTTTCTTTTCTCAGTTTTGAAACAGTAATGTCTTATTTCCAATTCCTCTTTTTTCCCGGATTCAGTGACCTGTGAGTTCTACTTAAATCAGTGGTTCTGAAACACTATTACATATTAGCATCACCTGAGGAACTTTACAATTTTAAAAAACACTAATGCCCAAGATACAACCCCAGAAATTCTGATTTAATTGGATCGGGTGGGGCTTGAGCATTATTTTTCTTTAAAAATCTCCTGGGTAATTCTAATGACTTGCCAGGACTGAGAACCAATGATTTAAACTCACATCCAGTGTATACAACTATAAATCTTATGGTTGCAAGTACACAATGACTTCAAAAGAATTGTCAAACTAAATAAGAGAGGGAATGTAATACCTTATGCATCTGAATTGTCCAGTTCAACTTGACCTCTCTGATCTCTTTGTTCTTTGTAGATATCATTCTTAGTGTTATCTCATGAATACATAATGTCTGCAAGCAATTTCTGTGGTGGGGGCCACATACGTCTTTATTCATATTCAATAAAAAGAGGACATCCTTTTCCCTCAGTTATTGAAGAAAGTACTCTACTTCATTTAAATCATATGCCCTTCTCTAAGTCAATCACTGTGGTCAAAACCATGAAATTATGTTAGTTGATTCAGGCCTAAATCTTACATCTTAAGGAGTTGAGAGTAAAAATAGCCTCCCCTATTTACAGGTGAACAAAATAGCATTATAGAGAATGATCTAAGAACAGAAATCAATCAGTTCTTTATATTCACATTTGTAATTAATAGGAGGTAGCATTTATCTGTTACATATTGTGACATATAATTTATATTATATAAGCACATCATTCTAAATAGGGAAACACAATAATGTCAGATAGTATGTAACAATTATAAATTGCTGCAGTACCGAAGTGTTAACACTACTCAATAACATAAAAAAGAAGTCCAACAAAATTAATTTGCCTCTCTGGCTATTAGTAAAATACATGTATTCAGAAAACTCATAAAAAGGAAAAAAGCTCTTCAGAACCATTTTCTGACCCTTTCCAACTACTAATTACAGCTGGTAGCATATGCAGTTTAAAATAGCCCCCAAATGACTGTTGATTGACTGTTTTAATAGAATTCCCAAAGTTAAAGTAATCAAGAAAAAAAAAATCAGAGTTTGGTATGCATGCTCTTTAATAATGTGCAAAATTGTCAGCTTTCAAATTGTTTTAGTACATGAATCTAAATTTTAAAAACTTTACATAATTCTGTTGGTCAGTTATAAATTCCACAAACTGATTTAAAGAGAATGTAAATGTATGAATAATCAGGATACAAGTGTCCAATAAACTGATTAGAGTCCATTGTTCCCAGCATGAAAACATAATATAATTATTTCAATTGATTTAAGGTAGAATTCATTCACACAGGTCTAGAAATATTATAGTTATTGTTTTTATATAAGTTTACATATTACATAGGGTGATCTTCTTATATAGATATGCCGCGTTATGTATTTTCAGTGGTCATCTTAAGTTAAAATAATCTCTTCAGTAAGGAAATAAAAATTATGTTTATTTAATAATGTTGACTCTAGGAAGTGATAAGTAAGTGATATGTTAAAAATCGGACACATTTATGAATATTTTAAAATTAATCATTTTAAAATTAAACTTTATTCTATAATTTTTAAAACTTCAAACAATTCACTTACTTCAAACAATGAGAAAATAAATATATTCATACATTATATTTCTGAATATTTAGTTAGAAGTGGATTTCTAGTTTATTTTCCTAATCAAAGGTTTAAACTTTTAATAAGTATTAAGATAATTAATTGGTTATGAGAACTCTGAAAAACAGCAGAAATGGTAATTAAATACAAAAATAAAGTCAAATGTATTACAAGACTGAAATGAAACTGTAAGGTGATGGAGAGAACAAAATAAGGGGGGGGGGGGACAGAGAGAACTAGTCCAAAGCAGCAGAGTGTGGGAGAACATAGGTTCTTATACATTTTAAAATTTCAGAGGTAGAAAGTTCAGCAACTGTTTATAACGTCTGAAACCTGAATTCAACTACTTTCAACTATATGCTATTTTTCAAAATTTGATAATTAGATTCATTAAGTGATAAGTCTGGAAATATGATTGTTAATGGTGTTCATTCACTACACATATTTATCCAGTGCCTACGATGTGCCAGAGTCTCTTCTAGGCACTGTGGATACAGTGTTGAAAAATTGAAAACACATAAAAAATATCTTACCTTCCGGAGCTTATATTATAGTGAGAGTCTGACAAAAACAAAATTAAGTAAGTTCTATGGTATATTATATATGATAAGTATTAGCAGAAAAGTTAAGCATTGGAGAGATACACAAGATATTTGGAAAAAGGTAGGTGCTGAAAAGTTTTATGGCAAGGCCTGGGAGATGCAGTCGTAAGAATGAGACCCTGGTTCCATTAAATTAGTGCCTGTGTAAGAAGAGACACCAGGGAGCTTGCTCATGCTCTCTCTGCAATGTGAACACACAGTGAGAAGGCAATCATCTGCAAGCCAGGAAGAGATTTTTCACCAGGAATTGAATTGGCTGGCACCCTGATCTTGGACTTCTAAGCCTCCAAACTGAGACATAAATTGCTGTTTTTTCATCCACCCAGTCTGTGGTATTTTGTTATGACAGCCTGAGCATCCAACAGGGCACATCATCCCTGTGGTGGGAGTGGGCCTGGTGAACTTATGTTTGTGGAACAAAAACCCTTTTTGATTAGATGTGTGATTAGATCTGTGAGGACAAAAGGTACAGTAGTGGGAGATGAGTTCAGAGAGGTAATTGAGGGCTGATCACATAGGTCTTTGTGGGTCATAGGAAAGATTTATCTTTCACTTTGAGCAAAATGGGACATCAAGGAGTGTTTTAAGCACAGTGGCATAGTCTTTAAATATTTAGTAGAGTTCTCTAATATAACTACCTGGCTTGAAGATTTCTCTTTTGGGTGATTTTTATATACAAATTCAATTTTTAAAATAATTATAGGGTTATTCAAACTACTTATTTCATATTAGGTGAGCCGTGATAGTTTATACTTTTTGAGGACTCAGTTCATTTCTTCCAAAGTGTGTGATTTATGTGTGTAGAGTTGTTCAGAATATTTACTTATCCTTTTGTTGTCTGCAATGTCTGTAATGATACCCCTATTTTATTCCTGAGATTAGTAATTATAATTTCTCTTTTTTCTCTGTTCATCTTGGTAGGGTTCTGTCAATCATAACTGTGATCTTCTCAATGATCTAGCTTTTTGTTTCACTGATTTTCTCTATTTTTTTTTCTGTTTCAATTTCACTATAAATTTCTGTTTATTCACTATTTCCTACCTTCTGCTTGATTTGGGATTACTTTGTTCTTCTTTTCTTATTTCTTGAGTTGCGAGGTAACATTATTGTTTGGGACTTTTTCTCTTTTCTAATGTAGCATTTTAGTGCTATGAATTTCCCTCTTGGCACTATTTTAGCTGCATCTCACAGATTTTGAAATAATATTGTATTATTATTTTACTCTGTTCAATACACTTTTTAAAGGCTTTATTTTTTTAAGCAGTTTCAGATTTATAACAACATTGAAAGGAAGGTACAGAGATCTCCCATATGTCTCATGCCCACAAACTTCCAGAGACTCCCCATTATCAACATCAATCACCAGAATGGTACCTTTTTTTTTTTTACCAAGCGTAAGCTTACACTAATATATCATAATTACCCAAAGTCCATAGTTTACTTTATGGTTCACTCTTGATATTATACTTTCAATGGGTTTGGACAAATGTATGTTCAATATATTATTAAATTTCCCTTGAGACTATCTTTTTAATTCATGGGTTAATTAGAAGTGTGTTGTTTAGTTTCTAAGTGCTTGGAAATTTTCCTCATCTTTTGCTATCAAGTTTTAGATTGATTACACTGTGGCCAGAGAACATGCTCTGTATGATTTATTTTCTTTTAAATCTGCAGAAGTTTGTTTTATGGCTCAGGATATGGTATATCTTGATCTATATTCCCAGGACATTGGAAAAGAATGTGTATGTTCTTCTGTTCTTGGTTGGAGTGCTCTATAAATATCAATTAGATCTTATTGGTTAATGGTGGTATTAATTTCTTACATAGGCTTTCAGTCTCCAACTAGAACTGTGGATTTGTCCATTTATTTTCAGTGCTATCAGTTTGTGCTTCACATTATTTTCCAGCTCCAATTATTTTTTTCTTTTTTTTTTTTTTTTTTGGTGTATACACATTTAGGATTTCTATGTCATTGTGGTAGATTAATCCTTTTATTGTTATGCAAAGTCCCTTGCTGTTCCTGGTAATTTCCTTTGCTCTAACATCAACTTTATATGATATTAATATAGCTATTGTTGCTTTCTTTTGATTAATTTTTGCATGGTATACTTTTTCCATCTTTTTACTTTCAAGCCACATATATAATTTGAAGTGAACTTCTTACAGACAGCAAACAGTTTGATAGGGTTTTTCAATCCACTCTACCAATCTATTGTTTAGTTGGTATATTTAGCCATTAAAATTCAAAGTAATACTGTTATGTTTTGGCTTAATTCTGTCATTTAATTTTTTTGTTTTCTGTTTTTTTCTGCTCTTCGTTTCTATTTTCTTTTATTTCTTTACTGGGGCTTACTGGAACACATTTTAGAGGTCCACTTTGAAGAAAACATAGTGCTTTGGAGTGTATCTCTTCATAGAGTTTTTTGCTGTTTGTTTTTTAGTAGTTGCCCTAGCTATAATACTATATATACATAAGTTATCAAACTCTACCAGTGACTCTATTTTACTAGTTCAAGTGAAGTATAGAAACCTTGTCTCCCCTCATGTACCTTCTTTCCTTTCCCCATTTATAATACATTTGTCATAAATATTTTCTCTATACCCATGGAGAACCATATTAGATACTTATAATTATTGCTTCAACCATTAAACATAATTTGGAAAGCCCAAGAGAAGTTTTTATTTATTATATTTAGCCATATTTTTATTTATGTATTTTCCTTCCTTCCTGATCTTCCCAGATTCCTTCTTTTATAATTTTAATCCTGTTCAGAGAACTTCCTTTAGTAATTCTTTTAGAGGAGCTCTGCTAGATATAAATTCTCTTCATTTTCTTTCATATAATAATCTCTTGATTTCCCCCTTCATTCATGAGGAACATTTTCACTGGATATGGAATTCTGGGTTGAGAATAATTTTATTTCAGCACTTAAAAAATACAGTAGCACTGCCCTCTGTCCTCTTAGTTTTATAATGAGCTGTCTATAGTTATTTAAATTGTTTTTCCACTGTAAGTGAGGTTTTATTTCTCTCTGGATGCTTTCAAGATTTTTGTTTCTTAGTCTTCAGAGGTTTACTATAATGTTTCTTGACATAGATTTCATTGGGCTTATCCCAGTTGCAATTTTCTAAGCTTCTTCAATCTGTACTTTTATCATTTTTGAAAAAAAAATTGGAAAATTTCAGCAATTATTTCTTTAAATACTTTATCATCCTGATATACTTTATCCTTTCTTTCTGTGATGTCGGTGACTCAAATATTAGATCTTTGGTTTTAATCTCACATGTCCCTGAGGCTCTGCACCAGGCAGAGGGAACCAACAGTCAGAATCCAAGAACACTAGAAGGTAAAACTGTATCTTTCTCTGGTCCTTCTCTTCCTGCCCACCTTTCCATCCTTGGGAAACCAAAAGCAGCAGAATGGGTTCTGGGAAAGGAGGATGTGGAAAAAGAAGAGCAAAAGAACAATTGAGGTATACCTTCCTCATAGCTGAAATGAAAAGGAGTCAGGACTGAGCTGCTCTAAATTTGATGTATGATGGAAGTTTTCATTTACATAATAATGGAATTTTTAAAAATTAAAAATCAGAAAAAAACCCCTGAGAAATTGAATATAACACAAACAGACAGAAAGATATACCATGCTTTGGATTGGAAAAATCAATAGTGTTAAAATGACCATACTACCCAAGGCAGTCTACAGACTCAATGCAATCCCTATCAAATTACCAATGGCATTTTTCACAGAGCTAGAACAAATAATTGTAAAATTTGTATAAAAAATAAAAGCCAAAACAATCTTGAGAAAGAAGAATGGAGCTGGAGGAATCATGATCCCTGACTTAAGACTATACCACAAAGCTAGAATGATCAAAGCAGTATGGCACTGGCACATAAACAGAAACATAGACCAATGGAACTGGATAGAAAGCCCAGAAATAAATCCACATACTATGGTCAGTTAATCTAGAGCAAAGGAGAAAAGAATATACAATGGAGAAAAAAAGACAATCTCTTCAGTAAGTGGTGCTGGGAAAACTGGAAAGCTACATGTAAAAAATGAACTTAGAACATTTCTAACTATATATAAAAATTAACTCAAAATGGATTAAAGACCTAAATGTAAGACAGGATAGTATAAAAGTCCTAGTGGAAAACATAAGCATAACACTCTTTGACAAAAATCACAGCAATATTTTTTGGATCCATCTCCTAGTGTAATGGAAATAAAAGCAAAAATAAACAAACGGGACCTAATTAAACTTAAGAGTTTCTGCACAGCAAAGGAAACCATAAACAAAATGAAAAGAGAACCTACAAAATGGGAGAAAACATTTGCAAATGAAGTGACTGACTACAAGGGATTAATTTCCAAAATATACAAATAGCTCATACAACTCAATATCAGAAAAACAAATGATCCAATAAAAAAATGGGCAGAAGACCTAAATAGACATTTCTCCAAAGAAGACATACAGATGTCCAAAAAGCACATAAAGATATGCTCAATGTCATTAATTATTAGAGAAATAAAAATCAAAACTACAATGAGGTATCACCTCACACCACTCAGAAGGGCCATCATCAAAAAGTCTACAAATAATAAATGCTGGAGAGGATGTGGAGAAATGGGAACACTCCTACACTGTTGATGGGAATGTAAATTGGTGCAGCCACTATGGAGAATAGTATGGAGATTCCTTAAAAAACTAAAAACAGAGTTACCATATGATCCTGCAATCCTGATCTTGGGCCTATATCCAGAAAATACAAAAACTCTAATTCAAAAAGATACTTGTACCCCAATATTCATAGCAGCACTATTTACAATAGCCAAGACATAGAAGCAACCTAAATGTCCATGGACATATGAATGGTTAAAGAAGATGTGGTACATATATACAATGGAATATTACTCAGCCATAAAAAGGAATGAAATTGGGTCATTTGCAGAGATGTGGATGGATCTAAAGACTGTCATACAGAGTGAAGTAAGTCAGAAAGAGAAAAATAAATATCGTATATTAATACATATATGTGGAATCTAGAAAAATGGTACAGATGAACTGGTTTGGAAGGCAGAAATAGAGACACAGATGTAGAGAACAAAGGTATGGAAACCACGGGGGGAAAGTGGCAGGGGGCTGGGGTTTTGGTAGGATGAATTGGGAGATTGGGATTGACATATATACACTAATATGTATAAAAGAGATAACTAATAAGAACCTGCTGTATAAAAAATAAATAAATAAAACAAAATTCAAAATTTCAAAAAAAAAACAAAAAAAAAGAAAACAAAAGATGTGGTATGTATGTGTGTCTATATATATATATATATATATATATATAAAACTCAGCCATAAAAAAGAATGAATTAATGCCACTTGCAGCAACATAGATGGACCTAGAGATTATCATACTAAGTGGAGTGAGACAGAGAAAGACAAATATCATATATGACATATGTGGAATCTAAAAAAATGATACAAATGAACTTATTTACAAAACAGAAATAGACTCAGAGACATAGAAAACAAACTTATGGTTATCAAAGGGGAAAGCGGGGGGAAGGGATAAATTAGGAGTTTGGGATTAAAAATTACATGCTACTGTATATAAAATAGATAAACAACGAGGACCCACTGTATAGCACAGGGCTATATTCAGTATCTTGTAATGACCTATAATGGAAAAGAATCTGAAAATATATATATATATTATATATAAATGTATGATTCACTTTGTCATACACCTGAAACTAAGACAACATTGTAAATCAATTATTTTAGAGAAAAAAATTCAGGCTATTAACAATTGAAACTATCTGAAAACCTGTGAGATCTAACAGATAAAAAGAGAGATTCTAGATTTTCTTCTATGGGGAAACACTGAAAGGAAAAGAAAAAAAAAAGTATTTCCCAGTTATACTCTCTCAAGTTCAAACCTTTTTATGATGGATATATTAGTAACATATGGGTCTTTTATATGTAAATAAATACCATCTTTATTTCCCCATTAAAGCAATCAGTACGTTAATTTAGAGCATCATGCTGTGTATAAACAATCTGAGCAATTTTAGGTCACTCCCTGTCATGACGATGCTCTCTCTCCATCCCTTCCTAGCTCACGCTGACACTAAAAAAGGCAATTCCCTCATTTCGGAAGAAAGTTCATCAATGGAGAATCTTTCTCCATAGCAAAAGAAATATACATTTCCCCATGCCCCAAACTGCTCCAAACTCACACTACATACTTTTAGTGTATGTTGAAATATATGCTGCAAATTCCAAAACTGCCCTAGGGGAAACTATGAATACAATTATAAACGGAAGAAATAAAGGGTTTTTTCCCCATTCAAAACTGCAGCAACAAATCTCAGAGGGTAATTTTTTCCAGAGTTGGGGAAGGCTTGAATCTTTACAGTGGAAAAAGAAGACCTGCAGACCAAAGATTTTACTGGGTGAAGCAGTGCATGGAAAGAATCTACTGCAATATACAAAAAAACAGTAAAAAAAAAAAAAAAAGATATCTTGATGTAGCAGAAGTTAGCAATCAAAATAAGGTTCGGTGATGATTTGCGTGATTTGAGGAATGCAGCTGCCCATCCTGCCAACAAACCCAAGAAAGGTAGCCCAGCTGTTTCCAACGAAGAACTGCAACAATGGGAATTCTGTTCTTTGCGAGACATGAGGATTAGCTGCCAATGATCCCAGTTGTGTGTAGGACCACACACAATTCAAACAGAAACCCAAAGTACAGCATTTGCATGTCTTGATATTTGTAAAAGTCTGAACTAATCCCTTAATATAATACACCATTTGCAAAATAATTATGGAGAAGTATGACTCCAGAGTCTTTTTAGAAAGATGACTTCAGAAATGTTCACTGGTCCCTACTCTAAGTTGTTTAAATAGATGCCCATTTCATTATCTAAACTGATTAAAAATATTTTGCATTGTTTTCCCCAAATATATGTTTAGAAGTAAAAATGATAGGAACGACTGCTTTGATTGATGACAGTCCACATGTGTGCCCATCTCATTCTTCATTATATGCTCAGCCTTTACTTTGAGCAGTCACTTTTCCTCTCTCATTCCTATTTAGAAAATAAAATGTGGTTCTACTTTGATTAATAATGTACCTTTGTAGAGAAGAAAATGTGTTGAATTTTGGAAAAAAAGCAAATGACTCAATAGAAAAATGGAAAATTATCAATGCTAAAAAGAGAACAGTGCTGATCTTTGATTTGTTATATATAGTGTTTCCATGGTTGTCCATGACCCATGGGAGAAAGTTCAAGCCTTTTCAGGGCATAAACATACTCATTCCCACATCTCACCTTCAATCACATCTCCAGCTGCTACCTGCTTTGCCCCCTATAATCTGAATGAAAAAGTTACTTTTCACTTTTCCAAAATTGTTATTTTTTAACTTCTCTGTCTTGTCAAATGCAATGTCCTTTGCCAGTAATAAATCTACCTAGCAAACCTCTGCTAATTTTTTTAAGATCCAGCTCAAATTTCACTTTAAGTAAGCCTTTCTTGAGCAATTTCATGGAGAGGTCCTGTGCCATCCCTTATGTTTTTACATACTTTTATAATGGTCTTATCACACTGTATTATAACATATTGTTTATGAGAGCATCTGTCTTCAGTGGATTGAGAGTTCTTTGAAAACTGGGGTTTGTCATATTAATATCTATATTCCTTAGGATTGAATGTTTGGTATATGATAGACATGAAGTAAATATTTCTTGTATTTATGAAAAAATTAATATGCCAGTGAGTCCATTTTTTATGTCTCGGCACTAAACATAAGGTGCTGTCTCTAAGCCTAAGCCTCCCCTCCACTGCCCTGTGAACAGGACTGAAGCAAAAGATAGTCATGCCTTTTAACTGACTTAGCCCCTAACCAAGCATGAAAAGGTATCAGCTAAGGTGAACTGTTCCAGGGCATCCCAATGTTCCACTGTCCACAAGTGCTTGTAACAATGTCCTACCCCCCCAAAAAAGTAAACTGCTACACAAAACCCGAGACCCATGTTGAAAGAAAAAGAGAATTTTTTTTTTTTTTTTGTAGAGACTACTATAAGCCATGGATAAATAGTCTAAAAGTATGTTACTACTGGCCCTTTTTTTCAACGTCTTATTCCTTTTATGTAAATGTTACATTTTTATTGTATCAGGAAAAATAATACAGAAATATGGACAGAAACATGCCCCCTGTACACATTTAATTCTACCTTCTAAAGTAACCAGGATTATCAATTTGGTATCTATCCTTCCACATATATATATGTGTATATACACACACACACATATATTTGTGTGTATGTGTGCAAGTGTGCACGTGCCCTTGGGATATACTGTTCTTTTTTTTATCATATTGAGATCCAACATTATTATGCATCCTTCTTTTTTAGATTTAACTTTTCTCTTCCTTTTCCATTTTTTACCAAAGTCTGAAATATTGTCAGGACTAGAAATCCTCGAGGGCAATGTTTGAGGACTTTCTTCTTCCTTCACTAAACACTGAATGTGACATATTTTGCCCCACTGTACAGTCCTTCAGTCAACTAGGAAATCAAATAGGATTATAATTTCTGTACTTCAAAGGACGCCGTTTTACACAATAACAACTTACAACACCCAGACAAGTCTGATTAGGTTGTCTCTCTCTCTCTCTCCTCCACACACCGCCCCCATCCCTCTCCCTGTCCTTCGCTCTCCCTCTATCTCCTTCCATCTCCCTCTCTCTCCTCTCAGGCACACGCAAAACTCACACAGGCCCACCAAGAGGTGGAAGCAATGCCTCTATTCTGTTTTTCATTCAATGCCTATTTTCAATTTTTTTTTTCAAGAGTATTTCTGTTTGAGGTTTTTATTTAGTGAAGCATAACTTACTAACTCATCCAACACAGGGACCATGATGTAGCATGTTACCCCTATCAAGTGATATTTTGTACACTGTAGATGCCAAATAAATATTTTTTGGAATGAATGAATGGGTGAATTTCACACTACATCTATCCATTTTGCCTTTCTTTACAGATTATGAAGTCCATGGTATTTGGATAAATCTACATTTTCTTCTTTTGATGATGGTCATTGCTTAAAATACTTCTAACCAAACTCCATTTTAATGTCATTTGAAACCATATAATTTACAATAGAAATTTAAGTTTTACTCTGGAATTTTGTCAGGAAGAACTTTATGAATATTTGTATTTGACACAAATTTTAAGATAACAATCAAGAGGAAGAACAGCAAGTGGAAATTGCAGATCGATGGTGGTGGCAATGACAGTAGGACAATAGAAGTATTTCTTCACTGAAGCAGAAATATACAGGCTTGAAAAATGTTTATTTTCAGTTTTTGCTTAGTCTTCTCATTTTGCCTGATTATACTCTTTCATGGTTTTCCTTTCTTTATATCTATTTTGTCTTTTACTGTTATGTATACTCTAACATGCTTCATTCTGCTTTTACAATCATTCTGCTTTCTACTGATTTTTATTCCTCCTCAATTATATACAAGATTTTTAAAAATAATAGCAAGTTGAACCATTACCTAATACCCATTTTCATAACATAATATACATGTCTATTATTTTCTCTCTTTTAATGTGTACCTACATCTTTGTAATCCAACTAAAGGTGGAGCACATAGTAGAGAACACAAAGAGATTTACTCCTTTTTCTAAAATTTCATTTTATAGCTAAGGAAACAGACCCCCAAAAGCCAAATGTCTCATGGATAGTTACATAGCCAATTTGAGCAGATTCTGACATAGAGACATGTCTACTGACATTCAGTCTGTGTTCTTTCCACTACACTTCATTATCTTTCAAATAAAATCAGTATTTTTCCAGGTTTTTAATTTGGTGCCATGGCTTAAGTTGGTATTAATATTAAATGTTTATTATAAAAAGAAAATAAATGAATACCATTTTATGAAAAGTAGAATGCAAGGTAATAAATAGTTCCACCTTATGCATGTCTAAGAAGAAAAAATATAACCTATGATATCTATAGCTTCATATTTTACAAAGTAGTAAACCCAACATTTAATAACTTCAAATGATATTTTTAAACTGACAGACTAATACTAACATGTTTCTCATAGAATTTCTAAATTATGCCCACAAAATAATAACAGCTCTTGTTGAACATGAAGGAAAGTAATGGTATACTTTAAACATGTCCTCATAACCTACAATGGAAAGAACCACACACATACAGTAACAGTTTTAAATTAATTCCCAGAGGTGCATTAAAAGTATTTTTATTAGATAAAGATTCCAAACATTGGCACAAAAGAGAAGTCAACTATAAAAAATAGACAAAGTTTGTTATAATTACCACTGGCAGCTTTGGTATCATCTAAATATTCTAAATAAACTAAAAGAAGTGATTTATTTTATCATCTACTGTACTGACAAGTATGCCGGTGATTCTATTCTAAATAATTTTTCCAATGGTATGACTTACCCTGTATAAACACTTATGTGCTTCCATGACCTCTCCTGCAAAACTACCTAGGTTTACTGGAATAGTTAGCAGGGCTGTTGGTATCTTAAGAAGAAAGAAATGTCATAGCAGAAAATTGTTTAAATTATAAGAATTAATTAAAAAAATAGTTGTAAAACTTCAGGAAGAACTTGATTACCACTTTAAACTCTAAGAAACGGAATCAAGTTCTTGTTGAAATTTGACACATACACACATATACACACATATGTATATATGAACATGCATATATGTGTGTATAAATAGGACAGCGGTCCCCGACAGTAGCCTTACAGTTTAGCAAAGACTTTACACCAAGCCACCATTTCCTTCTACTGTGCTGTGCCCTGCTTTTTTGTAACATCCGCAATGCTTTAAACTTTGTCAGCAACTGTTTTGACCTTGCCCTTTACCTTTTAAATCATAGCATGCACACAAAAACTAGTAAGAACTACCACAAACCAGAATTTGTTTTCTCATGCTTTAAAAAATTAAAATGACTTACATTATACACAAGTAAAGTACAGGTTTTAGTGTACGGATATTTGATATTAATTAGTTCACAGAAAACTGTGGCAAGAAATATTTGCCAGAAAGAGGAAATATGGAAGGGCATAAATTATTGATAAATATATATTGTAACCTCCTGCAGACACTCCAGTGTCTTTTTCTGATTCAACAGTAATAAAATTTCTGCTACTAGCCTACAAAATATTTTGATAGGAATTTCTTGCAATTTATTAATTTATATGGTTTTATGATAGGTTCAAGAAAGTTTCATTGCTGTATATATTTATTTGAGCATTTTAAAACATGGAGTACAAAATATTTATTATAGATACTCAGCAACTCCCTCTGAATTAAAAATAACATGGTAGTTTTTATGCACTATAGTATAAACATGTTTCTACATGTAAAGCAAATGTTTCTGAAAACATTTTTTTAAAAGAAGAGAGTGATAGTTCTAAGTACATTAAGTTTCTTCATTAAGTTACTTAGGAGAGGTACCCCAATAATTTGACAGGCTGGCAAAATCAAAGTTCAAACTCTTAGAGGAAAACATAGGCAGAACACTCTATGACATAAATCACAGCAAGATCCTTTTTGACCCACCTCCTAGAGAAATGGAAATAAAGACAAAAATAAACACATGGGACCTAATGAAACTTCAAAGCTTTTGCACAGCAAAGGAAACCATAAACAAGACCAAAAGACAACCCTCAGAATGGGAGAAAATATTTGCAAATGAAGCAACTGACAAAGGATTAATCTCCAAAATTTATAAGCAGCTCATGCAGCTCAATAACAAAAAAACAAACAACCCAATCCAAAAATGGGCAGAAGACCTAAATAGACATTTCTCCACAGAAGATATACAGACTGCCAACAAACACATGAAAGGATGCTCAACATCTTTACTCATCAGAGAAATGCAAATCAAAACTACAATGAGATATCATCTCACACCAGTCAGAATGGCCATCATCAAGAAATCTAGAAACAATAAATGCTGGAGGGGGTGTGGAAAAAAGGGAACACTCTTGCACTGCTGGTGGGAATGTGAATTGGTACAGCCACTATGGAGAACAGTATGGAGGTTCCTTAAAAAACTACAAATAGAACTACCATATGACCCAGCAATCCCACTACTGGGCATATACCCTGAGAAAACCATAATTCAAAAAGAGACATGTACTAAAATGTTCATAGCAGCCCTATTTACAATAGCCCGGAGATGCAAACAACCTAAGTGTCCATCATCGGATGAATGGGTAAAGAAGATGTGGCACATATATACAATGGAATATTACTCAGCCATAAAAAGAAATGAAATTGAGCTATTTGTAATGAGGTGGATGGACCTAGAGTCTGTCATACAGAGTGAAGTAAGTCAGAAAGAGAAAGACAAATACTGTATGCTGACACATATATATGGAATTTAAGAAAAAAAAATGTCATGAAGAACACAGGGGTAAGACAGGAATAAAGACACAGACCTACTAGAGAATGGACTTGAGGATATGGGGAGGGGGAAGGGTAAGCTGTGACAAAGTGAAAGAGCGGCATGGACATATATACACTACCAAACGTAAGGTAGATAGCTAGTGGGAAGCAGCCGCATAGCACAGGGAGATCAGCTCGGTGCTTTGTGACCGCCTGGAGGGGTGGGATAGGGAGGGTGGGAGGGAGACGCAAAAGGGAGGGGATATGGGAACATATGTATATGTATAACTGATTTAATTTGTTATAAAGCAAAAAATAAAAAAAATCACACACACACACACACAAAAAAAAGTTCAATGCTCTTCAAATTGATGTTTACATCCTTTGTGAATGGGACATGGTACTTGTTTGCTGGAAAGCTGCTAAGTTTGGAGTTGAGGTGAAAGCAGTAGAAACATTCATTGATTTGAGTTCTGAAATCTGAACTCACATTCTGAAATCTGACGACATATGTCACATACCATTTCCAATTCATAATACTACTAGTAATAGCTACCACTTAGTTTTTGTACCTGCTGATCACCATGTTAATTGCTCCTGTGGGAAATGTAACTACAGGGCTCATAAACCCCCAATTGTAGTGTTTATTAAGAGAAAAATATGGGGGAAAGCATTAAAGCCACTAAAATATAAACTGAATTGAAAAAAGGCTAAAATATGTGATTGTCTTAGAACACGTGAAGAATAAAAATAATTCAGTTAATTCAATCAATTAATTCCCAGTATTAATGGGGGAAATTTCCATCAGTAGAGGGATGGTGAAGCAGCCTTTCCAAGTGTCCTAGCTAGCTGTCTTTTCAGTTTTGCTCTAAAGATTTTGGCTCCTCACAATGAGAACTATCTTTTCATATTGCGGTTTCCATTCATGTGAGGTTGCAATTATTAGTTAAATGACAAATATTCAGAGAGTAAATTCTTCCGATTAAAGATCTAAAATAGTCAAGCTATATATGAATTTTTGAACTTACAATAATAAAATCTATTATCCTTTTGCATTGAAAATTACAAAGAACTTTCAGGCCCATCAAATACAGAATCATAAATACTAAAATGATTATTCTTGAAGTCCAAATGTATGATAATCATTCCTTTGTCTAAAAAGAATCATAAATTGTTCAGATGCAAACATGCTGTTTAAATTCCATTGTATAATATATGGGTTTCTACATGACTCTCAGAGATTCTATGTGTGCCTTAGATGATAGAAATAAGAAACCGAAAATATCCACCCTTTAATTCTTTATTATTAATCTATTTCCCAAAGAAAAACTAATATAAATTCTTAAATATCTAGAGTCTTGTGAGGAAACAATCACTGTTTTGAGAAGGTGGCTTTATACGTAGAACAGCTCATTTTCTCTCCAATTCTAGACGGCAGTAATCATTAAAGCATGCAGAAGCTATTGGAATCTTATACAATGGTAAGTACACACATATTCCTTATATATACTTATCTATAACCAATTTACATTATTCTATTATGGATCACTTTCTAAAATTCTCAGACCACCAAAATAATTCCACATATTTTTCACTCAGCAATGGTTTTTTCAACAATGACTAGCTGGTATGTATTATGCTTGGTTAAGAATTCCCTTCTGTCTTTATTCTTCATATTTTGGCAACTAAGCTTTACTAGTTGACATATGGAATTTACAATCAAAACTAGCTCAAGTGAGCTCTTTCAGTGAACATTAACAAACAATAATGAAATCCAAGAAGTACAAAAAACATCTCAGACTCTTTTTTTCTTTTTTAGAAAACTTTCAAAATACAGGGTTTAATGTGATTATAATTGTTCTACTACCATAAATGAAATTAATTTACAGACAATAACAATTTCCAGAGAAAAACATCAGGGATGAAAGAAATACTAACATTGACATACAATGATTTCCATACTGGATGGTAAGACAGTTAAAATCACTGCTACTATGTTAGTGCTTACATTCCAGTTTTATACAACAGAGGAGGAGTTACTTGTTTCAAACTTGAATGGTGATATAATCTTTTTGTTTTTCATGAATATCCACCATATAAAGACCAATGAATTGGTTGATTTTTATCAGGCCACTGAACTCACTACAGCTAAAATACACATGTATACACAAACATTCACTTATACTCATGAAACTGTTATATTGTGACACAGAGAGAGAGAGAGAGCACAAGCTATGTGTTTAACTACTTATATTTGGAAACACTACACATTAGAATAGAATAAGACCTCAGATTCATGCTTCTTAAACACATTTACCTCATTTGATTTGGAAAATTTTTAGCAATGATAGAAAAATTAATTTCTTCAGTATGCGATCCACACATAACAACAAGCCATATACTGAGAGGAAATATTTGGAAAACACACTTCTGAGAGAGAACTTGTATCCAAACTATGCAAAAAGAACTCTTAAAATTTATCAGTAAGAAAACTAGCATACCAATTAAAACATGAGCAAAAAATCTGAGTACCAATGATGAGACACAATGGCAAATAAGCATATGAAAAGATGATCAATATGGTTTTTCATTAAGGAATTGCAAATTAAAACAATTATGTGATACCTCTACACACCAATTAAAATTGCTAAAGTCTAAGAAACTGGCAATTTCAAATGCTGGCAAGGACATGGAGCAGCAAGAATTCTCATTTAGGTCTGGTGAGAATGAAAAATGGCACAATCCACTCTGGAAAGTAGTTTGGGAGTTTCCTACAGAGCTAAACATAATCTTATCATATGATTCAATAATTGTGCTTCTGGGTATTTAACCAAATGATTTGAAAATGTATATCTACACAAAACCCCACACATTAATGTGTATAACAGCTTTATTTACAATTTCCCCAAATTGGAAGAAACAAAGATCTTTCTCAATAGATGAATGGATAAACAAACTATGCTATATGTATAAAATGGAATATTATTTACCAATAAAAGTAAATGAGCTATCAAGTAATGAACACAATGTAGATGACCCTTAAATTTCTATTGCTAATTGAAAGAAGTCAGACTGAAAAAACTACATACTCTATGGTTTCAATTATACGAATTTCTGAAAAGGGAAACACTAAAAAGAGACACTAAAAAGATCAGTAAATGTCAAGAATTCTGGAGAAGAGGGGGCACTAGCTAGATGAAACACAGGGAATGTTTCAGGATGGTGAAACTATTCTCTATAACACTGTAATTGTGGATAACAACACTGTGCATTTGTCAAAATCAAATGAACTTTAAAGAACAAGGAACCTTAATGTAAACAAATTTAAAAAAACAGGAGGCTGGGTGTATCTCAGGATGAAATGCAGAGTGTGACAAAACCACCTAACTGTCTTACAAACAACCTCACGGAAGGAATATGAAAGACAGCTGCTGACGTAAGTAACCTTGGAAATGAAGGGAGTCTTTAAGGCTGAAAGAAAAAAAAAACAGACCGTATTCTAGTTGATAAAGTTGTTTACCACAGGGGTATGGGTTAGAAATGCTTATACTGTTTTATACATATATAAAAAATATATATAAATGTATATGTATTTATATATAACAGTATTATTTTATATTATGTATGTAACATATTATGTTATGTATTATATTATATTATATATTATATTATATACTATCAATTCCATTTGGAAGAATGTTATAGAATCCAGGGTCTCTATAATAAAATAATCATAATGTCTGAGATATAATCTAAAATTACTCAATATATGAAGAAACAAGATGTGTCCCAGTATAAAGAGAAAAGACTCAGATGTTGGAATTAGTAAACATTAACTTTAAAACAGTTATTTTAATTATGCTCAATGAAGCAAAGAAAAGCATGCTTCTATGAATAAAAAGTATGAAATCTCAACAGAGAAATGGAAACTATAAAAAAGAACTAATGGGGCTTCCCTGGTGGTGCAGTGGTTGAGAGTCCGCCTGCCCATGCAGGGGACACGGGTTCGTGCCCTGGTCCGGGACGATCCCACATGCCACGGAGCGGCTAGGCCCATGAGCCATGGCCACTGAGCCTGCGTGTCCGGAGCCTGTGCTCCGCAACGGGAGAGTCCACAGCAGTGAGAGGCCCACGTACCGCAAAAAAAAAAAAAGAACTAATGGAAATTCTAGAACTAAAAAGTAAAATATACAAAGTCAGTGAAGACACAGATTATCTGAACAACTGTACCAATTACCTTCTTCGAATTGTTATGTGGAGGAAAAGCAAACTCAACAACTGCAGAATACACATTATTTTAAAGTGAACATGATTAATTCACCAAAATTGATCATACGTTGGCTCATAAAACAATTTTCAATAAATTTAAGAGAACTACAATCAAAATAATTATATTATGTAGTTACAATTAAATTAAGTTAGCAATCAGTCACACTAACATATTTTAGAAGATAGTAAATTTATAAAATGAAATAATACACTTCTAATTAATTCATGTGTCAAAAATACCACTAAGGCAATTAGAAAATACTATGAGCTGAGTGATACTAAAAATTAACATATCAAAATTTGTGGGATATAACTAAATAGTGTTTAGAGGGAAATTTATTGCTTTAAATGCTTATATTAAAAAAAGAATAGTCTGAAAGGATATAGAATGTGTAGGTCAGAAATAAGACCAATTAGAAGACTTTGCAATAATATAGGTTAGATGTTGGTCGCTTGGGAGAGAAATGTAACGATGGAGGCAGTTAAGAGTTGGATCAGAATCTAGAGATACATGTTGAAGGTAGACCAGAATTGGTTGAGGAATTTGATGTGTAGTGTGAGATAATGTGAGAGCAGGGATGACTCCAGGTGTTTTGTTCTCCCATATAAATGTGATACGTTAAAGGTATGCTCAATTTAATGTATAGAAAGAGACATGTCTTGAAAATCATTGAACATATGGCTAATGACATACTAAAATAACTAAAAATAAAATATATTACAAGGTTACAGTTGCTGTCAGCCAACATAGAGAGGATTATGGCCAAAGCAGGCTTGAGGGAAAGTAGTGGCTCACTTTTGGAGAGGTCAAGTTGGAGATGCTAGCTTAAGATCAAAGTGGAGATATCATGAAGTCAGTTTGACATAGAGGTCTGGAAATAATAGAAGTACTAGGTAGGGATGTCCACTTTGGAATTTTCAGCACACATATTGCAGTTTAAGGCAAGAGACTAAATAAAGTCACCAAGCTACGAATAAAGATGGGGTGGCAGGGGAGAGCAAAGGCTGGGACTGAGCCCTCCAATGTTTAGAAGGTTAGGGAGAGAAGGAAGAACCAGAAAAGGAGGGTGAGAAGGAGCAACCAGAGATGTGGGAGGAAAACCAGGAGAATTATGGTGTCTTGAAAGCTGAGTGAACACTGTTTCAAGGAGGAGAGTGTGGTCAACATTCTCAAATTTATTAATTTGAAGTTGGAGTTTCAGGTGTCAAGAAATATGGCTAAATGAGAGTAAATGGAAGTAAAAGTGAACAGTAAATGTATATAAATGTTAATTGTATACAACTACAGGGCTCCAAAGTTAACCAGTTTGGTTGAATGTGTTTTGAAATTCAGTTGTTACAAACTAATGGAAACAAGCTTGCATATTTTTTAATTTTTAACTTTTTAGTTGAAAATAATTATAAAGAACATCATATATCCATTACTCAGATTTGCCTACTTTTAACATCATATTCCATTTTCTTTATGATTTGCTGTATACATATATATGTAAATAAATTTAGAGGAGTGAATAAAACTATATCCATTTGCTTTTTGGTTGAATTAACTTTGAATAAACATCTCAATAATTAAATTTTAATGATTTTAAACTCTAAATCACATTTTTGGCATACTTTTTAGTTGACATGTTCTAAGAATTGATATAGATGAGCATCAAAAGGACATTGTTTTACAGATTTTTTTAACTCAAAAAAAATCTACAAAAAACTCTAGTTATGGTGCTACTTTGCACCATAACTAGAAATATAAAAAATTTGGGTGACCTGATTTTGCTAGGATAATAAAAACAGAACTTTTTTACCACAGCATTTTCCATAAAGGTCTTTTTCTAGCAATGTATTAAAAAAAAGTGGAGGGGAAGTTAGGTGTTATATGTCCTAAAAAATATGCTCTTGTCTAGGGGGTTATGAGACAACTTCATGATTAGGAATCTAGAACTTTACAAATTTTAAAATATAATAGGTTTTAATATATTAGTAAAAGTCATTTCACATTTTTGCATTTTCCTTTGGCACACAAAGGACTAAAACTAATCTTGGAAAATACATTCATTTATATGTTTATAAATTCATATTTTAATAACAGTTTTGGTGAATTAATCATGTTCTACAATGAAATACGAGGCTAAATATATCTTACCATGTTTTGGAACAAATATATAGCCACAATTTTACTATTCTGACAAATTTTTTCACACTGAATTTATTTTAAAATTCTTAAATAACCAATTATTTGATTTTTGATATATGTATGCACACACATATATATGTATCTGTGACACATGCAACATAATCTGAAGAACTGGAAATTACCAAATATAGGATATAAAAATCTTAATTTCTTGAAAGACTGTTTCAAATCTTTATTTCCCTTTGAATGTAGCCCAAGCCTCAGTACTTTCATCTAAGAAGAAAATATCGTGTCAAATTGTATTACAAAATAAAATTTTACAAGTCCTATAAATAATTCCAAGTTTTACCCAATTTTAATTCCCCACAGCTCCAGCCCCACAAGAAACTCATACACTTATTTAAAACAAATTATAGGGCCTCCCTGGTGGCGCAAGTGGTTGAGAGTCCGCCTGCCGATGCAGGGGATACGGGTTCGTGCCCCGGTCTGGGAGGATCCCATATGCCGCGGGGCGGCTGGGCCCGTGAGCCATGGCCGCTGAGCCTGCGCGTCCGGAGCCTGTGCTCCGCAACGGGGGAGGCCACGACAGTGAGAGGCCCGCATACCGCAAAAAAAATAAATAAATAAATAAATAAATAATAAAAAAAAATAAAACAAATTATAATTCAAGAGGAATAAATTATTCAAAATAATAGATGTAAAGAAATTTTCTAGAATCTTGTGGAATAATAGGGTTAGCTAGATAAATCATGTACCTGTATTTAGCTTAGTTTAAATTTGAAACAATTTTAAAAATAGCTGTTACAGAATTTATAGTGAAAGATGCACCTCAAGAATTGCAAGCATGGGGCTTCCCTGGTGGCGCAGTGGTTGAGAGTCCGCCTGCCAATGCAGGGGACACGGGTTCGTGCTCCGGTCCGGGAAGATCCCACATGCCGCGGGGCGGCTGGGCCCGTGAGCCATAGCCACTGAGCCTGTGCGTCTGGAGCCTGTGCTCCGCGACGGGAGAGGCCACAGCAGTGAGAGGCCCGCGTACCGCAAAAAAAGAATTGCAAGCAAAGGTTAATCTTAGTTGCTCTGTCTAAACTGTGCTTTGGTGTCCTATTTAGCATTTTTAAATAAGCGAGATTTATCACCTCTGGTCTAACTGTCATTTTCAGGGTGAATCCCCTCCAGCTATCTAGACATTTCTAAGTGGTTTCAATTTGCATTTAACCATTTTCTCATTTAGAAATAGAAGTACAAGAGCTATTATTTTCTTCACAATATAAAGTCTAATTATATGATTAAATGATTATACCCTACAAAAATTTTAAAGGCCCAAATATGAAAAACCTGTATTCAGAGCATCAATTTCAGTAAGCATATTTCCGTTTCATGTATAAAATGCTCTTTTAAGAAATGCAACAGCATAACTCTGGATGCTACTAGAATTTTATTACCATCTTTAAGATAAAGTAGTGGCCTAAAAGTCAGATAAGATTCCTATAATATCTAATTCTACAAATATACCAGTCTGGAAGAATACACTTTATTCTTCAATTTATATACTAGATTATATACTCCAAGGACAAAAAGTCATATTGCTGTACGTTTACAAACTTTTGAATTATTGAAATATATTTTCAAAGATGGTTGAAGGGCAAAAAGGAAATTTTCTGGTTTTACTACAAAAATAGAGGAAGGATCACTGCTTTTCCAATCAAACTAAATGGCACAGAAGGGAAAATATCTCAGGCAAGAGAGACTATCTGAAGAAACGGCTCCCTGATTAGAGTCAGTAGTGATAAATCAGTCATACAAGGTTCTCTAGTGCAGCTCCCTGGTTTAGTCAAACAAATGGAAACCCCACTAGACTTAAAGTAGTAGCAAACAGTACAGTGAAAAGGAATTCTGTAATCCACAGAGGTTAAGGTGTATGTGATTACTTTATTTCTTTTTTCTAAAGCTTTTTTTTTTTTTTTTTTTTTTTTTGCGGTTCGCGGGCCTCTCACTGTTGTGGCCTCTCCCGTTGCGGAGCACAGGCTCCGGACGCACAGGCCCAGCAGCCATGGCTCACAGGCCCAGCCGCTCCACAGCATGTGGGATCCTCCCGGACCGGGGCACGAACCTGCGTCCCCTGCATCAGCAGGCGGACTCGCAAACACTGCACCACCAGGGAAGCCCCTAAAGCTTTTTAAAAGATAGTTTCTTCCCAGAAGTTTTCAACAAAGGACTAGTAGTTCATTCAAACACACCTCAATATTTGATTTTAACTATTTGTAAATTTATTGTTTTTAATATAAGTGATTGGCAGCACAAATCCTCATTCTTTGAAGTTTTACCAACAGAACCCAAAGGATCTTCTAACAAGAAACATAGAGTTTACCACAGAAAAACTTTTGGCTAGCCTTAAAAAAAAATCAGGCCATGTGTACATATACAAATGGAAATTGAAATTCAGGAAATTATCCAGTTAGTTCATATATCATCCATTTTTAATTGCATAACAAATTTCATATTTTATTTTGTGTATAGATGGGCAAGGAAGAAAAAAAATGAGAGAAAAGAAAAAACTGTTTTCATCAGTTTGAGATAATTTTTTTGTGAGAAATTAGATATAGCTAAATTTATAGCTATTTCTCATTATGAAATATAGGCAAAAATGGCATTACTTGATTTTGATATTATAATAAAATGCTTAGTATTACAAACTAAGCGCTATGATTTGCCCTTGTTTTAACTTCTCACTGATTTATAGCTATCCATTAACAAGTCTGAAATTGTTGCCTCCAGAGAAACGTCTACCTATCAAAGCAGTGTTGCAGAAGACACTCCTCTACACGAGGGATGACAGAAGACCCTTCCCACTCAGTTGGCTACACAGAACCCACAATTTCCACCATCGTCCTCACTGTTGACCCATATTCTTAAGGAGACATGTTCAACTTCACTGAAAAAGAATTATGTTTCCCAAGTGAAATAAAACCTTGAGAGAAATTTAGTTACAGTATTTACACATTAGAAAGTACAGCTTTAAAAGCTGTAGAAGTAAGCTAGAATGGGAAAAAGAGAAATAAAGGGAAAAATGAGCTCACAGGCAGCTCTGGCCCATCAAAGACAGAACAAGAAAACTGGGCATTGTAGGTAAAAGTGGTAGGATTATTAAAGGAGAAAATTCACATTGAGATAAACTTTTTCTTCTTCACAATGGCTGGAGTTTGCATTTGACTGTATGGAGTGAGTGAATTCATGACTGAGTAGACCTGATGGATGACTGTGTATTACTAGATGGAAATAATCGTTACTTAGTATAGACTATGCTCCCCCAGGCTGCAGTGACCTCAGCATTGTGCAATTTAAAGTAAGTAACTTAACCGGGCTTCCCTGGTGGCGCAGTGGTTGAGAGTCCACCTGACGATGTAGGGAACGCGGGTTCGTGCCCCGGTCGGGGAGGATCCCCCATGCCGCGGAGCGGCTGGGCCTGTGAGCCATGGCCGCTGAGCCTGTACGTCCGGAGCCTGTGCTCCGCAACGGGAGAGGCCACAACAGTGAGAGGCCCACGTACTGCAAAAAAAATAATAAGAATAATGAATAAATAAAAATAAAGTAACTTCACTAATTTAAACTTACATAAATCTTGAATTGTACTAAAAAAAAATTCTCATTCCAAGTTATTTGCTCCCCTTCCCTGTAAGAGGTTTATCCATTTCCTCAAATTGGATGTACTTGCACTGCCTTCTCTTGGAAGGAGAATTCTTTCCAGCACCATGGAAAGGTTGTGCAAGACACTCACTTTGGTCAATAAAATATGAGCCTAACTAACATATGCCCGGTTTGAAGAGAAGTTTTTTTTTTACACGGATCTCTCACTGTTGTGGCCTCTCCCGTTGCGGAGCACAGGCTCTGGATGCACAGGCTCAGCGGCCATGGCTCACGGGCCCAGCCGCTCCGCGGTATGTGGGATCCTCCAGGACCGGGACACGAACCCGCGTCCTCTGCATCGGCAGGTGGACTCCCAACCACCGCGCCACCAGGGAAGCCCTGAAGAGAAGTTTTAAGAACCGTTGACAGGTCTTTCTACTAAATCTCATGTTGTTGGTTTTTTTGTTTGTTTTTGTTTTTCATTCTCTGTTATGAGAATAATATGTCCCAAATAGAAGGTGGATTTTCAGCTTGGATTCTGAAATGAAGGCACAAGGAATAGAGTCTCACACAACACCCACAAGCTGCAGTCAGATATGACTTTAGTGTTGTAAGCCTCAAAAATTTTGGAATTGCTTGTCACCACCATATAACCAAGCAATAGTTTCCAATGCAGAGTAGATTCATCTGTTCGGTAAGAGGTTGGATTAATTGACCTTTATTATTTCACTTCTACAAATCTATTATTCTAATATATTTACATGGAAATAACCAATATAGAGGATTATCACAGGTTATTATTTTTAGCAAAAATGCCAGTGGTAATTTATGTACAGGAATAAGACAAGTCTTTAGGATAAGTTAAAAAAAATGGGACTCCGCTCATTTTTGGCAATAGTATGTGTATAAATCGTAAGATAATAAGCAAATAAAATATGCGTAGAATCTCTTAGCTTTCAAAAAATTATTTTTTACAGCTAGTCACAGTCTTGTGAAAGCCACAAAAGAGTTATGAATTGTGTTCCATTTTTCATATAAATGAATGGACTTTCTTTTCCCTTGTTCTTCATGGGAGGAATTTCTGGGAATTAGGAGGGTTTAGAAGGCAAGGGAATAAGATTTTTAGCTGCCAGTTTTATTACTGTAGGTAATATGTCATAGTATTCATGTCACCAATAAAGAACAAATAAAGACATTTTAATTGTATTTATATACATAATGTAATGGTTTGTTTTTGACAAGGATTTTTAAAGTGTTTCCAAGAACTGCCTGAAAGGTCTTTTTTTCTAGGTCTTATAGGCCAGTTCTTCTCAAACTTTAATGAGAGCCACAGATCACACTTTAAGTAGCAAGGTTATAGGTAACAGGTTAGAAAAGGCATGTTAATTCAGTTAAAGTTCTGCATCAGTTAGAGAAATAATTCATTCAATTTCAGCTTGCAATTGGAATCAAGGAAGCAAACAATGCAAGCTAGAAAATAGAAACAACAAACAAAAACTAAATTTTCCCTTCTTTTGTTGGAAAAACTAGTACACCTACATACTTTAACATGTTACTTCAAAGACAAATCTCAGAGCTAATTTAAATGTTTTATATTTTTAAATAAGCTGTAAAAGGATCTATTCTTCATAAACACATAGAATTGATAATTATTTAATAAAATCCACATGAATAAATGGCTTCATTTTTTCCTCTTAATTGCACTTGTATAACATAATGGAGAATGAAATAAATTTTATAAACAAGTCATGACAACCCCCCCACACAAATTCCTTTCTCCCCCATCAGTGATCTGGATGTTCTAGATAAAACTGGTTCGTGATGCAAATCACTCAGGTAATTCCTCACACTTTATATTTGATTCAGTAACTCCCCTTTAACTACTAAAGACCAACTGCTTAGCCATGCTTTCAACCCCTAAGTGATCTGTTACCCCACACTTCCAGCAGAAGTGGGGTTACCAGGAGGTAAATGAAGCTTGGTTTCAGGGCCCCTTTGGCTTGGGTTCTTTCTCTGACCCTAGAGAAGAACACTAGTTTTGTATCCACATGGTCACATGTTATTTGAAAAGTTGCAAAACTAAAATATTTTAATGACAATTGGTTAAGACAGCTATGTTTTTCTGTTCTGACTTTCCCTCCAACCGACTTTTGATCAAGTCCGATGGCAGTTGAGTAGCCAAAGGCATTTTCTATTTGTGAAATCCCATTCTTCTTTTAAAAAGCATTCCCTACACTCCTCATGCCCCAAGTTAAAATGAACATGTCTTTCTTAGAATAACCTCTATAGTTGTTCGTTTACAGATTTCCTCTAACAGACAATATTATGTTTTCTCTGAAGAAAATATCTCAGTGTAATGAACCATTTTATTCTTTGTAGCACCTAGTAGAGTAACTACTGCACATTATTAGATACTTGATAGATATTTACCTTAAAAAAGGAAATATTAAATTAAAAACATTGAAAAAGGAAATAATAAATATATATTCATAGTTTTGATTCTGCCAGCAACCTGAATTAACTTGGAATATCATTCCCTAGCTGAGTGTTAAGATGACAGTGCAGCCAGCTCACACCTTGATTTAAGCCTTGTGAGATCCTGAGCAGAGAACCCAGTTAAGATATACTGGACTCCTAACCCTGGGGAGCTCTGAAATAATAAGTTACCTCACACCTAAGTTTGTGTACTTTGTTAGACAGCATAGAAAAGTAATAGAAAATGTACTCTTATTTCACAGAGCTGTCCAATTTGATACAGTTGACTATTCCCTCATCCATAATAAACTTTTTTTTTAAACTTGGTTTCTGTGTCACCAAACTCTCTTGTTTTTCTTCTTACCTCCTTGGCTATTTCTTCTCAATCTACGTGGTTGAATCTTCCTTTCCTTTCATGACTTTTAATATTGGAGTATCCCAGGCACAATACTGGGATACTCCAATATTATCACACCCAGTTTCATAAAAAAAAAAAAAAAGACAAAACTCTATGTATGGCCATGACTCCACAAGTTGTATCTCTTCCCTGCCTCTGTCCCCTCCATAACCTATTTTCCAAACAGCATCTATAGGAGTCCTTTTAAAAAGGAAGTTGGATTATGCTACTCCTATACTCAAAACTTTCAATAGCTACCAATTTCATCCAAAAGCCAAAGTTCTTACAGTGGCACACAGTATGCTCTGTGATGTATGCCCATGATAGTACTATGGCCCCATCATCTCCAACTCTTCTAAAGTGAACTCTTGCTCACTTTACCTGGCCACAAAGCTCCTTGCTATTCCTCACAGATGTCAGGTGCACTCTTATCTTAGGGTTGTTACCTTGACTGGTTCCTCGGGTTGGAAGACTCTTCCACCAGAGAGACACATGGCAAATTCCCATATCTCCTTTAAGTTTTTGCTCAAAGATGACTTTCTCTATATGCCTAACTGGACCACCATATTTTTAATTACAACAAGGTTCCCTGCATCCTCTGGCACTGCCCAGTCTCCTTTAACCTACTCTGTTTTGTTAAGCCATACCAGTTATTAACTGCTGGCATCCATACTCATTTATAGTGTTTAATGTTTATTGTCTGTCTTCTCACATTTGAATGTGAGTTCTATATGGCAGAGATTCATATTATGTTTGTTTAGTAGTCTGTAGAGTATTTCCAGGCACAGAGAAGATACTCAAAAAATATTTGTGGAATAATATCAATTTAGCAAATCATAAGGTTGAGTAGATTTCATTACAGATATAGAGAATAAACTAGTAGTTACCAATGAAGGACACAAGGGAGGGGCAAATTAGGGATATGAGATTAATAGATACAAACTTCATGTATAAAATAGATAAGCAACAAGGATATATTGTATAGCACAGGGAATTATAGCCATTAGCTTGTAATAACTTTTAATGGAGTACAATCTGTAAAAATACTGAGTCACTATGCTGTACAACTGAAACTAATATAATATTGTAAATCAACTATACTTCAACCAAAAAAAGGAGAAAAAAGTGGGAAACAAAAGAAAGGCATTCTAGGTAAAATAAATAATTTGTGCAGATGGAAACACATAGAGATAAAAAAGAATGTCGTATTAAGCAAATCATAAGTTTTAAGTGACCAGAATGTCAGGATGTGAGACTAGAAAATTAGACTGTATTGTTATCTGAAGGACCCTAAGGAGTCTGGACTCTAACCTAGGAGGGAATTGAAAGACCAGTGGATCGTCTATTGGATGACATAGCAATTTTCCCTGGGACTGCTGGCTTCCTCTCCTCAGGGGATGAGCTACCCATTTCTCAACTTCTCTAAAAATCTATTGACCCAATCAGCACAGGCTTCCAGCAACAAGATACTTGCTTTAAATCCCCTAAGTTCAGATGATTTTATTTCTCACTCACATACCTTGCTCATACCATGTCAGAGTTTGAGGGAGTAGACAGTATTCAATTCTGAATTTGCTGATACATTTGAATATCTGATAAGTAAGATATACCTAATCAATATGTGTTAAATAAATTATTCCATGATGTGCTGTTTGGACATCAGGCTGTAAATGTCTAGTAAAAAAATGAGTACATAATACTGGAGTTCTGAAGTAGAATATAAACTTGGCATCTTTTTGATTCTATGGATGTAAAAGATATTTTTCCAACTCTATCAAGGTATGATTAATAAAAAATGTATATATTTAGGATGTACAATATGATTTTTTTTAATTTTAGATGTACACCATGATGACTTAATATACACATACAATGCGAAAAAAATCACAACCAAGTTCACTAACACATCCATTGCCTCTTACATAGTTTTCTACCTTGTGGCAAGAGCACTTAAGATCTACTCTCTTAGCAAATTTTAAGTAAATATACAGTGTTATTAACTATAGTCATCATGAATAAGTTCTGGAGACTTAATGTACAGCATGGTTAAAGACATTTGAAGGGAGAGTTAGGTGGAAAGACAAGCAAAAATAGAGTGATATCAAGACTGAGAGAATGAATGGTGGGAACGAATCTTCAAAAGGACAGTGAGAAAGTCAAATCAAGAGATGAGAGAAAGACCAGACAACAATGGCGTTCTGGAACTAAGAGGAGGTTTCCAGAAGGAGAGAATGGTGGTTATACAACAAAGCTATTATAGCAGCTGAATGAAATAGACGTTGAATATTTTATTACCTCTGCCACTGAGGATGCCATTGGTAATTATTGTAGTGTACATTCCCCAGGAATCAGAAATCAGAAGTCTGAGATTTGCTTGCAAAAAGATTATTGGAGAGTACTATGGAAAAAATACCCATAAGGGGTGAGGGAATCAGGATTGAACAAAGGGAGACAATGAACTATAATGTGATTACAGATGGAATTTGAGGGAATCCTGAAAATGGGATGACCTTTCATAGTTACCCACCTTGAAGCAAGGGAGCCTGGTGTTTAATACCAGCCCCTCCATCTATTTGTCACAGAGATAGGATGCTTCTGAGAAGATATAATGTTGGGACCAGATGGCTCTTAGCTCTCTTTGATGGCGGGCAATTCCTCTTAGTGAGAGGGGGCTTACTAAAGTGTTCTCTGTTGCCAGTAAGAGTATCTCTGCCTCCAGAAGCTGGGAGAATGAATGCCTTAGACATGAAGGGGAGATCTGGGTGATGCACTAGAGCGTCCTACCACCAAAGTGTTTTTGCAAAATTTGCCTCACATCAGAATCTCTTGGAAGACTTTTTAAAACAAAAATTCCTGGGCCCAATCTGATTCAGAAACAGATCTTGGGTAGGTCCTGCAAATTTTTATTTTCACAATGTCCCGGGTGATGCTGACATATTGCTGTTTTGAGAACCAAACATTGAGAAACAACGTACTACAGTAATAATTGTAAGCATATTAGTGAAGTAGTGGAATCAGAGGCCAAAGAGTAAGAGGTTGATGAGTGAATGAGCGGTTTAAATATATCTATATTTATATCTGTCTATTTTTAACTATATCTTTAACTACATGAAGATAATTTTTTTCAAGAAACAATGAAAAAGAAAAAATAAGGGAAATAGCATGATTGAGACAGATTTTTAAATTTTTTTCCTTTAATATTGAAAAGAGCATTTAATGTGATAAAGTCATGTCACAAAGGAACTCTTTAGTCCTCACTTCAATCTCAAATCTGTTCTTAGTTAAGCTCCTAAGTAAATGGTACCACCCAGCTGCTCAAGTGGAAAGTATTCGTCATCTTTGATTATCCTCTCTCCAGTTCCTTCTAGTTATCCCACCATTGAATTATGCAGGATATACCTCAAAACATATTTCAAATCAATTGACTTCCCTCCATCTGTCCTGCTACCACCACCATGATATAGTCACCACAGTTCTCACATAGATTAGTGCAATATCTTCCTAAGCATTCCTTAGTTTCTACTCTTGCCCTCACAACTCATTCTCCTACCTCTCATTGCAGTGGCTTCTCTTGCTGTGGAGCACGGGCTCTAGGCACGCGGGCTTCAGTAGTTGTGGTGCATGGGCTTAGTTGCTCCGCAGCATGTGGGATCTTCCCGAGCCAGGGCTCAAACCCGTGTCCCCTGCACTGACAGGTAGATTCTTAACCACTGCACCACCAGGGAAGTTCCAACTGCTTTTGATCTTTTCTGCAACTATAATAATTTCTTTCTTGCCTCAAAGCATTGATTCCTGCTTCTTCTTCTGCCCAGAATTTCTTTCTGCCTATATTGAGTTGTACTGGGAATTTACTAGTAGGACTCTGTGATTTAGCTATAAGATCTATATGCTAACTTCACAATAAAAGCAAATATAAATTATCAAAACCTGGTAAGTAGTAATAATTGATGGGCTCACAAAATGAAACATGCTAAACAGGACGCCAGCTTTTGTTTATTTTATTTCTGCTCTCTGCAGGCTTAAATATTTTTCTTGGCCCACGAGATGACTCAAGCATGCAGATATAAATGGATGAAAAGAGGAATATGGAAAGAAAGGAAAGAGTAAAGGAAGAGGTAAGCAGGTTTGAGGGAGCACTATCAGACCAGCTCACCATCTGGTAGCTGGCCCAGCATCTGCTTGTAAGAGAACCTAAGTGGGGGGCTTCCCTGGCGGCGCAGTCGTTGAGAGTCTGCCTGCCAATGCAGGGGACACGGGTTCATGCCCTGGTCCGGGAGGATCCCACGTGCCACGGAGCGGCTAGGCCCGTGAGCCATGGCCGCTGAGCCTGCGCGTCCAGAGCCTGTGCTCTGCAACAGGAGAGGCCACAACAGTAAGAGGTCCACATACTGCAAAAAATAAAAAAAATTAAAAAAAAAAAGAGAGAGAACCTAAGTGGGGCCATCAAAAGCTGAGAGAATAGATATGATGGTATTTTCATATGCAGATCAGAGTCTATGATAATATGATTTTGTTATAAAAATGCATCTTATCAGGGCTAGACTTGTGTTATGAAAAAAAATTGTTCCACCCTACTTCATGATCATGTGAAATATTTCTAAAGGGCCTGACCACCAGCACATCTGTCCTCTTGCTGGCTTTTAGATCAGTAGATCAGAATGTAATAAATCCTTCAAGACTAAAGTATGCTGGGTTAATCTATGGCAATTCAGTGTGTCATCATAGAATATAAGTTTACTAACATATTATGGGCCTCTTCTGAGGTTAAGGAAAACTGGATTCCTTCAAGTCATCATCCAGAGAAAGATTTATTCTTGGTACAGTGAAACTTCTGTGACTGCACTTTTCTTAGCCATAATCATTCAAGTTTACTTTTATAATGCTTTTATATTTCCCAATTTTGAAAAGCTTACATGATGATGGATCAGCTAATTTAATTTTTTACCTTTTATTACATACTGGGAAAAAACAAGCTTCCAAAGCAACTTCTTCAAAAGCAGAGCATTTATTTCAAAGACTAGAAATAAATAATAAAATCAGTGACCCTTGTGTTAAAAGTATGTGGTAATGATAAATTTTGATATTGTTAATGAGCCACATGTTAAGATCTAATAGTTTTAGTCAGAAATTTATTTTCCTTCCAGACTTGGATTAGATACAGACTATATATATTAGACATTTTGAAGATGTTGGTTATTAAAAACATAAAGTTGGTAATAAATTAACTGTACAGTAATAAGAATATTTTATTTTGGTAACATTATTGTAAGAATTTTTCTGTAGTATATAAGAGGTAGATAAGAAATTTCACTATAGGTCATTTGATATGAATTAAATATAAATTAAAAATTGACTTTACTGTACTTAATTTTATTTTTTAGATTGCCAGGATAGTCTGGAAAATGGCACCATTAGAGCATGAAGAGGAAATATACTTTAAATCTTTTCCAAAGATACATGTGCAAAATATTACTTATTCTGTATTAATCAGAAATCATATGAAGGGTTTAATCACACTACTTACTAGTAGCTTAGCATTCACTGAACAAGTGGACTTTCACGTCTACCATCTGATCAGCAAATTTTAAACTGAATAATTCAAGATAAAATAACAAAAGAAACACACAACTCTCTAAATTTGGAGAACATTTCCCAGAGAAACTTTCAGCAGTGTCAGAAGCTTCCCTGGTGATTCTTGTGCAATGATTACTCTATAGTGGCAATTTACAAGTACTTTTTTCCTTTTTAACTTTTTTGAGATGTATCCCCATAAAAAAGATGCACATATAATGTTTAAATAACAATAATTAAATACTCATCCCTCCAAGAGTTTCAGGAAAAAATAGCAATGATTTAAAGCCCCAGGTATTGCTTCCTAAATGCATCTTCCACTGTCTCCTAGTCTCTACACTGACTTTGCCTTCTTCATCAGTCTTTTTCTTTCCTTTATTCACAATAGCCTTAGCAATTTTTTTTATTAATTTTTATTGCAGTATAGTTGCTTTACAATATTGTGTTAGCTTCTACTGCACAGAAAAATGAATCAGCCATACATATACATATATCCCCTCCCTTTTGGATTTCCCTCCCATTTAGGTCACCACAGTGCATTAAGTAGAGTTCCCTGTGCTATACAGTATATTCCCATCTGCTGTCTATTTTATACATAGTATCAATAGTGTATATGTGTCAACCCCAATCTCCCAATTCCTCCCACTCCCCCTTTCCCCCTTGGTATCCATATATTTGTTCTCTACGTCTGCGTCTCTATTTCTTCTTTGCAAATAAGGTCATCTATACCATTTTTCTAGATTCCACATATATGTGTTAATATACAATATTTATTTTTCTCTTTCTGACTTACTTCACTCTGTATGACACTCTCTAGGTCCATCCACGTCTCTACAAATGACCCAATTTCATTCCTTTATGGCTGAGTAATATGCCATTTTATATATGTACCACATCTTTTTTTCAATGTGAAATGTTTAATGTCAAAGAGGGTATACAGCATAGGTGTTATATGATTTATATGTAAAATTATAAATCCAAAGCCCTCCAGAGTTCCTAACCATCAATTTGGGAACATGACTCTAGTCTAGTCTAATCACTTAGTTTTGAGTTGCTCTGGCATTATAGTATAATATTTATTTTGCTCTATCTATAAAAGGTATCAACCATTTGAGAAGACAGTCTCTTTATAGTAAAATCCAAAGTGGGATGTCAGATTCTGCTTCATATGGGAGATGCATCTTCCAAACACTGTATGTGTGCACAGATCAGAATATCCCACAACTAACCAAGAAAATAAATTAAACTCAAAGGTCTACTTAGTGCTCTCAGAGTTTTTAATCTGCCTTTGGAAAAACAACACTAAGCCACTCTACTTTTGGCAACTTTCTGTAATGGAATTTTCTCTTATAAGAGGCAGTCACAGATCATGAAAAAAGTAAAGTGCTTGAACAATTAATTTCATAGTAATCTTGTGCTGACTAGAACGAAAGAGAGAGGGTAGACAATCTTTATAAAGAAGAACTCTATAAATTTTTTTTTTTTTTTTTTCCTGCGGTATGCGGGCCTCTCACTGTTGTGGCCTCCCCCGTTGCGGAGCACAGGCTCCGGACGCGCAGGCTCAGCGGCCATGGCTCACGGGCCCAGCCGCTCCGCGGCATATGGGATCCTCCCAGACCGGGGCACGAACCCGTATCCCCTGCATCGGCAGGCGGACTCTCAACCACTTGCGCCACCAGGGAGGCCCAGAACTCTATAAATTAACAACTAATATATAATAAACTTATTGTCTAGAATATACCTATACATGTAAAATTTAGAACTATGCAAATGTCCCCCTATTTTTTACTAAACCAATAACTATTGGACAAACTTTTCCTTTATAATCTTGTCTGAATTTTGCATGAGCTTGCCTAAGTCTTCATTGTATTAATTTCATAGTTACAGGTTAACTTGGAAGAAGCAGACTACATTGATGTTTTAACTCTTAACTCCTTGCCCCATCTAGTTCACCTACAGCAAATAGAGATGGTTTCCAGTAAGCTGGAAGCTTCTCCCTTAAGTACCTATGTCTCTCTTTTCTCTGCACCTGGGAACTGTGAGAACAACTCCTTAAACCAACAGGGTCGTGAGGACAGTGAATAAGTGCCCAGCTTTCTTCCTTCTTCCCTTCCCTCCCCTCCCCTTTCCACACCCCAGTGGGATGATTCTAAGGCAAGTTCTACAGGGCTTCTTACAGAGTCCCCAGCAGGGCTGGGCTCCAGTTGCCCTCACTAATAATCCATTGATTACATGCTCTTTATTATCATATCTCTCTTATAGGTCTTACTTTTCCCTATTCCATTGTAATCATTCCCAGGAGCACCCTCTTCCCAATAATTTGTACTTGTAACTAAGCCCCTGTCTTAGTGTCTGCTTTTGGAAGTACTCAAACTAAGACATCATTCTTAGTTGGTTTTCGTCACCAACACCACCACTCCTACCACTGCCAGTCCCACCAACATCACTGCAATCATGATCATCATTATCATCATAAGTAATACTGATTAAACTCTTCCTGTGTATCAAACATGATTCTAAATATTTGACATTTATTAATACATTTAGGCCTCTCTAAAAACTCTTGACACAGCTATTTCTTTTATCATTCTTAAAGACGAGAAAAACCAAAGCACGTAGCAATTAAATATCTAGCTTAAGTTCTGACACAGGAATTTGCACTGAAGTATTATAGTATACCAATTTAAGCTTTTCTTTCTTTGTGAGAATATACGTGTAGTTTTTAAAACCATGACTTTTTCCTTAAGTGACACTCATGTACACATTTTCTTTAATTTTCACAGCTAGACCCGCTCTGGTATTCACTCAAAGGAACCCAAACAAGCATTTCTGCCATACATTTGCAACACTCCAAGTTCATGTGTGCACAAGTCCTATAAGATTTGGGGATGACAGGTGTTTCCTGAAATGACCAGTCACACTTTATACATTGGTCTGATAAGCAAATCACTCAGGAGAAGAAACACAACTTGAATGTACTTATCAGATCCTAGATTTCAAAAATTTATAATAAGACACCAAGTAGGTCTTGATAGGTCACATATGCTTCTCATTTGGTAAATTTATTAAAATGCCTATATTTTAAAGTAATGGCATGGCAGAAATAGAGATTGTTTTCTATTCTTGGACAAACCTTTAACTTCTTGAACAGCATCAAGGATAAAGCACACCATCAATAAGTAATAAATAGCTATCAGTGACACAGTATCCATGCATTTAGTACTATTAAAATGTTAAGATTTATAGTAATACATGTAAAATCTGTACATATATATATAAGCAGGTACATGAATTATAATCTTAAGGATACATTTTATTCTATCAATACAAAATGCTATTGCTGTCTTTTTTCCTTCTATCCCTCCCTTCAAATGACAATCTTTGTTACATTTGAAAAGCCATTAAAAACAAATACATTTTAAAAATGTTAAGATGAGAACCAGATTTATTGAAAAGGCACAGATTCTTATATTGTTCAGAGCACATATAATGATGTTTTGAAATTAAGGCAAGCTAAGACAGCAAAAAATGTCATGGTTTGAGGCATTAAGTCATGATGTTCACATGTATATTTGGTGGTTTATATGATGCCAAAATGAATGTTCACTGTCAGGGAGATTTGTGAAGTGATATATAAACTTTGGCTTTGCTTCTCTGTGAAAATTTTAACTTTCCCATATGGAAAAATGTGTTAAAGTATATATTTCCACATCTTTAAATCTATATTTTTTTTCTTCAACTACCAAATATTTTAAGAACTTATATGTATCACAAAGATAAAAAGTGATTTAGGGGTGCTAAAGAAATAGCTAATTTATTCCGTATACTCTGAATCTTCCAACAGATGGCATATTTTCAGTAAATAACACCTAAATTATAATGTCTCAGATGATCAACACCTGATAATTGGTGGCTAGACACATTTGTATTTAAAACATGGAATTCTACATCTAGATAAGGCAATATCTTTAAACTTTTATAACTTTTCCTTTTTGTAATTTTTATTGTAATAAATAATTTATATAAAGTTATATGAATTATCCTTATGAATGTAAGGTACCTTCATTTGTATATTTATATTTAATGGATTTAATATCTAGACAAAATATCTTTCATTAGGCTTTTTATTGCCACCATTTGCTTAGACTTAAATGGTAAATATGATAGAGATTGGATTTACTTAATAATGAAATAGTTTAATTTATTTAACCTACTGAATATTTATATTTTAATCTTGAATTGATCAACATTGATATCTTGGATTTCTTCCCAACTCTGTTATAACAATTTTTTTTCTAACATAGTAATCGATATCCAAAACTTGCCATGATATAAAATGAATATTTAAAAGAGTTATCTTCTACATGAACGTATAATGTAGTCAAAGACTTACATGAAATACCATATTACATAATATCAAAATTAGAGTTGATTTTGAAATTACGAAACTACCTAGTTCATCTCACTGCCAATGAGAAGGATTAGGTCCTATTTTGGGTTCTTGGACCCAACTTCCCAATTTCCAGCCTATGGAAGGTGTGCGTGTGGGGGAGGGTGTTTCCCCACACATCCAAACAAGCTCTGACACCTGTTTGGTGTCCTACAATTCAACTTTATTCTGACCATATCTTCCAGGAGATAACATCAGATTGCACTGGTTGAGAGCTCAGTCCCACAAGACTGCATGCCCCTCTCCCCTCCCCTGCAGATGCCACAAGCAAGCCCAGGTTGTTACCTGTACTTTTGACCCACTGGTTATAAATCAGAGGTTCCCACAACCCTCTCCTTGGGTTAGATTAATTTGCTAGAGTGGCTCACAGAACTCAGAGAAATATTTTACATACTGGATTACTGGTTCATTATAAAAGGAACAGCCAGATGGAAGAAATGCATAGGGCAAGGTATGAGGAAAGAGCACGGAGCTTCCATGCCCTTTCCAAGCACACTACTCTTCCCTAATCCCCACATGTTCACCAACCCTGAAGCTCTCCAAACCCCGTCCTTCTGGGGTTTTATGGAGGCTTCATTACGTAGGCATGATTGATTAACTCATTGGCCATCGATGATTGATTCAGTCTCTAGCCTCTCACCCTTGTAAATTCCAATCCCCTAATCACTTGGTTGTTCTCCTGGCAACCAGCCCCCAACTTTTGGTGCAATCCAAAGTAACCTTCTAAACACCACAAAAGATACCTTTGTGGCTCTCATCAATTAGCAAATTCTAAGGGTTTTAGGAACTCTGTGCCAGAAATGGGGACTAGATCAAGTACATGTTTTTTATTATGAATCACAATATCAATTTCCAAATCAAGACAAGCAGTTAAGAAACTATTTTCAAAGCAAAAATATTAGATAAGATACCTTAGCAATAAGGGGCAATATCTATATTTCATTTCTTTCACTTCTTCCCCACTGGACTAAAGTTTGAAATAAAACTAATTTTTGTCATGTTTGTACATTTAAAAATGTACTTTTTTGTAATGTGTGCATGTATTTTTAATTATAGCTAAAAATATAGCTTTGCATTTAGAACAAAAAGAAACATTTTAAGTTAACTTTTTTTAAGGCAAAGAGATTAGATACTAACATTAATTTGAAAAGTGAAGATTGTTTTCTGAAATGTGGGTATTTTGATTTTTTGTTTTGCTTTGTTTTGTTGTGAGCAGGGAGGAGATAGTTTTCCCAAGAACACCTAAAGTTATGGCTGTCCCTTGTCATCGTAGCCTCTTCACGGCAACAGAGCAGTAATAAGCAAAGAGAGGAGTTTTTACAGTGGCAGGGGTATTGGATCCTGATTATCATGAGAAGATAGGGCTGCCAAATCCAGACAAGGACAACACATGAAATGTGTTATTAACCATTATGGAAAAGTTCATTATATGTCTACATATCATTTATCTACTTATCTAACTCCCTCAATTTATCTGTAGCTATCAAGGTATCCATCTATAAGCATTAAAGTGGTAAACCTACTGCAAGGTCCTCTGCTTCTCCGATCAGAATCTTTGTGAAGTTTTGTGCAAGTCGAGAATAATGTCAGAAAGAGCAAAAACACAGCTTAGCTTTTCTCTAATGTTACAAGTTATAGAATCTAAAACTAAGGGCTAAGTCCTTGATTTTTTTTCTTTAATTAATAAAGCACTATTTATGCTAGTTTCAATTATGGAATAATCCAATATACTGTGATCCAAATAGTCCTTTAATAGTACATAGTCAGTGGCTTTAGATTTAAAAGCAAGCATGTTTTAGCTTTGAGAGCTCCTACTTTTTTAAAATGTTTGGAATATCTGGAGAGATTTTTTGCTTAAATTTGTTATCTATGCCATTCCTACTGCTCCCTTGTTTTATATGCAGGGAAAAAGTATATAAGTTTTACCCAAAAGAAATAGTACAATTCGTGGATTTAGTTGTAAGCCTGTAACTTGCACAATATTTTTTGGATAGTATCCATCAAATATTGACTATTTTGAGATAACGCTGAAAAATAACACTTAAATCTGATGAATGCTTCGTTTAATATTTCTATTCATTTGTTTATTTTTTGCTTATAAACTGTTTGATCCATATTTATAAGCTTTAAAAGAGACATTATAAATAGTTATATTGAATTTTTTATATGTTCATTTATTTTTTCAAAAAGTATATGTTTATGCAATATGAAATATCTAGGTTGAAAGGATATAGCAATGACTTAGGATTTTTAGTCACAGAGAAGTTATCATGTGGGAAAAACTAATATTTAACAAGCCATAATGCAGTATGAAAAATGCTGTAACACCAATGACAAATATCTAAATTTAATAAAATGAGTCTTAAATGAGTCTTTCTTGAAACCCGTAAGAGTATGTAGGAAGAGAAGTATAGAGAAACTTTCAGAAAATGATATATATAAAATAATGTATATAATTTATACAAAGCAATTATTTATATAGTCAATACATTTTTAGTTAGGGTATATACTTGTTCATTTGTTACCTACCAGACTCTCCAGAAAACTTCTATGCCACCCTCATTATTTCTGAAGTTAATTTCCAATTTAAGCTGAGGCTTGTTAGGTCTTCTTTTTTGTAATCTCCCAAGCCAAGAACCATATAAACTTTTCAAGCAGGGTTTACATATATGATTTTTTATTTAAATTTCTATTTTTTGAGAACTTTAAATTTTAAAAAAGTTTTGCTTTGAAGAAGTCATCTGTTCCTATTGTTTATTTGTCATATAAATTCCTAATCCTTTATAAGAACTGTTTGCATTGGCAATAATTAGGCTCTATCAAATGGAGAGTTGAAAGATGGAAGAACTTGGCAGTGTGCTGATTGCCTCAAAATGCCCCAAGTTAGTTTTGAATGCTTTGCATATAGAAATATTTTCAATACAACTTGTAAACAATTTTTCTCTGAACTGTGCCCACTGCAATACGTAGAGAAAAAGGGGTCTAGCAAATATGAACATGAAATATGAACCAAAAAAGCTGGATTGGAAATCTGGTGTAAATAACAAGCCCTGGAATTCCATAACTGTCTATGAATTCACTGCCTAGATCATTATGCAGGTTAATTTTTGGATATCTGATCCCTCAATCTCTCTGTGGTTTTTGAACACTGTCAAGGAATTCACAAACTGAAAATAAACATGTAGCTCAGGCAGCATTTTCTAATGCCTATATTTTACCTATCCCTCCTTAAGCACACTATTTTAGTTGCTCGTATTCCAAGCTAATGTCTATCTTAAAAGTAGAATATAAATAGAGTATTTCAAAACATTAGACCATAAAAGGTAGTTAAAGGTAAAAGAGCGTTGCTAAGAGAGAAGAAATGTCTACAATACGTAGCCTTTGTGTACAAAAAAATGTCATATTTTCTTCTTATGGACCTTTCAAGAGAGTGAGTTATTTGAAGTTTATATAAGTGAAATAAATGAAAAATGATGTATAAAAACCCCAAAAAGTTAATCTGTGTGATTTTTATCAGTTTACTCAGAATTTACTGGAAAATATCTGATGTTTCAGAAACATTATGAAAGCTACCTCCTTGAAATGGGAAATCATATTTTTAGAGCAATAAATTGAACTTGAATGTTAAGTATTAAATTCACTTAAATACTTAGAACTTATACCCTGAGTTTTCATATCCTAAGTAAAATTTGTATTTGAATTGAATAATAAATATGTATAAACAAATGGAATTTCAAATACCATTTTCATGAACATAATCTAGGGAACATAAAGCCCATAAATATTATTTAGGTGTCTTTTACACATCCAGCAGATATTAGTAGGTAGTATAACACATAGATAGAGCAAAGGAAATATAGAACAAAATTATTTTAAAAAATTAACAAAACTGAGCAATTCATAACCGTGTCAACCCATGGTTTGAAAATCACTTGGCACAAATGTGGTGACACTCAATCAGGCACTAAATGATATTGTAGGAGGAAAAGTATAATTTAAGCATATAAATTAATTCATCCAAATATTACTTACTAGCTCTTTCTTATTCTTTCAATTCCATTGACATGATTCTTTTTGTATGGTTTTCTTTCCACCAACCTATCTGGTTCAATTTCATAGTCATTACAGAAATGCTAATACACCTTTCTCAGTCCAATTCAACCCACATTTACCAAACATTATTTATGCCATATAATTTGCTAGAGTTTGGGAGCATAAGAAGTCAACCCCATTACTGTGAAGAGAGACAATCACAGAAGTTCAATTTTTTGTTGTCTTTACTATGATAAAGTTATACAGAGAATGATGGGATTGTTCTGGGGGAATCAATGAGTTGAATATGAAAGCAAATGTAAAAGCAGGATAAGAAATAACTGGAGGATGACCGTTTTGACTAGAGGAAACATTTGGGAAGGCACAGAGCTATGAAACATCATCTGATAAAGCAAATGCATGATATTTAAGGCAAGGAGTCATAGAAGATGAGCTAGAGGGATAGGCATTTCTTATTGACTTGGGTTATATCCTGTACGTGCTGGGAACGCAATGGATATTTTCAGCAGGCCAGTGACAGGATCAAATTTGTGTTAAATGAATCCTTCTGCCCCAATGTAGATGATTGGCTTGATTTAGGTAAGACTTCAGGCAAGGAGACAAGTTGTGTGGTTATTGAAAGGGACAAGGCATGAAATGATGAGAGCTTAAATTTGGTCCATGGGTAAAGAGACACAGGCAATGAGGCCTACTGGAGAAATATCAAGACTCTATGATTGATTAGAGGTGAATGTGAGAGCAAAATTTTGAAATAAGAGCTGAAGTTTTGAGATTCTCTTAGTGAATGTGACATAAACTGAGATAAGAAATACTGATGGGAAAGGGTGTAAAGAAAGATGAATATTTTAAGTTTCACTGGCTTATAGCATATCCAAAAAGAGGTACACAGAAACAATGACATGATTCAGAAGCTCTGTAGTCATGTTTATGTGGAATCAAACGTATAAATGAGATAGAGGGCTGGAAGAATGAGAGAAACCATACATATATAAAAGAAAATTGGTGGAGGAAAGAGACCTGAGTAGCTCCACTGTTTGACTGAACAGACCAGGACAGGATTGTTCCACTGATTCTAGAGTAGTAAGTTTTAAAAAGGAGGAAGTCATCAATAGTGTACAAAGCAACTGTGATATCCAGTAAGATAAGAATTGAACAGTGTCAAGAGAATATTGTTTTGGACTTTGGGAGGCATTTCAGGGAAGAGCAGAAGCCAGATAAAGGTGAGCTGAGGTGTGGATGCAAGATGATAAGGGAAAGACAGTGAGTATGGACTAAAACAACGCTTGGCTGAAAAGGAAGAGTGGCAATGAGAAGTAGCTCAAAACTTAAAATGAAACTCCTCTGACATGTTTTCTCTGCCTGTCCTCCCTCTTTCTACCCTTTGACAAAAGGTTTTCTAATACTCTGCTCTGTTGATCATAAGCAATTTCAGAATTGAAAGTGAAACATTCTTAAAATCATTCCTAGGTCTTGAAGTGCTCTGGGAAAAAGTAAGTTATCCAATTTGTAATTTAAGGGAATTCTTAACCAGTAAACAAACAAAAACACAACTACTTTTTATAATACTGGGGTTTTGTTACATAAAGGACTTTAAAATGTTTAAGAAGTGATTAAAAATGCTTTACTTTGCAAAATCGTCCCTTCTATTTCCATTATTTTCACGTTAAAGCTTTTTTGAGAATTATCTCAGGAAAAAAAAAAATCACTAGAGAATACCCAAATACAAAAGAATACAAAATTGAATACAAAATGGAAATAAAATATCCAGCAAGCATTAATGCCTTTAAGACAACAGTATCTGCAGCTTGGTACTTTGTGTCCACCTAGAGGGGTGGGAAAGGGAGGGTAGGAGGGAGACACAAGAGGGAGGAGATATGGGGATATATGTATATGTATAGCTGATTCACTTTGTTATATAGCAGAAACTAACACACCATTGTAAAGCAATTATACTCCAATAAAGATGTTTAAAAAAAAAAGACAATGGTATCTGGAATTCCATGGGAGTATAAATATAAGAAAAGAAAATAGTTATGGTTTAATAACTCATCCAGTTGCATCACTTCCAGACATGCACTCTCCACCTCATGTATGCATACAATGTAGCAGCTTGAACAATTTATTATTTAGGCCAACTTTCAAATAGGAATTCAATTTGTATTGTGAGTCTATGATTGCAAATAGGAGTCCTCTTAATTCCCAAAGGAAAGAATCATATGAAGGCACAAAGTAGCCTAAGAAACTTGATTGTACTTTCATATTTACTATGTCCTATAAAAATCATTGAGTATGCCAAAATAAAATCATTATGGAGAAAATTTGGTAACAAACAGAAAAAATGCATATGTATAAGAAATTTGACCCAGCAATTCCACTTTCTATTTCCATATTTTTGCATTGGAAAAAATATGGATGTATCCATAACCAGGCTCTTCATTTTAGCAGTATTTGTAAACATTTTTTTAAAAACAAGAAAGAAAAAAGAAACCCAAAGGTAGCTGCTAATATAAACTATGGAACATTCACACTATAGAGTCTATTATGCTATAAACAATGAAGAAAATCTCTCTATGCTGCCATGGAGTGATCTCCAAAACATACTGTTCAGTGAAAATAGCAAAGTACAGAAAAGTATATATACTTTTCCACTGCTTATCAAAGAAAGGGCGGGGGGGTGATTTAAATATATATATACATACATGCACACATATACACACATACACAATGAATAAATCTATGAACATATTTTCTTATACGTAAAAGTGGAAGAAAAATATACATTTTAAAATATTTACCTACAGAAGAGAGAGGAAACCAGGTGTGGCGTGTTGGAATTGTTAGATTCCAATTAGATTATTAGGTTTCTCTGAATAGACCTTGTTTTATAACTATGATTTTAGAACCATGTAAATATTTTTGCATAGTTAAAAAATAAAATTTAATTTAGAAAAGGCAATTCTTAAAAACATTGGAAAGGAAAGGACAATGTGAAATTTTACGTTCCTCTCTCTACCAGGCACCACAGTTAGAAATCGGGAAGAAATGACTGTGGTGAGAATTCTCACCTTTTGCCAACTTCTGCTACTTTTCTCAGGATCCAGTTTTCGGGCGCTGGAGTGAGTGGGGTGTGCTAGCAGTTCTCATCCTGGTCACTAGAAGCCAGAGGAGAGGAAAAATAGTTTGACCTTCACCCTTTATAGTGAGTGCTTGACTGAGACCTTTTTTGCTATAGGGCACCTCATAAAAGGATAAGTTTATCTAGGTTAGAAGTTCTCCACCGTGGCCGCTGTAGTCAAGATTATCTTTAGTAAGGTTAACCTACTTGTTCAGCCTTAAAACAAAATGTTACTCACTTGAGGCCTCACCTTGGGCCCAGTCCAGTTTAAGCTGAACCCAGTCAGCTCCCAGACCCGGTCCGACTTCTGAGTTGGAACCGGTCCTTCCCCAGACCTGGTCCGGCTTCCGAGTAGAAACCGGTCCTTCCCCAGACCTGGTCCGGCTTCTGAGTCGGAACCGGTCCTTCCCCAGACGTGGTCCGGCTTCCGAGTCGGAAGCAGTTCATGCCCAGACCCGGTCTGGTTTCCGGGTCAAAAGTTCATCCCCGGACCCAGGCTGGGTTCTGAGTCTGTCCCAGTTCAACTCTGGCCAGTTTCTCAACCCATCCCGGAAAAAGAAGTGCTCAAAGAAAGTCTGAAAGCTCATAACACAAACGCTGCAGAGCTAAGATCCGGGGACTCGCCCACCACCTCCGGAGGCAGCGAGCTCGCGGGACTTAGCAGGTACCTCTGCCTGGTTACTCAGTGCTCCTAGGGGCTGGGGCGGCAGTGGGCCGGGCGGCTGGGCGGGGTCTCCTGCGGTTCCCTCTCCTGACACCAGGCCTGTTCAAAGATAAACTGAGGCGTTTTAAGAGTTTGTGTAGGGCTTCCCTGGTGGCGCAGTGGTCCCGCTTGCTGATGCAGGGGACGCGGGTGCGTGCTCTGGTCCGGGAGGATCCCACGTGCCGCGGAGTGGCTGGGCTCGTGAGCCGTGGCCGCTGAGCCTGCGCGTCCCGAGCCTGTGCTCCGCAACGGGAGAGACCACAGCAGTGAGAGGCCCGCGTACCGAAAAAAAAAAAAAAAAAAAAAAAAAAAAAAAAAAAGTTTATGTGTGTAAAATTGGATTCCAATTGGGCAGTATCAAGTCAAATAGAAAAAAAGGAGTTCTGAGGACCTATACAACATGAAAGACTTTTATAAGCAGAAGGGAGAGGGAGCAAGAAAGTTCTATTAGGCAAAAAAAAAAAAAGCAGTTGGTTATTGCAAGTTGACTTTCCCTTAGGGAACTGCGTGGATCTGTCAGGCAGATTGCTTAATTAGTGCTGATCAGGTGATTCCTGGTTGACTGGTTTAAGATTCATTTCGGGGAAAGATGAAACTAATTAAGTTTCAGTTTTGTGATGTGGCACTTAGCATAAGTGACTTCATTTGGGTCCTGCTGTCTTGTTTTTAACAGGAGATATTAATTGTATTCTGACTCAAACTGTGAAAAGTAATGAGACATTCAGGAAAACCTTTTGGATATTTGGTGATATTGAAGAAATATTGATATTCTTATTTTGGGTCTGGTAACAGTACTGTGATTTTATCTTGGAAAAGAGTCTGTCTTTTCAGATATTAATTGAAATTCAAATAAATGATATTATGTCTGGAATTTGTGTTAATATAATGAACAGGGAGGAATAGGTAGGGATACATTTGAAATGATCTTGGTCATGAGTTGATAATTGAGTGATAAAATGTGTGATGGGTAAATGAGAGTTCATTATACTGTCTTCTCTAGTTTAACCTGCTTTTGAAATTTTCTATAATGAAAAATTTAAAAATTTAAAATAGTTTTTGAATTGTTGAATGGAATTTCAACATTGAATGAACTTCAATGGAATGTAACTTACTCAAATTAGAATCAATTGATACATAAATAAACATTACAGAAATAAGTTGGAAGAAACATTCAACTCTCTGACAGCAGTTAGGAGAAAAAAATACAAAGGAAATCTTACTTTTTTATACTTAGCCTGAACTAATTTATCTCTAACTCAAATTTTTTATTCCCAAATAAATGTAAGATTTAATTCAAACAACAGGTGTTTTTTTTTTAATTAATTAATTAATTTTGGCTGCGTTGGGTCTTTGTTGCTGCCCATGGGCTTTCTCTGGTTGTGGCTAGCGAGGGCTACTCTTCGTTGCGGTGCATGGGCTTCTCGTTGCAGTGGTTTCTTTTGTTGTGGAGCACGGGCTCTAGGCGCACGGGCTTCAGTAGTTGCAGCACGTGGGCTCAGTAGTTGTGGCGCACGGGCTTAGTTGCTCCGCCGTATATGGGATCTTCCCGGACCAGGGCTTGAACCCATGTACCCTGTGTTGGCAGGCTGATTCTTAACCACTGTGCCACCAGGGAAGCCCAAGCAACAGGTTTTTGATTGAATGTTTCTAAACTTTCCCTCAACTTAGCAAAAACAGTTCTTATTTAGATATGGTTTTAGTAATCTCAATCTATCAATGGGGTAGAATGTATCATTTTTTCAATTAATAAGGGAGTGTTATAATCCATGTGACTATTTTCAGTTAGTTTAAATTTTTTTAAAATATATATTAAATGGAAAAATTTACATGTTGAGAAAAACAATACATCTTCTATGTTACAAAATTTATGGTGTGTTTTGTGTGTGTGTATTTCAAAGATTATAACTTAATTATAAATGATAGTTATATTATGTGGAGGTTTTATATCTCAGTCTCTAGAATGGTAAAAATATTAATTTTTGCCAAATACAATATATGTAATTTAAAAAATATTTATGTATTTTATCATATAAGTTTTCAAAATAGTTACAGAAGACAGATGTTGCTTCAGGCTAACTTAAAAGCATAATATTGTCGTGATTACAAATAATGTTCTATATGAGTCTGTATAGCTAAACATAAGAGGTTTTGTTTTAATTATTACTTTTAAAGTTATGCTTTTCTTTTTTTGATAAAAAGTGGAGCAGTTCACTGCTTTCAGTTAGTAGGTAGAAAGCTGGTAAAAAAAAACAAATATGACTGATACTTGCCTTTCTGAAAAAAGACCTTACATTGCAGTTGAAGGGCTGAAAGTAACCAAACAGTGCCTTGAGAGAACACAGAGTTGCTGTCTTTGAAAAATGATGCCATACTCCTAGGAAGTGTGTCACTCAAGATGGGATTTCCAAGTAGGGGAAACCAGTAATTTCTCTTACGTTGAGACATAGAATCCCCCAATTTTTCTTTAAAAGGATGTAGAAGGCATTTAAGTAAATAAATAAATAAAAAGTGGGCACATTATTTAGTACTGCTTTGAAACAAGTATGTTCCTGTAAACATTGGTCTCTATTAATACGACTCAGTATAAGCTTCCCATTTATACACATGTATTCTATATCTTTCTACCTCTATTGACAGATTTTTTAATCATTTCACATAAAGGTCTTGTCTTAATTAACTAAAATTTTTTTGAAATAAGCAAGTATTTCATATTAGATACTAAGTTTCTAAACATTAATATTTAGCTGGGTATTGTACAAATGAATTCGGTGTTATCTATGAGCTTAAAAAATTATCTTGAGGAATTTGTTTGCGGTTACCAAAAGAGTGAATTTTCACTGCCTTACTTATTGTATTTTACTTAAATCACTGGTAGTTCTTATTTGCATTCCGAAGGCTACTGAACATTTCCCTAAAAATAGTATCTATCACTTGTTTGCATACAGCCTTCTATATGTAAACTATTAAAAACAAGAACTAAGAAATATGTCCCTTTCCCCTTGGGTTGCCACTTCAAAAATAAAGGCTTAGAGTTCACACATAAGAAAGAAGTATTTATTGACTACTTACGTGCCAGACATAGTTAAGGTTTTTTTTTATAAAAAGACGATGAAACAGAGTGTTCTCAAGGAGCATACTCTCTTGTTAGCAAGTAACAGACAAGTAAATAATATCACTAAAATAGGCTATAATTAGTGCCAAGAAAGCAGGAATCAAAGTCATAGGAGTATAGTTCACGTGGGGCTTCATGGAAGAAATAAATAACCAGCCTGAGGCTTAGATAATTAGCGGTAATTAACCCATCAAATGTGTGTGGACTAAGGGGAGGCCTGGGGAAGTTGGTTTAGTTGGAACAGAGAGGTGGAGATGAAGGGAAAGAAAAGGCTGAGTGATACGGACATAGACAAGAGGGGTTCTGGGTTCAGGGAAGCACAGATTGTACCTAAGGGTTTGAAATGTGAAGTTCAAGAGGGAAAGTGTAGCTTGCCTATATGGAGAAGAAGAAAGCTTCTACAACATGGTCTTGACTTTACGTCTCTTCAAGACAACAAAGAATTACTGAGTGGTTTTTAAAGGAATGAAGTCATTTAGCTTGCATTGTTTATTTGTTAAAACCCGATCCAACTCTGTGAGGTTTTTCTTTAAAAAAAAGAATGCACTATAATTTTAAGAGTAAAAATTGGGCTGCAGTATAACAGAAAGTTCAAGGGTTTTGAGTCCTATTAACCCATCCACACTCAGCTTAAAATCCTGTGATGTTTTTAGCACTTTAACTCTACAAAATAGAATGAGATATGGGAAACTTGGGGGCCAATAATCCTATATGCTAGAAACTTTATGAATACAATACCTGGGAAAGGAATAAATTACAAGAACAATCATTTAACTCACAAATCAGTAAGGGTCTTTGAAGGGACCCTATCTCTTTTTACTAGAAGTCTGTCTGAACTAGACGTTCTCTACCTCATTTTCCAGCATGAGCTTCCCACCTATGTTCACGGTTGATTTCATCTTCATTCCTAATTTAACCTGTTCACAGTGTAGTATTTTCATACCCTTTTCTTATGCCATCCCATCAACAAACATTTCCCCCTAAGTTACAAATAACAAAATGCATGTGCTCACATACATGCATACACACACACACACACACACACACACAAGTATACAAATAAATAAAATCCCAAAACACTGTTACTTTTCACTAAGTGCCGAATTTCTCATAGTTATGCTTTATGCTTCTTAATCTCTCACAGTCTGACTCTCACTGCCATTATTCATTACAGAAGACACAGAGAAAAATGATTTTGTAAGTGTATTCCTCCTTTACCTTTCGGTCACATGTGCTGCTCATATTTGCACGCTTGAAATCATCTATAACGTTTTCATTGACCTCTCATTTAATCAATCACATATGGAGTATACCTTCAGAGCTAGTATGATAGAATTTCATAGCTTTTGTCAGGAACTCGTCAAGGTCACCCCTCTAATTTGCTAGGATGTCAAAGAGGAATAGTTGGTTGAGAATAGTTGGTTCCAGAAGAAAGGAATTTTCTAAGTGATTACCTAAGGAAGAGATCAGTGAGGGCTACTTCTGGGCATTTTGGTCAGAACATTCAGTGATAGAATTACTTGCTGGATAGATGATCATTGAAATTGCTTTCTTAAGAAATAATTGAATGTGACTGTATGGTACTTCTCCCTGGACCATAAAAGTATGTGTGTGTGTGTGTGTGTGTGTGTGTGTGTGTGTAGTTTCTGTTCACATTGAACATCTTCTTTTCTCCCTCTTTGTCTGCTCCTCATCACTCTTATGATAGAGCCTCTGAATTCTCTGGAGGATCTTTGTCTTTGAAGTCAATCAATTCCCTTATATCATTATGTTTTCTTATTGATTAAATAAGATTTTCTTAGAGACTAGGGTAAAGATTTTGTAGGCATGATGATAAGATTTTATCCAGCTCCCCAAACTTCCTGAATCTTACCCTGAAAATCATCCAAACTTCCCAAGGGAATAAACAATATGAATGCAGAGAACACTTGTAATCAAGGCACTTCTTCATTAACATAAGAGTCAGCCTCTCCCACTCTGCAATTCAATGTTCTCTGATAACAGACGAATTGCTGGTGCATTTCTTTTGGTTTAAAGCTTAGGTGGAAACTCCAACACTATCCCCTTCCCCCTCCAACCATCACCTACCCAAATCTCATATCAAGAGATTAACTGAAAAGATTAATTTTGCTTTTGTAACAAAACTCAAGATGTTCTTAGCCCTGTGCTACTGCTAATGTTGACCTTTCCCAAGTCTGTGTCTTCAAAAGATTCAGTAAGAACACACGACATCTGCCATGTAGCTTCCTTCCTAAATGTTGCTGATTATAATTTCTGATAAAACAACCTCCATTGTGGTTGTTTTATCAGAAATTATACCGAAGTCTCTGGGTGAAAACCAGGCACAGGCATGTGTGAAGAGGGAGGATCCTGTCCTAAATTATCCTTCCCAGCAGCGGCTTGGAAGAGACCATAAATATGGGCAGAGGCCTTGGTTCTGAGTCCTGCTTTGCTTGCTTACTACAGACAGCGGGCAGTATACAGGTGTTAGCTTTGAGGCACAGTAAGATTGCTCATTAGAGAAGAGTCATCACTGTAATCAACGAATTCACCAACTCCTATCTGACTGAAGAATGTTAGGGAAAAAGTATAGAAGCATGGAGAGATGAGGAATGAGGTCTACTACCTCTAGATGTTTCACATGCTGTGTGTTACATGAGAAGGTGTATATAAACAGGATGATAATGAAACTGCTATGTTTGAGATCAAATAATATTGAATACTGACATTTTCATGGGATTCAATCTCAAGTGATCATAAGTGGATTCTATTTATAGGAATGATTAATGCAATGTGAGAATGAATAGGAAGCTCTCTGGAGAGACTCCAGCTGGTTGGGAGATGTAACCACCTAGTTTGCCTGGAAACCAGGAATTGGTCCTGTAATCTTGATAGGGACCAGAGAGTGGTCTACTGGCTATGTGTTTTATAAAATTTTAAGATTGTTTTGTTGGAAGGACACAATACAGTGACACTGGGATAGATGAAAGGCAGAACTCTTTGTTACTTGCAGCTCTGAAAGAGAGAAGGCTACAGTTGTGGATTCACAAAGGGGGTGGCACCCAGGACAGGAGAGCAGCAAGCTGGAGCTGTAGGGGCAGTTTATGTATGGCAAGTAAGGTGGGGTTAGCTAGGTTTTGTGGGTTCTCTGTGGATTGGCTAATTTGAATAATTTTGCACATTCAAGCGGGTTGTCTCTAGTTCCTGCTACCTGTTCCTGGGGTGATTAGGGCAGATGCATAGTGGCCCAAAGTGTGAGAGCCAGAAAGGGAAGGGTCTGGTGTGGACTTAATACTGCTCAAGAAGGGAAATGGGCCTCTAGTCAGGGCCTTAAAACTGGATCAAGACAGCATTAAAACCAACAAACTGTATTGCACTATGAAAGTAGGCAAACACTTAGGAACAGATAAGTCTAATACACAAGGTTAAATTATGCCAAAATATAACATACTGTTGGAAGGTAAAGGTGCAGCACCCATCAAAACAAGTTATGGGTGGAGATAAGTGAAGCCTTTTTGGAGAAGTTAATTCTCTTCGTGAGTTTTGAAACATGAGAAATTGTTTGGACAGGAAAGAAAGGAGTGAATGGGGAAACAGCACTCCTGTCAAGGGGAACAATATGAATTTAGACAAAAAGCTGGAAAAGACAATTTGGTATTTGGGTATTTTAATTACAAAATGTCCAATTCCAGTGGGATACGTTTGAAACTCAACAACAGCCTGTACCTTCGTTTCTGTCCTCCACCCTCCACAGTTCTTCCACAGGGGCCTGACTGGCTAATCTCTGTAACTTTAGACAGGACAGCAAGGTTTACTTTGGCATTTTCTAATGGGCTCCATGCACCTATTGAGTTCACGTAGGGCAGTGGCTAGAGCATCAGAAAATTCCATAAAGATGGTGAAAATAAGGGAAATGACTTTTTTGATAGATTTTTAATACTTAGAAGCCAGTTTGATTGAAGGTTAGCATGTTGGTCAACCATCATTTGTTCATCCTATGGATAGTTATGGTATTTTCCCACTTATCTCCATTATTCAGGTAAAACACCAATCTAATAATAATAACAACAACAATAATAATAGCAATAGCATGTACACCTATGAAGTGTTTACTCTGAACCAAGCCCTAGGCTGTTTAATAATCCTTATCTCTTGGCCTCGTAAAGCAACGTAAAATGACCACTGCCACCCACCACCACATCTAGTTGACATAATTTTCAAATATGTCACTTAAAATTGGCATAACTCATACTAGATACGTATACATGCCTGTTTCTAAGTTAGAGGACATATTCCCTTAAATTTTAGCACTCAAAGTCCATTTTTTCTTCAAAACTTCATTTAATGTTAGATTGCATTGCGGTCTGAAATCCCCAATAAAGTTTAGTAGAGTAATGTAGTGAGGTTCAGACTTAAAGGTAAATCTTTTTGTAAAAAGCTTAAGTGTAGTTGGTCTGCCTCAGTCTCAGACCCACTGCTGCCAGTTATACAGGAGAATAAAGTATATCTCTCCGACTTCTTTTTTTTCGAATTTTTAAATTTATTGAAGTATAGTTGATTTACAGTGTTATGCCAATCTCTGCGGTACAGCCAAGTGACTCAGTTATACACATATAGACATTCTTTTTTATATTCTTTTCCACTATGGTGTATGACAGGATATTGAATATAGTTGAATATAGTTCCCTGTGCTATACATTAGGACCTTGTTTATCAATTCTAAAGGTAATAGTTTGCATCTACCAACCCCAAACTCCCAGTCCATCCCTCTCCCTTTCTCTCTCCCCCATGGCAACCGCAAGTCTGTTCTCTATGTCTATGAGTCTGTTTCTATTTTGTAGATAGGTTCATGTTTGTGCCATAAGTTTATGCCATATTTCAGATTCCACATCGAAGTGATATCATGTGGTATTTGTCTTTCTCTTTCTGACTTCACTTAGTATGATAATCTCTAGTTGCATCCATATTGCTCCAAATGACATTATTTCCTTCTTTTTATGGCTGAGTAGTATTCCACTGTATATATGTACCACATCTTCTTTATCTATTCATCTGCTTGTGGACATGTAGGTTGTTTCCATGTTTTGGCTATTGCGAATAGTGCTACTATGAACATAGGGGTGCATGTGTCTTTTTGAATTATAGTTTTGTCCAGGTATATTCCCAGGAGTGGGATTGCTGGATTGTATGGTAATTCTATTTTTAGTTTTCTGAGGAATCTCCATATTGTTTTCCATAGTGGCTGTACCCTCTCTGACTTCTTTTACAGCCTTCCTTGAATGCCAGGGCTTCCCTCACAATTCTATCTAAAATTGCACCTTCCCTCTCTCCCCAACCATCTTTCACTCTTTACCATCTTGTCTGGCTCTATTTTTTCTTCAGAGTGCCTATTGTTACTTGACATATTTTATAATTACTTGTTTATCATCTAACTCCCCTCTCAAGAATATCCCCAGTGCTTAGAACAGTGGTGTTATACGGTAGGTGCTCAGTAAATGTGTGTTGAATATATTAATCAAAATAATATATTGGTTATTTGTAAAATATACTGTTTTTAAATATACAGAAAACACTGCTAATAAATGTACAAAACTTGAAGAAAATAAGTTAATAAACTACCAGTTTTAGAACATTCCCTGTATTAGAAAAAAAGTTTATAAGCAAATTATTTATTATAACATGGTTTCTCCTTTAATTACTAACTAGCTTAGTAAAACTATTTCTGGTCATCTGATCTTCTTAAATGCAGAAATTATGGCAAGAGCTTTAAAGCCCTTCAGTAAATTGCCTGAATGCTCTCCCCATGCAGTAGATGGCATAAATGAAAAATACTGATAAGTATAAATCTCTTTTTGAACTCAGTAATTATTGTCTGTATATTAATTTTTTTCCATACCGGTTGATACAAAATTCTAGAATGATAATAACTAACTAGACTGCAACTCCCCACCTGCCCTTAATTGATTTTATCTCAGCTGAGATACTCTGAAGGAAATTATTGATATGTAGTTTAGACTTTTAGGTTCCATTTTGCTTTGACAATATCAGATCTCCCAAACCAAAAAGTTAGTTATATGTCAACCAAGCATGCTTTTGTCAAAAGTATTGACCTTTTCAAATAGACTCACAAATAGACTCACAGAGAGAATAAACTAATGGTTACCAGTGGGGAGAAGGAAGGGAGGAGGGGCAAGATAGAGGTAAGGAGTTAAGAGATACAAACTACTATGTATAAGATAATTTGTTTAATCTTTGATTAAAAAGTTATTTTTAATCAACCCCTTAACTGCTACACAGAGTCACGTTATGTATCTGAGTATTTTTGTTAGATATGTAGTAACAGTTTAAATGTTATGTAAGCCTCAAATAATCTAAGATTTTTCCACATCTCCAAATAAATGACATTATTTGAAACAGATACTGGGAAAATTTTTTTATCTCACTAATCATCATTGTTCTACAGAATTATGGTAGTAAAAATACAGTTTACAATAATATAAATGTGCAAAATGATTTTAATGAGAAGAGAGTATTGTGTGGTTCTGTAAATCTAGTTTTTTGCTCATTTTAATCAGTGCATAGTAGGGCAAGAAAGCCCCCATCAAGAAGTAGGAAATAAGAGACAAAGGATTTCATTTGGAAAGTTAAACTCTAAATTCAGCACATTATATGTAAGGCCAGGGATGACATTGTATGAAGATAGAATCACTTGCAAGAAAAACCTGACATCAAATGGATTAAAAAATTAACTTTGCTGGAAAAAAAAAGTGTGCCAACTGAATTTTGTCAGAAATGTATACAGAAAAAAAAAGGAGAGTTTTGGCAGCAGCCATCTATCATTATGCAAGAAAGAGATTGCTCTGAACCAAAAACTTAACCCCTCTTATAGAATGAGAAAGTGAAATCTACTGAGAAAATGGATACATCTGTCTATTTTAGCCTGTGGGCATTAAATATTCAAATCATATAACTATTCCTCCACCCTGTCCCCACCACTCAGACACCAGTTCTGATCCTATTGTCAACCAGCAATCTTCTGATAATGGTCTCCTCATGTAGCTTGCGTGAAGGAAATGTGCTATGACAGTTATATTTCTATTGTAAAAAAATAAATTGACATTGTAGCTTATATATGTCGCTTTTGATTTTAATCAACATGAGTCAGCCTTTTCAAGTTTGATCAACTTGATACAATGAAGTGTACCAAGAATTTGTCCTTATAATGCAGAAGACCAGGTCACCATGTCCTACACTATTATTAAATAAGTATTGTAAATGTCCCTTAGCAAGCAGTGTCTCTCTTTAACAAACTAGGGATCTCCTTTTCACATCATTAAGATCAAGTCTACAAATCCTACAGTACCATACTACAAATAATTGTAAACTTCCAAGGAAATATGTTTTCTAACTTTGAAAAATCTTGATACATTTCTAGATCATTGCATTATAGACTATATTATGGACTCAAAATGTTTCTGGGGGCCTCCCTGGTGGCGCAAGTGGTTGAGAGTCCGCCTGCCGATGCAGGGGATACGGGTTCGTGCCCCGGTCTGGGAGGATCCCATATGCCGCGGAGCGGCTGGGCCCGTGAGCCATGGCCGCTGAGCCTGCGCGTCCGGAGCCTGCGCGTCCGGAGCCTGTGCTCCGCAACGGGGGAGGCCACAACAGTGAGAGGCCCGCATACTGCAAAAAAAAAAAAAAAAAAAAAAAAAATGTTTCTGTAGTTTATCTTTTTTCCCTTACTAGAGAGTAAGCTTTTGCTTTCCCTTATTTAAAAATTGAGTATTATACATAAAGGAGAATTTTTTAAGTCTGTATAGATGTAAAGAAATTTACACGTTTTTCTAATTCCTTCTTTATAGAACTCTATTATGATTCTAAGGTATCTTTTGGGAATTCTATTTCTATTATTTCTTTCAAGATTTCGCTTCAAGCACCTGCATCCCAGGAGGACATACACATGAGAAATCTCAGGGCCTTACATAATTGCCTCTGAATAACCCTTAAATTAGTTCTTAATCAAAAGCAGGAATCTTTCCATGTAAAGGGTCAACCCTGTTAAATAAAGACTGAATTTTGTAGTATCTTGATTCTAGTCATAGTGCACATGGTAATGCCTAGTTCTGCTCTTCACTAGTAATTTAAAATCCTTCAATCAACAGATAGCAAGACAAATGTTTAAATAAGCCTTTAATGCTTTTAGGCTTGTATCTATGCATTCATGTTTCCTACTCCTACTCTACCTCCAACTAATCTAGTAATTAAATATGGAACAAGAAAAAAACAATTTAGTAGGGCTTCCCTGGTGGCACAGTGGTTGAGAGTCCGCCTGCCGATGCAGGGGACATGGGTTCGTGCCCCGGTCCGGGAAGATCACACATGCCGCGGAGCGGCTGGGCCCGTGAGCCATGGCCGCTGAGCCTGCGCGTCTGGAGCCTGTGCTCCACAACAGGAGAGGCCACAACAGTGAGAGGCCCGCATACCGCAAAAAAAAAAAAAAAAAAAAAAAACAAAAAACAATTTAGTAATAAAATCAACACCTTACACATTTGGAGCAATATAAGTCACGTGTTTATATATATTTATTCTACAAGCACTATGTCTAACTGCTGGACACTGATAAATCAGATTGCAAACTGGTAACAGGTAGAATATATACACATAGAACAAGGCACATAGAAATAGGTATTTGCCTACAGAGAATAATTTGATTTAAATTCACTTGAAACAATATTTAGTTGAATATTTCTTTCACACTAAAAATATGCTAGATTAAAAACTGCAGAGTACTAGGATAAAAAATTGAGGGTTATACAATTCATTAGAGAACTGACCCATGCTATTATGAAAACATAACAGTGTTCTGATCACAATTCCAATTTGTGGGGGAGGGAGGTTTCCCCCACACCACCAAGCAATGCTCTAATATCAGCTGAGTGTCCAAGAATTCAACTCACTTCTGACACTATCTACCCTGAGATAGCATCCGATTCCACAGATAAGGATTCAGTCATACAAGACTGTCCCCACCCCGCCCCCAATTCAGACACCATTAGAAAGCCCAGGTTGTCACTTGTACTTTTGACCAACTATTAGCTGTAAGTCAAGACCCCCCTCCCTAGGTTCAATTAGTTTGCTAGAGTGGCTCACAGAACTCAGAAAATGTTTTACTTACTGGATTGACCAGTTTCTTATGAAAAGATATCTCAGGAACAGCCAAATGGAAGAGGTGCATAGGACAAAGTATGGGGAAAGGATGAGGAGTTTCCATACCCTTCCAGGTGCCCCAGTCTCTCCAAATCCCCACAAGTTCACATCGTTCATTACATAGGCATGATTTTTATATGTATGTACTTATTTTTAATCATTCACCATGTTAAATATATGGAAACTAGTTTGAACTGATAGGGAAAGAATTCGTTTTGAGTCATGATGATAAATTAATTAATCAATAATTACATTACATAGGCATGATTGATTCAGCCTCTAGCTTCCCCGGAAATCAGATGTGGGACTGACAGTTCCAACCCTCTATTCATGATTGTTTCTCCTGACAACCAGCTCCCATCCTTAGGTGCTTTCCAAAAGTCACCTCATTAACATAAACCCATTCGTGGTGGGAAGGGGCTTGTTATGAATAACAAGACACCCAGTTTACGTTTATGTCGCTGAAGGTATTTCTAGAACTGAGGACAAGAGGCTAAATATTATAACAAAAGGTACTCCCATTGCTCTTTTTGCTCAGGAAATTCCAAAAGTTTGGGGAACCATGGAGGAAGACCAAATATGGATAAGAAATATATACTGGTTATATATCAAATGTATATTATAAATCACAATATCATAAAATATAGCCCAACTTTGGTGATGGAACAAAGTGGAACTTAATAAGTCTATCTCCCCAGCAATGATGGAACAGGTGGTAGTGAAAGGAGATAGAATTTGGGAAAAAATTCCCAGAAATGAGTTGGCTCTTCAATCATTAGATTGTCAACAAACAGTGGCATTCCAAGCCAAGGCAACAGCATATACGAAGGCATTTGAAGTATACAATGTGCAAGCTTTGTATCCTGGGAAAACCATCCTGCTTAATGTCTTTGTGATGCTGTTTTAATCAGAGGTTGACTTTGAAGATATGAAAGGAAACATGGTTTAAGTAGGATCAGGAAAACTATTATTCTCTTCAATTCAGAAATTATCAATTCACTATCACATGACAGTCACTCAGGCACTGGAAATACATTGTCCATTTATTAAAGTCAGAGATAGAGCATTAGTAACCGTCACTAGGTCTGACATATAGAGGATGCTTAAAGAATATATGTTAGATAAGTCATGGTTTCTGACTTCTAGAGTTTTATAGTCAGGCAGGGTAAATAGACATACAAAAGAATCACAGTGTTGTATCTCACACATAAAAATGAAATAAATACAGGGTACCTAAGAAAGTCAAATGTTTGTATGTCCTGCTAAGATACTTGGATTTTGTGCTTTGGGCATTGGGGTGCCTTGACAGGTTTTTAAAGCAGAGTATCAAGGTGATCATATTTGTGTCCTAAAAAGAAAAGCTTTGTTGGGGGACTTCCCTTGTGGTCCAGCGGTTAAGACTCCATGCTCCCAGTGCAGGGGGCCCGGGTTCAATCCCTGGTCGGGGAACTAGATCCCGCTGCAACTAAGAGCCTGTATGCTGCAACTAAAGATCCTGCATGCAGCAACGAAGATCCCGCATGCTGCAACTAAGACCAAGCACAGCCAAATAAATAAACGAATATTAAAAAAAAAAGAAAGAAAGAAAGAAAAGAAAAGCATTGTTGATTATGAAGGATGGATTGTATATATGGGAATGAGAACCTGGAATGGGAAATTTATCAGATGGCTTTGGTAATAGTCTGGATCACCATTACTAAGGACCTGATACAAGAGGGTGGCAGTCAAGACTAATGTGAAAAAACTGATAAGGAAACATATAGGTGAAATAATTGGTAAAATGGCCTTTAGTACAATGGTAAAGGGGAAATAAGGAGTTAAGGATGAATACTGGGCTTCCAATTTGGTGACTAGGCAGATGCCAACATCATAATATGGAAAAAAGCAACAGAAAAATGTTGAGTTCATGTTTTAGAAATGTGACCAATAAGGCAACTGGAAAGTAGCACAGTGTTGAAAAACAGAGACTCTGGTTTGGCTTCTTACTAGCTTTGTGACTTAAGCAACCTTTATGTGTTAGTCAAGGTCTCCAGAAAAGCAGAACCACTAGGAGGAATGTCTAAGTCACAGAGCCAGTAAGAAGTAGAACTAGGATTTAAAGCCAAGCAGCCTAACCTCATAGGAAATTTATTATGAGGAAATGGCTCACAAAGTTATGGAAGTTGAGAAGTCCTGTGATCTGCTGTCTGCGAGCCGGAGACCCAGGAAAGCCAGTGGTATAATTCAGTCTGAGTTCAAACGCCTGAGAATCAGGAGAGCCAATGGTATAAATTCCAGCCCAGGGGCAGGAAAGACCCATGTCCCAGCTCAAGCAGGCAGGAAGGAGATGAATCTACTCTTTCTCCTCTTTTTGTTCTATTCAGGCCCCAGTGGACTGGATAACGCCCACTGACATTGGAAAGGGCAGTCTGCATATTGCCCACCACACTGGGGAGGACAGTCTACCTTACTGAGTCCACCAATTCAAATGCTAATCTTGTCCAAAAACACACTCAGACACATCCAGAAAAAAATGTGTGATCTGGGCACCTTGTGGTTCAGTCAAGTTAACATAAAAAATTAACCGTCACACCTTCTGTACCTCAAAGTCATCATCTATAAAATGGTGATAATAATCGTACCTCAAAAATCGCTGTGGGAATTTAGTGATTTAATATTCTTAGAGCACTTAGTTCAGTGTTTGGTCCATAATGGAAGCACTATGTAATTGTTAGCTTACGGTGAAACTCAAAAGTAAAGCTGAGGCTCAAAAATACAGATTTTTGAAGTCACCTGCATATGTATTGTGGTTAAAGCCATGGCAGTATGGAAGGGATGGCTCAAGATGAATGTCCAGCATGGCAATACAAGCTGTCCGCAGGTAATACCCTAAATGCAAAGAAAAGGAAGTAAAGAAGGTTGATTTGAAGAAGTATTCAAATGAATCAGAGTGAAAAAGGAGAGACTGGAGTCTCATAGGCCACCGAAGACAGACAAGAGTTTCAAGAAGGAAGGTTTGACGACCCTTATTAAAAACTTGAAGAGTATATGGCAGAGTAACTGAACTGAAAATAGGTCAATAAGGCTTTGGTTTCCAAAGATGAAAAACCATTTCAAAAAACAGGTCAGGGCTCTGGTTCCAGCTCTCTCTTTGTCTCATGGTCCCACCTTCCTTCTCTTGGCTTCATTATCAGGCATGTAGCAAAGAAGCCAAATCAGTGCTAAGAGTTCCTTAAAGACACAGCAACATCCAGAGATAAGAAAGGGTGTTTTCTCTTTTTGAAATAAGTAACTCCTTGCCCAGAAGTGTTCCCTCCAGCAGATTTTCCTCCTGACTTGTTGCAAAATCATTTGCAAAGAGAATCAGGCACCCCAAGCTTAGATAAATGTGGCTTCTCCCCTGATGTTGAAGGTGCTACTAGTTTTCCCTGAATCAAATGGCTATGAGGCAGAAAAGACTGCATGATTACAACTAGGGTTATTTAGGAAAGAAGATGTAGAAAGGATGCACATTCAATAGACAAGTCTTCTGGATCACTGAATCTCACAAATTTAATATGCAAAAAAGCCACCTGAAGATCCTGATAAAGTGAAAATTTGGAATCAGTGAAGTCTGTAGGAGACTTTTGAACATAGACAGTTCTAACAGTCTCCTAGGTGGTGCCAATAATGCTGGTCCAGGGACAAAAATTTGAGTAGGAAGGTGTGAGAGTGGTCATTATGCACTTACTTTGAATTTGGCCTTCATTGGTATTTGAAATACAAAGTATAATTAATCATAGTCTCTGTCCTCAAGGGGATCAAGACTAGTGAGGTATTTATAGTCTAATGATCAAGACTAATGAGGGATTTATAGTCTAATGATAGTCTAGATTTCTAGCATAAAAAAACAAAAACATATAAAGATACCAAAACAATCCTGAAATTAGAAATATAATTATACATAAAAACTTCAATGTAAAGTAAGTTAATATTTTTTAACCTTATGGATTACATGCTAATTCCAATCACTTTGCAAAGATCTTTTAAGGCATTAACTCATTTATTCCTATAGTTAATATATGTGATATGGAGGTGAGCAATATATTTTATCTCTATATCTTTAGGTATGGAAGTAGAGAAAGCACATTTTTTTCAGTTATAATTTATATCCTGTCTATTCGCCAATCTATTTGAATTTACTTATGAAATTATTTCTGAATTCCTTGGATATTTTGTGGCAAGCATGGACCTCATTATAACAACAAAATAGTAGGTCTGCATATTCACTTCTTTAAGGCTTCACAATGTAAGAATAAGTTTTGTGTTAGTCCCGGTCCTCTGAGAAGCAGATGCCAAAACAATTAAATGAGAAAGAAGGCTCATAAGCCTGTGAAAGAAAATGGGAGAAAGCTAAGGGTACAATCATTAGACCATGATACAAATCTGACTCCTAGGAAAAGAAAGCAGAAAAAGAAGGAAAGGAGGCAAGTCATAGGGAGTGAGTGAGTGAGTGCAGAGACATCTCAGACTGCCATGCAATCAATTCTAAGAAAAGTTAGGCAAGGCAGCTAGTGAGTCCATAAGGCAAAATCTCTCATCAGAGGAGTTCCGCGTCTCTGAGGAACATGCCTGCCTTGGTATCCCTGCCATGCTCAGTCATTGGCAAAGAAAAGCCTGAGGAAAGCCCAATGGCACAAGCAGCTGTATGAATTTCAAAGCTCATTCTGGGCCATCAGACTCTTAAACTCCCTGCAGCTGGAGATCTGAGAGGCAAGTGGGAGAATGCTAACGGCCATCCTAGTTATGTCAACTATACAGTGTCATTTGCAGATCTAGTCCAGCCAAGCCAAATTTTGTACCTTTAAATTTGTTCCATTCAACTATAAGCACAAAATGACAATTGATCTACAGGTGCTGTCAGCATATGCTTCTTGTCATCTTAAAAGCAGTTCCAATTTGTCTTATTGCATAAGCTAAACAATTAGAATTAAGATCCCAGCATGTGTGAGCCTTCTGGAGGCCTTGCAGAATTCTTACACTCCTGTGGATAGTAAGACTGGGCATACAAAAGGACACATTTCAGCACATTCAGGAAAGCCGTAACATGCAAACTTGTCACTATAGCTACTTACCACTGAATTCTGTTACTTAATGCAGCACATTAAGAAAAACATAGGAAAAAACTAAATGTTGAAAATAACATCTAGAAGACTCTCAAGGTGTTGCATGATGCACAGACCAAGTACTGGGGACAATATGAAAATTATAATATTCAATCTTCTTTTATAGATGAAATCTTGAAATTTAAACGTACCACAGATATAGTCTATGATTTCATTGTCAGTTTCTTTAGCGATACTTACTACTTTCCTTTTATAGGAATTTATATATTAAAAAGCCAATAGAGGGCTTCCCTGGTGGCACAGTGGTTGAGAGTCCCCCTGCCAATGCAGGGGACACGGGTTCGTGCCCGGTCCGGGAGGATCCCACATGCCGCGGAGCGGCTAGGCCCGTGAGCCATGGCTGCTGAGCCTGTGCGTCCGGAGCCTGTGCTCCGCAACGGGAGAGGCCACAACAGTGAGAGGCCCGCATACCACAAAAAAAAAAGCCAAGACAGGATCACCAAAAATTTTGTAGTCTCTTGAATTTCAGTCCCTATTGTGATTTCAGTGGTGTGCTCATCCAACAAAAGAGAGAGCAAAATGCTTAAAAGTTATGAAACATCAATCTATACATGGAAGAAGAGAATAATTTAGCAAAGCATCAAGACTTGGCTTTAAAGTACTGCAACTGTCAAGTGTTGAGGAAAAGATAATAGTGCCTGGTGCCCTACATTCAGGAATGGGGGTGTTCTGCAATCAAGACTTCTGGCCAACCACAAGTCAGCAACAATTTTTCAAATAGTGATTAGTTTTGAAAATGTATTCTGCAGTAGTGAATCAAAGAATAAATCTTATTTGTGCATCAATGCAGGACAAACTTTTGGTTTGTCATCACACAAGTTGTATTACAAAACTAATCAGTTCCACAAAAAATGGGGTACACACTGATTCGGTCAGTTTCTTTCACAGCTGCATAGTATTTCTAGAAATGTAAAGTACGATGAATCTGGATAAATAAATAAAATTTCAATATTTTTTCTTGAAATAAATGCTTGTAATTCTATAAGAAAAGAATTACAAGCATTTTAACTGCTTGTAAAATATTTACATAGTGCTTCCTGATGATTAATAGATTTAATAAAGAGCTTCTAGTTTCATAGCATAGTTGAATAAAGCCAATTTAAAAAGTTAATGGAAAAGATCCCAAGTCTTAATTAATATTTTTTAAAAGCCTAGTTTAAAAATTGAATTTAGTTTGTTAAAATTTCACAAGCAAAACATTTTACAAATCTTTGCAAAAACAAAAATATAGTTTAGAATTTAAAACAGTAAATTTATGCTTCAGAAATTGCAAGGTGCTGTAGAAATATGTTACTATTAAAAACTACTGTATTCCCCAAATTATTAATGCAAATACAGTATACCAGAACATTGGGGTATATTCAAAGATTGCTCTTAGGAACTTGAAAACCTCTCATAATTGTTATTAAAGGGAAAATTGATGTGCTATAGAACATAATACTTTAGAAAATTGCTTGTAAATATTAAAAGAAGCCTGTGCAGTCAATTTATTTGTCATAAATTGGAAGAGGCAGTCTCAGATGCTTTTGAGCTTACCTTATTGCTCCTTAAATTCAGAGCAATTAAAAAAAAATTAACAGGAATGCTTGATGGTTGAAAACTATCTGTGACAAACACAATTGAATTTTAAACTATTTCAGATAAAAGTGGCAGAAGGGATTATCTCTACTCTTTTAGATTAAAAACATTTTGTTTAAGGTCTCTTAGACAAGGACTAATTTGAACCTTTTTTTTTTTTTTTTTTTTCCTTTTTTGCGGTATGCGGGCCTCTCACTGTTGTGGCCTCTCCCGTTGCGGAGCACAGGCTCCGGATGCGCAGGCCCAGCGGCCATGGCTCACGGGCCCAGCCGCTCCGCGGCATATGGGATCCTCCCAGACCGGTGCACGAACCCGTATCCCCTGCATCGGCAGGCGGACTCTCAACCACTGCGCCACCAGGGAGGCCCTGAACCTTTTTTTTTTAACTCTTTAAAAAGTTGGTAAGCAGAAGCAGTGCTAGTACAGAAGTATGAATGAGTGCTCATCATTTCCCCCTCCCTTCTAAGGAAAATGTGAAACAGGTTTGCAGAAGAAAATAGCACACTGCTCCCTTGAAGGCAAATTTTCATTCCAGTTTTACTAGATCTTAACTACAGTCTGCAAAATCTACTTCTGATGTTTTATGCTAAGCACATCTTTTGTTAGTAGCTAGAGGATAAGCATGCTCATTTTTTTAGAAGTTATATAAATGGAAAAGAGTGGTATTATGCAAAGGATTCTATAAGTATCACTCATAATAAATCAGTGCTATTTAGTCCATGTAAGCATATTCAAGAAGAGTTTTTCTCTGATCCACAAAACAGATTTCTACAAATTATTTCACACTAAGGGATGTGACTCTCTCTTACAGATTAAAAACAGAACACAGAAGTTCAGTTTTCAAAAATCAGGTATTTATACTTTATAAAAAATATGTAAATTAGATCAACCAAAATAAAGAAAATTCCTTCTCCTAAATTTCATTATTTGTGATTGTGTTTAACAAAGAGAGATAATGAAATGTAATTCCAAAAAAAAAAGTGACATTACTTGCTCTAAATATTACATAGAACCAACTCAGAAAAGTTGGTTTATGTAATAGAGTTGGCTAACTTTTCTTTGATAGTAAATTCAAGTAAAATTAAGGTAGGTGTGTGTGTGTGTGTGTGTGTGTGTGTGTGTGTGTGTGTGTATTACCATTCAATATATTTGTCAGCTCCAGAGCATTGAGGAGGGCTGGACAGGCTCTCCATACCCAACAGATGCCACTATTGTAAGCCTCTTTAGAAAGTGCCATTTAAATTTAGAACCAAAAGATAACAAATAGGTAGATACATGGGAGGAATAAGGTGTTGTGAAGAGAATTATTCTAGGCAGAGGAGAGAGAACTAGCAAAAGGCCCAGAAGCAGGAAAATTATTGCACTTCCAAGTTTGAGGAAATGAATGAATGGCAATGTGGCTAAACAGTGACCTTCAAAATTCTTGACTCTGACCTACAGCAAAGTTAACTTTATATTGCCACTTAATACACATGCAACCACACACATCCATAAATATAACCTGAAAGAGTTTTATGAAACATTTTTTCTTACTACATGTTATAATACGCTTTGATCTTTGCTTTAATTATTTTCTTCTTCTCTCTCTCTCAAATACAGATGAAGGCCATAAATTGACTTCACTCTGTACTAATTGGTCACCTTGCAGTTTGTAAAACAGGGTAGAAGAGAGTATGGTAGAGACTGGTTAGGATGATAATGGCAGCCAAGATAAGCAGGTCCCAGAGAGGGTGAGGTGTGTAGGCCAGTAAAAAGGATCTGCTTAATGAGCTAGAGTGACAGATTCAGCAAATAAATGAATACATTGGAATTTCAGATAAACAGTGAATAGCTTTTATTATAAGACGTCTCATCAATACTTGTACTACAGTAATACAATACTTATACTTAACATGTAACACCCTGCATTTTATCTGGCAATTGTAATCTAAGGGTGATGGAAAACCATTAAAAGATAGTAATCTAGAGTGGTAAATGGAGAGATAAATGATCTGATTTCCTTTAATATCCCTCCAGTTGCCACGGGAAGAGAGGCAGAGAGAGGACCCTAGGATCATGAACTCTAGAATATTGGTTTAATGTAATTTAAGACAGGGAATTTCAGCCATATTCCAAGTCTCGGAGCAAAAAAAGGGTTAACTGAACTAAGTTAGCCTATCATATGCTAACATTATACATGCTTTAAATTTTAGTTTTATTTCTCAAAATAACATCAGTTAAAATGTTATCCAGATAATAAGTGCAAACTTTTACAATTCTTCTACTGAAAGAACACGGTATTTTTTTTCTTTTTAAGAAAAATTTTATCATGCTCCACTGATGGGAGCCTCAGCATGCTTCCAGGTCCCTGGGAACTGAGAGTTTAGAGGCTTGGATATGGTTTCAATTCCAAAGAGAGGAAAATGGACCCTGGCTGCTAATCCCCACTGGCCTCCATAGCACAGCCTGTGCTGTTGCCTCAGTGCATAGCCCTTGAGTTTTGGGGGGAAACTTTAGAATAGAATTTTTCATGCGGTGACATGTTTCCACAGATAAATCATATAATGGTGTCCTGATTTAAGTGCCTTTCCTTAAGTTTTGTTATAAAATATTAACAGGAACTTATTTAGTGTCACGGCTCCTTAGAAAATAGTAAGTCTAATATAGTTGTCTCTACCCCAGTAAGGCAAACAGTCACTTAAAAATTTGTTTCACTTTTTAATTTTCCGTAATTGTTTTAAAAAATAATTTCTTAGAATCATACTCCTAGAGCAGTGATAGCCCATGTCTTTAATGACTTAACATTTTAATTTAAAATGTCATATTGTTTCAATACCCCTTCAACTAGATTCTGGAAATCTAACTCTCTAATTTAGAGAGACTTAGTTTCCCTGCATAATTGTCCATGAAATCACTAGGATTCCTCAGCATCCCTTAAAAGGAACAGGCTAAAGCACTTAAGCCCTATGAAATAAGTTAAGCAGAGAAAATCTTTTGTTCTTTAAAAGTTAACAAGCATCAGCGGAAATAGCACAGGACAATCTTTGGGGCCAGCAAAGAAATATGTGGAGGACAGCTTATTCAAATATCAAACTTAATTCTAACATTAGCCACTCCGATTAAGTTGTAATCTGAAAAGATAATGCCCATTTGCATTAAATATAACAAAGGAGTCCCAAGTAACACAGTAGATGATAGATTTCTCCTCCTGTAACTATAATAGTCCATGGATTAGCCAATATCAAGTCTGCTTTTGATCTTGGCATTTTACAGGAACACAATAAATGCATTATATATAGAAGTTCATTTGAGTCACAAGCTATTTCCATATGTCTATTATGCTTTAACAGACATAGCTACAATAGGATTTTTCCACATTAAATTGAAGCCACCTTTCATTTCACTAAGCATTTAGAAGAATTTAGATTTCTTTAGAATTAGAGCATTATAATTACGTGCCTACCCTCTCTCAGCAATTTTCTATTTAACGTGAATCCAATTATACCTTTTTCTTTCCCAAATATTAATAAAACCTCATATTAATCAATAAGAAGAGTTTTCATCATTATTTATAGCTGTAGGAAGTTGCCATAACTTGTAGTGAAGATTACATTTCCAATTATTGAAACCAGTTCCTGGTTTTAAGTCAGTTCAGGGGTCTCTAAAATCATGTCAAATTAGATAACCTAAACTAAAAATACACAGGTCACACTCATCAAATATCATTAAGAATCCCATGCAGTATGATATAATTCAGTTTGCTCCAATATAAATGGTCATATTTTCATAATCTGAAGGTACCAGAATTCTTTCTTTATTCAAGTATTGAGGTACTTTAAATTTGTTTTTAGATCTGAATATTTTTAATCCAATCCATAATCAGCATATGATTTTAGTTTTTGCTGTATAAAATAGCTATAATTACAACGATTAGGCCAACAGGAATGCTTTAGTAATTCATGAAGGTTAAAAAAGTTTAAAAGATCTACTTTCAGTGGATCATGGATTAGCACAACTATTTACCCACTCATTAACTAGGTTTTAATCCCTATAGTCCATTTTGGAAAGATGTTTATTGTTAATGCTACTTTTAATAATCTAGCAGCCTTGGTAATGTGGTGGAAAACTGACTTGTTGTTCTTATATCCTTTCCATTTTGTTTTCGACAATATAAGAGAGAATATTTAGAGATCAGTAATTTCCCTCAAATTTTCTTCATATGCATATGAAAATTATGGCAAGTCTTCTTAGTTTTGTTGAGTAAAGTGCACTTCATATATAACCTTCAGAATTATTTTTCATGTCAAATCATCTATGTGACACTTCCCTCACACATATGCCATCATGTATTACATGATATAATTCAATACGTGATGGCTTCCATTTATAGATTACATTTAGTAGATGAATACATTAATGGATTAATAGACTATCTAAACCTCCCAGTTAAGTATGCCAGATACTACCTCTTTGGAATACAAAGCTTTACCTCTTGAAATCTACCATCGATAGCAATACTATAAACCCTGTAAATATATTAGCAACCTTGGCAACTAAAATTACAACACAGTTGAGAGCCTTCATGTCAGTACTTATAATGTGAAACAATGGAATGGAAATCTAAATGGTCCACAATTAGAAATTATGGCACAAATTAAATACGACATGGAAAGAAGTTAAAAAGCAAGCTACAAATAGGTCTGTGTCTTTATTCCTGTTTTACCCCTAGGTTCTTCATGACATTTTTTTTTTCTTAAATTCCATATATTTTTGTTAGCATATGGGGAGGGGGAAGAGTAAGCTGTGACAAAGTGAGAGAGAGGCATGGACATATATACACTGCCAAACGTAAGGTAGATAGCTAGTGGGAAGCAGCCGCATAGCACAGGGAGATCAGATACCGCCTGGAGGGGTGGGATAGGGAGGGTGGGAGGGAGGGAGATGCAAGAGGGAAGGGACATGGGAACAGATGTATATGTATAACTGATTCACTTTTTTATAAAGCAGAAACTAACACACCATTGTGAAGCAATTATACTCAATAAAGTTGTAAAAAAAAAAAAGCAAGCTACAAAACAGTATTTGTAAAATGAAACTTTGTTGTGGGGAAGCCTATATGTCTTTGTCTAAAAATATAAACACAAAACTATTTAAAACTGATGATCTCTAAGTAAATTATGAACCCCTTAATGTTTTTTTTGTGTTTCCTAGTTATATTTCTATGATGGTTATATATTATCTTAGTAAAGTTTTTAAAAAGTCAATACAAGGCGCTTTTATAAAAAGTTATTTTGTAGCTATAAAATGCTGTCTGTGCCAGTAAAATTTTACCAAGGAATATTAAATATCATGCCTTCGTAATCCTAGCACCTTAACGTGTGTGTTCCTTTCTCTCCCTAAGGATAATATAAATTAATGCTCCTATACATATATTGCATCTTCTGCTTAGAACATCATATTCATTAATATGAGTCCCAGCCATTCAGTGTTGTCAATTTGTCTACCTCATTTAATACAATGTGATGAATTTGTAAGGCAGCCCTTCCTCAAGTCCCAATTTCAAGAAAAAGAAAATTTATAACAATACTATATTAATCATGGTTGGCTTAAATAAAGAAATTAAGCTTCTTTTAAAGGTACTAAATATGGTTTTTCCCATTAAAAGCTATTGTATAAGTAGTTACTTGTGCACAAATTCTCTCATGATATTTAGCACTATTAATATGCAACATATTTAAATCAGAAAGTGTGTTTTAGGAACAAATATTTTAGACTAATTTTCAGAAAACTTGAATTACAATTCTTACCTTGAAATAAGGAGATGGATTTTCTGAGTAAGTGGCCTTCACCTTTCCAAGAATTAGCTCTATACTTGGAACGTGAGAAGTCTCACATATTTATAAAATTTTTGTTATAAGAGTATAGTTTTTCTTCATCCACTAATTACTTTAAATTTTTCATATTAGTTTTAATGTACTCTGCCATAATTGGTGGCCCAACTTTTGTAGTTGTTCTCAGGTAAGCCATATATTTTTATCTTTTCTGTTTTTTGGCAAATAGGTTATTTCACTTATAATCTTTTTTATTAATGAATATATTTTATTATTTTTCATTTGGTTTATTTATTTATTTTTTTACCAATCCTTTTAGAATAGCTTATTTTTACAGTACTCAGAAATATTATATCATATACGTTGTTACAGAGAACTAGGAAATGTAGATAATTCATGAATTATGTTAACTGTAAAGATAGGAGCACTGCCTCTGTCTCCAGTTTGTTTCTGAACAATATTTTTCTTACATCACCTAAGAGGGATCAACATTGAGGATATTAAAGTTAATTTTAATATTTGTACTTGTTTTCCTAAAAGCCATATAATAGAATTTAAATTTTACTAATATGCCCAGGAAAAGGTCAAACTTCAAAATTCAAAGCGTTGTTTCTATTGAATATGTATTGTTTTCTCACCATTGTAAAGTCAAAAAAATCATTATTCGAGCCATCATAAGTACGGGACCATCTGTAGTCTAATTCCTAGCACATAGATATGCTCAATAAATATTTTTATAAGTAAACAAAATTTAAAAAAAATAAATTTTACTAATATGACCATATTTTTACTTTATAATACATTTGTTAATTTTTAGCAGGAGTACCAGATTCTCCAGTAACAATAGACAAAACAGGTGAGCATAGTTTCCTTTCCACAACATATGTATTAACTTTTTAAAAGTACTATATGTAGGCTTAATAATATGTGGACATTTTTGTTTCAGAATAAAATCCATTCATACCTTTTTTAAGATACTAAATTCTCAAGTTAACCTGTGTCTTAAGAACACCAAAATGGAGTTTATATGACTTAAAACATGGCTCAGCCTCATTTTAAAATAAAGACATCTTTCAAAAAAAAAAAAAAAAAAGAAACACAGAGGGGAGTCAGCATTGGTAATGCTGAAAGGTCTCCCTTCAAACATACAATGAATTTAAAGCAAATGGCAATAATATGTTAGGACAAAACATGCATGAAAAAGAAAGGAAACAGCAGGAAATGAAGAATTTAAGACATTTCATACAGTTATGCTAGCCCATCAGAAAAAGGAGGAAGTATTGTCAGGTTATATATATGTACATGCTTTCCACATTGTAGGTTTGGGAGTAATAAAACATAAACAGACATTAGTCCTTTTGAAGGGAATGGTTCTTGTATGAAGCAAACTTTAACACACTCCTGAAGGGTACAAAAGTAGACTTGGATATGAAGATTTGTCATGCCATTCAACTGGAAGAACCAAAATCATATAGATGTCAATTTTCTTTGATAATTTATGAATTGAAAATAGACTCCTATGAAAAACAAACAGGTATTTTTATGGAAGTAGACAAATAGATTCTGGTGCTCTTATACGAAAAACATACAAGCCAGAACAGCAGGGAGAAAGCTGAAAAGAAATAAGATAGGACTAATCTTACCAGATATTATACTATATCATAAAGCCTAAAAAATTAGTAGTATTGGGATGTGAAAAGACAGGAAATGAAACAAAAAAACCCAGAAATACTACCATGCACATTTGGTAACTGAGAATATGTTAAAGGCAGCCCTTCAATTTACTGAGCTAACGATGGACATTTTAATAAATGGTGTTGGGTCAAATGAGTACAATTCATAAAAAAAAAATCAGGTTAGACTCATGCCTCACACCATACACCAGCATAAACTACAAAAGGACTAGAGGTCTAAATGCTTAAAAAATAATCTGTAAAGTCTCTATTAATTTTGAAGTAGGAGACGCCTCTGTAAAACCAAAAACATCCAAAACAGAAAACAGTATCATCAAGGTCAAAAGACAAATGACAGTTTAAAAACCATTAGGTGGGGGCCTCCCTGGTGGCGCAGTGGTTAAGAGTCCGCCTGCCGATGCAGGGGATACGGGTTCGTGCCCCGGTCTGGGAGGATCCCATATGCCGCGGAGCGGCTGGGCCCGTGAGCCATGGCCGCTGGGCCTGCGCATCCGGAGCCTGTGCTCCGCAACGGGAGAGGCCACAACAGTGAGAGGCCCACATACCGCAAAAAAAAGAAAAAAAAAAAAAAAAAAACCATTAGGTGGACAGTAGATGAGCAACTGGACATTTATGTAGTACCAAAGTATCACTGCACATGTTACTTTCATGTTGTACAGGGAAGCACAAAACAGTGCTGTGGATCATTAGTCATTACTGCAACTTAGTGGTCAAACTCAGCGTTCATAATGGTGGTTCACACATACATTAAGAGCCTCCTGGGCTGATAAAATATGAAGTCCACAACATCATCTTGAATGCATTCTGGAAAGAAAAAAATAACAAATCCAAGCTTTCAGATTCACATGCACATTTACAGAATGTATAGGGGATAGAGAAATAAGTTATAAGATACCTCAAAGAAACAGTCAGACAAATCAAGACATCATTCATCAGGAAAGCCAGCCTAATCTCTTTAAGGAGTCTTTGAAATGAAAACTAAACCAAACAAATAACAACAACAAAAAAATCTGTTCTGGATTAAAAGAGACGTAAAGGACATAATAGGTAAATGCAGTAAATGAGTCTGGATTGAATCCTGGCTTAGCCAAACCAACTACTAAGGATAGTTTAGGTAAATTTGGAGAAACCCAAATCTACTGATAAGATGAATGTATATTCACATGAAAAAAGCAATTGTTAATGAAAATTAACACATGGCAGTTTGATCTCATTTCATGCACATGTAGTATGTATGCACATAGGTAGAAGATCTAAATATGTTTAAAATTCTTTGAGGTTATCAGTAAAGTTTTAAAAGTGGAAATATCAGTGTGGTCATAATAACAGAGTTTACTTTTTTACTTTTGCTTGTTTTTTTTCTATTTTTCTACAATAAATATACACAGCTTTTATAATAATAAAAGGTTGTTTTTAATGTCTAAAAAATGATTGGTTCTGTAACATTAATAACACTCCTTTTAAACACAGTGTTATCTTTCTTGGTCATCCACCTAAAGAAATATATAGGTATCTTCAACATGTGATTCTCCAAATTCTCCTTATTTCACAAGATATACTTATGTATTTTTTAAATTTAATTTTTATTTTATATTGGAGTATATTTGATTTACAATGTTATGTTAGTTTCAGGTGTACAACTAAGTGATTCAGTTATACATATATCCATTTTTATTCAGATTCTTTTCCCATATAGGTTATTGTAGAATATTGTAGAGTTCCCTGTGCTATACCATAGGTTCTTATTGATTATCTATTTTATATATAATAGTGTGTATATATTAATTCCAAACTCCTAGTTTATCCCACCCCCCATGTTTCTCCTTTGGTAACCATAAGTTTGTTTTTTGTAGTCTGTGAATCTGTTTTATAAGTTATAAATAACTTAATTTGTATCATTTTTTTTAAGATTCCACATGTAAGTAATATTATATGACATTTGTCTTTGTCTGACTTACTTCACTTAGTATGATAATCTCTAGGTCCATCCATGTTGCTGCAAATGGCATTATTTCATTCTTTTTTATGGCTGAATAATATTTCATTATACACACACACACACACACACACACACACACCACATCTTTATCCATTGCTCTGTTGATGGACATTTAGGTTGCTTTCATGTCTTGGCTATTGTAAATAGTGCTGCAATGAACATTGGGGTGTGTGTATTTTTTGAATTATGGTTTTCTCTGTATATATGCCCAGGTGTATGTTTTTTTATAAGTTCTTGAAATCAGAAGAAGAGCATATATAAAAGTAGATTCAAAACACTAAGCACATTTTATGGGAGAGTTGACTTTCCATCTGTATAATGACAATTTCAGCAGGGCTGCTCAAGCTTTTTTGATTCTATTCTCCTATTGATTATTCAGACTTTAATAAGTTAGGGTGAAGAAATGATTATTTTAGACTCCTTTGAAGTACTTTGTCCTGCTTTACTGGACTTCCTGATTTTGTGAGCAGTTTTATTTTCTTCCAGGACTTGGGTCGTATAGTTTGCCCTCATAAATATTTAAATAAGCATTATCAGTATTATTCACATATATTTAATAACGACCCTTCAGGAAAGTGGAACTGCTGCCACCTATAAAAGCTAATTGACACCTTTTGATGGATATGGTTTTGAGAGGAGCTGTAAAGAGCAGAGTAGGAGGCTGACAGCTGCAGTAAAGCGAACATAACTCCATCCCAGGGAAGACCAGTGATTGCAACTGGAGTGACAGTCTCCAGGTGGTTTCATTTATCTCTCTGATACCTTTCAAATACTTCTCTAGCAAAATGCCTTGAGCAAAACACACACGTTTCCAGGTGAAGTCTTATTAAAAGAATACTGTAGAGGTGTGTAGAACTCCTTCAGGAAACAGTTCCAAAAATTCATATTTGTAAGAAAGTAGTTTAATCATTTCCCTTCTAAAAGTTTACTTCCAACAACTTCTGCTAATCTTGTGTGGTCTTGACCACTCACCATCTGTCAAACATTCAGGATCAAAAGGAAATTCTCTTTAATCGTGACTTCTGCTCCAAACTAAGAATAAACAGATTACAAGACTCAATTTTAAGCTTCAATCCTAATGGAAATAAAATTGATAGAACAGAATTACCAGGATTATTTTCATTTGTTAAATGTAATCTTATTGAAACAGAAATCTCCCTGTGAAAACACTGATGGGGTATAGTGGGTGTTTCCTCATGCCTCCCCAAAATGTACTCCAGTAGTAGCCAAGAATAAAAAATAAACTCACCAGGAAAAGAAAAGAAAGAAAAAATACACTTTCTCTCTATTGAAATAAAAGGATTCACAATCAGATCGCATGATAATTGTCCACAGATATAACAAAGAACAGATACCGGAGACCACTCACTGAACTTCTCTCTCCGTTTTCCTATGGTTGTGCTCTATTCAGTGTGTGTTTTGCAGCTGTAGCTGCAACAATCTGGGGAAAGCTGGAAGGAGATATTAAAGAACCCAAAGAAGAAAAAGAGAAGGTGGATAGAGAAGGATTGTTTCTGTTTTGAATTAATAGAAAAACTAGCAGAGGACCATTTCCCCCACCTGTATCTATATCAGTGCCATTTATTCCAATGTGGAACTAATTTGAACTGATGTACACAGAGGGAAAGAAGGAGAAGAAAATAAACTAAGACCAGGCTTTTAAAATAATCTATCCAAGTTTACTCACTTAAAAATGTGAAAAACAAAACCATGTAACTAGAGCATCACTGCCACCCTTTTCCCCCTTATCTCATACTTCATTTGCCATCTGTGCTATGTGTTTTGCCTCCTTTTTCCCCTCTTAATTCATTATCTTATCTGCTTTTTTCCGGTTCCCTGACCCTATGAACGGGTGGTCTGTTTCATGTTCCTAGACACAATATTCCTGCTCAAATTTGATGGGCAACATAAGGTTTCTGTATTCAAATACCATTTTATGCTCTGTTCCACACTTCTCATCCTTAGGATCATTAGTCACAGTATGTGTTCCATGCTGTGCCCAGAATGTCTCAGCTGATAATGACATACTCAAAGAGAATTTTGAATCTCTGTTTTACTAACAAAGTATCAATATCCCACACAGTTTGTCCCTTGTGATTCTCCTCATTCTGAAGCTTAAGTCTTAACATACAGACAACATTTACCTCTTTAGAATTCCCAAAGTGTATTTTGGTCAACTGACAGTTTTGCAGGGTTAACAAATAGAAAAAGCCAATTTTTTAAAGCTTGACGTTAACAATGAAACATCTTTAAATAAGCTACAATTTTTTAATATATTATTTCAAGCTGATTCAGTTTTAATCTTGAATGTCATCCATGGACTGACAATATAAAAATTTGAAGAAAGAAGAAATTATCATAATTAAGTGTTGGGATTGAATGAAAATTCTTTTAGCGGTACAAGTCATTAATTTTTATAACAACAATCAGAAAAGATTGTAAGACAGCCTCAGAGGGAAAAAAAATCTAACATTATCTGAACTTGATATCTACTGAAGTATATATAAGATTGCCATAGATTTTTATGAAGACTTTACAAAAATCCTAATAGAATGAATGTTGGTATGTTGAAATCTGAAGGAAGGAATATGAAAATTACCAATAGTGGAAGTAAATTAAAATTCATAAATTCTACCACAATTTTACATTCTAGCTTACCAGAAATGCTCTTTTCTTAAAATTTTTATTTTATATTAGCTTACAGTTGATTTACAATGTTGTGTTAGTTTCAGATGTATAGCAAAGTGATTCAGTTATACATGTACATATATCTATTCTTTTTCAGATCCCTTTCCCATTTAGGTTATTACAGAATATTGAGTAGAGTTCCCTGTGCTATACAGTAATTCCTTGTTGATTATCTATTTTATATATATATATATAGTAGCATGTATATGTGAGTGCCAAATTCCTAATTTATCCCTCCCTTCTGAGTTTGTTTTTGTAGTCTGTGAGTCTGTTTCTGTTTGGTAAATAATTTCATTTGTATCATTTTTTTAGATTCCACTTATAAGTGATACCATATGATATTTGTCTTTGTCCGACTTACTTCACTTAGTATGATAGTCTCTAGGACTGCTCTTTTAATTATCTGTGCTCTGCTTGGCCTCCAGCCATTTCTTGTACTTAGACAATAGGCAATGTGTTAATTAAGTCTACAAAATATCCCCCTAATGAATCGTGCCTCCTGATATTCATACCGTTGGGTAGGCCCCTCCTACACTGAATCTGCTCTGACCCTAAGATTGACCAAAAGATTGTGGCATAAATAATGATGCATGAGTTCAAGACTAGCTTTCAAGCCTTGAAACTCTTAAATACTGGACTCCAGGAATACTCACTTATCACAATAGCCATGTAAAAAGTCTAACAAACTAAGACCACCATGCTATGAGAATACTCAGGTTAGCCAGGTAAAGAGGCCATATGGAGATGGCCATAGCCACCACAGCCCAGCTGTCAGACATGTGTGTAAAGGAATCATCTTGCATATTCCAGCTCTAGCAGGTCTCAAAGGGAAAAACAACAACTAAAACTGCAAATGTATGGCCCTACTTAAGCTATCCCAGCCATCTCCAGCCATTTGACCTACCCTAGATAGGGCCCCACTGATGAGCTATCCCTCCTATGGCCTACCTGAATTCCTAACCCACAGAATTTCAGTCATATTTAATGGTTGTCCGTGTATACCATGAATTATTGGGGTAATTCATTATGCAGCAGTAAATAACTGGGATAGAGTTTGGTTCCTAGATTCAGGATAAATGCATGAAAAAAATATAAAATATATGACGTTAGCTTTCACACGAGGCAGTGGGCAGAAGCTAAAGGACAGTAAGGAAATGGTTATTATAAGCTGGAAAGGACTCAAGGAGTCTGCTGATGTGAGCTTGAAGGACGGTGAAGAAAAGGCACCAATTATATGCTGACAGAAGAGTTGCAGAAATTGTTATCTGTGGTAATGTGAAAAATAGAAAGGGATTATAATGATCTTGTGGATAATTAAGGAGATTTCAACACCAAATATTGAAAGTTCTACATTGATTCTTTTAGTTGTATATAATATGGAAGAGAAAGATGCCTTAAAGAAAAAGTAGTTCTGGGGCTTCCCTGGTGGCGCAGTGGTTGGAGAGTCCGCCTGCTGATGCAGGGGACGCAGGTTCGTGCCCCGGTCCGGGAAGGTCCCACATGCCGTGGAGCGGCTGGGCCCGTGAGCCATGGCCACTGAGCCTGCGCGTCCGGAGCCTGTGCTCCGCAACGGGAGAGGCCACAACAGTGAGAGGCCCGCGTACCGCAAAAAACCCAAAAACCAAAAATCAAAAAAACTTTGGCTCTGCAGAAAATACTATTAAGGGGATGAAAAGACAAGCCACAGACTGGGAAGCAATATTTGCAAATCACATATCTGATAAAAGACTTGTATCCAGAATATATAAAGAAGTCTTAAAACTCAACAATAGGAAAACAAACAAAGCAATTTAAGAAACGGACAAAAGATCTGAACAGATTTCACCAAAGATGTATGAGGCACCAATATATGAAAATATGCTATACGTATATCCTTGGTGAGATAGACAACTATTATAAGCAAAAAAAAAAAAAAGAAAAAGTAGTTCTGTTTTTTAACATAATTTAGAGGACATATATAGGAACCAGGAATTGCTGGATTCCAAAATAAAAATCTTTCTTCTCCCCAGCAAAATATTCTCAAAGTAAGAAATGGGCAAAGATAAAATCCAAACTGAGAAGGTTAAGTTCTTTATTAAGATAAAAAATGATGCCCCATAGAAAATTTCTGCTCTTCAAAAGACTTAAGGCTCTTAAAGACATACCTTATTGAATCTTCTGTTAAATAATAGGGCTCCTAAGAATTTTAAGGGAATTGTTCCTCAACAGCCTGACATAGGGCCCAAGATAGAGAATAACCTTTCTGAAGGACATTTGAGGCTGTGGCTTTTGTTTTTGTAGTAAACTATATTATTAACAGGAAGCTCAGAGTTTTTAATAGAATGATATTCAAACAGGCATTGCCTGTTTGACTAAAAGCCACAAAGCCAATACAAAATAAAAAGGTACTTCCTGGAGAGAGAGATGACCAACAAAGACCCCAGGAATTTCAGTCATCCCAGCCCAGGTACCACACAGATGAGTGGAAAAAGTTTTCAGAAGTCACCACCCGCAGTCTCCATCTAGCTACAACCTAATTTTGTGAGCAATTCAAAGTAGGAATCACCCAGCCTGTCATCACCAGAAATTATCTGCCTCGCTCATACCTCTTGATGGCACTACATGTGCTTTTCTAACTTGGTGGATATTGTGCAATAGCATTTAAGATTATCTTTGTCTTCCCTGTTTTTGATTCTTTGTTTAAAAAAAAGTTACTTTATAACATAACTAAGTAATTTACATCATTCCAGAAGATCATAGCTACTCATATCAAATGAGCTAATCCAAAATAATTTCGGCCATATGATTTCTAAAGTTGGAGAGCATCAAAATCTCCCATTTTGGCACATATATTTCAAATTTTTCTTTTCATATAATCTATTTTAATTTCATCATGAATTGAAGTTTTTGGAATTTGAGTTGAGAATTTTAGCCTGTATATTTTCTTGATCTAGTTATAAAATTTACCTTAAAAACTTGAGAAAAGTATAGGTAAAGGCAAAACTGCCAGTCTGTATACAGGTAGAGTCAATATAGGACGTTATGTGCTAACAGACTTAAAGTCATGTTAGCTTGATTATACATGAAATTTTAAGTGCAAAGACAATTGAATGTTTTGGTAAATTTTTACACAGTAAATTTATTTTTCAAATGGAACCAATCTTAGAGCACAGTGTATTCTAACACAGATTAAAGATATCCCTGGTATACATTACAAAATTTTATTTTCCTAGTCTTTAAAGTCCAGGCTCTTTCTTTTCTTCAAATCATGCTTATTTTGAAGATACTCATAAACAACTTCGATAGTTTATAAATACCTGAAATACATTTGATAGTTCAGTTTGCAAGCCAAGACTGTTGGTTTTATGAATAGAAAAACTTTATTATATGGCATTAGCTAGTTCTCCTTAAATATTTATTGAGCATTTGGGGTTATAGACTTCATGATGAAAACCTTTGAGCTCTTTCTTGAAGTGGAAAAAGATTTGCATTATATAAAATGCAAAACAAATCAAGTTTCTCTTTAATACTGACCTAAATCAGAACTAGTGACTTCCAATATCACTTTCCTGTGATCCAAGATTGAATTAGGAAGAGTAACAGTGTACTGATCATAGGTATGTTTGTTATAAAATACTCTATTTAATTTATGTATGCTTTGAGTCCAAGTAAATGTTTTGTATTCATTTTTTAGTTTTCTGTCCATTCCAGTACAAAGACTTTAATTGGAAATTACTAAATTGTCACAAAATCTGAGAGTTGGAAGAGGCAATACTGTTATATAAGCTTACACACTCAGTGCAGGCTTGTAATTGCAATGCACCTGCATCCCATCATTCAGAGATATCTTGCAAGCCGTGGCCCTCAGCATCAGCATCTCCTCCCTGTTCTACTCAAAGACTTCAAGCTAAATAGTTTCATACATCATGAGCAATAATGTACTTCATATAAATGATCTTCAAAAGGATCAAGTTTCCCTGATTTAAGATTATTTACCCTTCCCATTTTAAAACCAGGATGTTTGAGAGATTTGATAAAATTCACATTGTCTTCTTGTAGTGCCTAAAATTAGGAAGGTGGATTAGAAGTTGCTTTAAAGGTATAAAAATGTTATAATACTAAAATTGTAATTTAGAAATTCAAGCTGCTGTATGAATAATGAATGGAGGAATGAATGGAGGAAAAAGATAACTGACTCATCATATGTCTTCCCTTCTCTTTTCCCTTCCCTCCACTCGATTTTTCCCATAATTATGTTTTTATTCATTTCTCTTTTTTTTTTTTTGGCGGTATGCGGGCCTCTCACTCTTGTGGCCTCTCCCGTTGCGGAGCACAGGCTCCGGACGTGCAGGTTCAGCGGCCATGGCTCACGGGCCCAGCCGCTCTGCGGCACGTGGGATCTTCCCGTACCAGGGCACGAACCCGCGTCTCCTGCATCGGCAGGCGGACTCTCAACCACTGCGCCACCAGGGAAGCCCCCATTTCTCATTTTTTAATTCACCTCTTCCTTCTGCTACCTATCTTAATCTATTCTCATTCTATATCTCCTATACATATCAGGCACCCGACTGTATCAGACACATGATGAAACAACATAAGTCCAAGTTAATGAACTCTCAGAGAAGTTCCTGATCAATAAGGCTTGAAAGTAGCTAGGTAGTAATTGCATTTTCTACCCTCTCACTTATTTCAGAACACAAATTAAAAAGAAAAAGGACAGAAGAATGTTTAAATATCACTTTGTTTTCCTAAGGAACTGTTTTTAATGACTGTAATGTTATAATGCTTTTGGGACAATTATCAGTGAATGTTCTATGGTAATTACATTTATTCTAACATAGAAGCAAGTGTGTCCAAAATATTAATTATTTCACAAAAGCAAGTCACAATCACAAAGTGACAATGATTCTGAATATTGTTTACACATTACCCTCCCCTTAAGAAAACTCCCACTTGAAGGTAAAATTAATCAACAGAAATTAAATAGTATCAGTCAGGATTAGTATTCTAATAATGTGTCCACAAGAAAAGATATATTAAGAAAAATACTTATATATTTGAAGGGTTAAGAAAAATAACCCAATCACATGTACTTAATTTAAAATCACCCAGATTGCTTCTTTCTAATTGATAATGGCATCTTTCTGTAGCTCCAGAAACATCAAGTGTTAGTGTGATCATTTTCAAAATACCTTCAACAAGGAACTAGGGGTTTAGAATGAGCTCATATTTATCACTTCAAACTCTATCACACATCAATAGACATAGCAAATGCACAATATTAATTTCAGTCTAACAGTTTACATAAAAATTAAGACAAAAATGCATCATCTGACCATAGTTTATTATTTCTAACAATTTGCTCTTAGGCTAGCCAAGTAAATTCACTTCTTTACCAGTATTATGTCATTGATATTTGCATAGACAGTTACATTGTTTAGTTAATCTCTCCAAATTACATTGTAATATTTTATCATGAATTGAATCATCGGCCTCTTAATAATTTCCATGGCTCCTGTACATGTCCTTCACAATTTGTCAACATCAATAAGAATAGCACTCAGTAGTTTACACATGGCCTTACCCTGCTTTCATAAGTAGATTGTCACCCACCTCCCATGAATTCATAGACTGAATAAACATGGCATCAAATATGCGGAACTTATGTTTCTCTTAATATATAATCTACTAGCTATCATTGTCTTTTCACAATCAGACTTTGATCATCATCACTTTTTTTCAGCATATAGTATTCAAACTATATGTGTTTTAGAAGCTAATTATATTATTTTTTCTCTGTTACTCCATATTTGTCAGTTTGCTTCTCCTGATAATGTAAAAGAAAAAAAGTTGGTTTTTAGAAACTAGAAATGTTAATGTTAAATGAAATTCTGAAAGGCTCATAATAAAGATCAAATATACTACAAAAAATGCTAACTCTTGCTTGTTAATATAATATTCACTAAATGTTGAACTTTCAAACTTTTCCAATATCATTTTTTAAAACAGAGTAAAACATTGCTACTCAAACAATAAAACATAATGCATGACATTTATTTTAAACTAAAACTATCTTAATTTTCCCACTAGATCATTACTTTACTGAAAAGGTAAACTAGTAAAATTTTACTTTTTGCTCCATAAAGATAAATTGTGACATATACCGCAAGAAAAATATTACAACAAAGCTCTGCTATAATTTCAAATTCATACACATGGCAGGTTCACACTGATAAACCTCGTGGACTTTTCTTGCATTCTTTCCTTTTCTCAGAATGTTTTCCACCATTCACCACCTACCATCATCTGTCAAACTATTGATTCTCCAAGGTTAGTTCAAATGTCACTTTCTCCGTGAAGTTTTCTCCAATTCTCATCAGAATGAATTACACTTATGACTTGATGGCACTTTGATATAATTACTTAGAAACATATTATTCTCCTCTATTAGAATATGAATTCTGTCAATACAGAGACTGTATCTTACTTGTTCTATTGGCCCATAACAGCGAGCACAAATATTTAGTCATCTGGTTTCTCCATACATTGCTCATATATTGCTGGAACAACAGCTTTGGGCAGAGTAATATGGATTTAAGTAACCAGCCTAAGAATCAAAAAGGTAAGAGTCCATTTAGAGGGCCAGTAGCTTTGGGGACTAAGTGACCCCAAGTCTCTCCTAAACCAATAGCTATGTTAGAATAAGAATATGAAATATTAATATGTAATAATTAATGGATTTTTTTTTGTTTGTCCCCAATAACCATTTCCATTTAAGCCATGAGATTTGGTATCACCTTTTTCCCTAAAGTAACATTTGGACCTGAATAAGTGGTTGGTGTTGGGAAAATGCCATTTTATGGCCAAAGTGGAAAAAAGACAAATTACTGACTTTCTGTTTCAAAAGCATTGCCCACAGGTTCAATTGGTATACCAAAAAATATGTGTAGTTGTCCTTTTCAGCAAAAATGATATTCTCATATTTAGCGTACAGTGGGTTTCTTTTTTTAAAAAAAGAATCAAAATGATAATCTGCTTCAGATAAATGAAGGCTTTATATTTCACCAATTAATCTTTGCATACTTTAGACAGAATAGCCAAAAAATATCTTTTTTGAGCTGCCATGTCTTTCACAAAGTGACCATTGAACTGAATATAGTTACAGTAATTTCTTATATTTTATTTGAACACTACCCAAGGAATAGTATATTATTTAGTAATTACAGGTATTATTAGATAAAGAAAGAGACTCCCGAGAGTGTTAACACCAGATTTAGAGATATTATTTCAAATAATTACAGTTAAGTCTATGTGATCAAGCTCACTGTACAGTCATATCATATTTAAAGGGATGCTACTCTCTACCCCAATTATCTTTTTGCTTTTCTGGAAACTGAACATACATAGCCTCCTTAGTTTCTATGGAAAGTGTGTTTATTTGAACAATTTATTATGAATTTTTTAGCAAATATGACCTTAAAAATATCTATAATATGTAAACCATACTTGACTTACATTATCTTCCTAATAGATTATCACAAGTTTGTCAGGAAAAGTGAGTAACATAAATAAATTTTTGGCGTTTTAAAACTGTGGTCAGATAAAATTCTAATCCCCAAATTATTTTACTATAATTTTTTCATTTAAAAATGATTGTCAATACTAGTAAAGCAAATGCAAATAATAAATTTTCTTAACTGTAACCCCTACTCATTTGGTACAAGACAATTCAAACAATTCAAAAATTGTGTGAAACGTTCATAATTTTTCAATAATAGTCTAACGGTATGGTTTCATGATAAATTCAGGGACTGTGCAGCAGGACACATATCTAAATCTTGGAGGCCAGTAATATACATACTGCTTTGTGTATAAAATGTGTTCATTCCATTTTAATTGGGAAAAGAGCAGCCCAATTTTATGAGGGTTATATCTGAATCAATGAGATGTTCAGTCATGTTAAGAAGTCAAAAAAAATTAAAGTTCTACTGTTTCTGAATTTGAAACCTACCATAACACTGTACTTTAGCTCTTAAATGTGTGGTAGCCTGAAAGTGTGATTTTTTTTTAATCCATGAGAAATTACCAGAATAGCAAAGGATTTGTTACAAAGAGATTTTTCCTTTTACTTTTTTTTTTATTATCTTGTCGCCTAAATAGCAACAACATGAACATACAGAATACAAGAAAAACTGACATTGTGTTTCTCAACGGGCATGCAAATGTTAGAAAGGAAACAATGAGTGTGTTTAGAAATGTTTGGAAAGGGCAGACAGGGATGGACTGGAAGTGATTTAATGATTTATAAGATTAAAGTGATCTGAAGAGTTTAATAATATGATTCAGGAGTGGAATTCAATAATAATATGCCTGATCTTGCTCAGATGTCCTGTCTTGCATTTCTTGACATTAAACAATCTTTAGCTTCTCCACTGTAAAATCATAAATGTTTGGTTACCCAAACGATTTTTCCAAATTCCCCAGGCTTTCTACTATCCAATTATTTTACAGTGCAGTATCTTGAATATCTTAATGGCATAACTGGCACAGATTCTTTTCTACATTAGCACAGGATCTTCAAACACCTTTGTCACAACAGCAAGACCAGGGAGACAATTAAAGTAAATATTTTTCAAAAATGTTTGAAGTAAAATAACTTTGTGTTATTCTTTATATAAACTGATCTATTTATGGCGTCCCAGTGAATAGAAGGAATGTGCATTGAATGTAGCAAAGCAAGCTACTGTCAAGAACAAAAATGTGCTTGTACAAGTGTTGTATTTTCAGCAAAAAACTTTAGATAAAAATGATGTATTTCTTCTTATTTAAATACATTAGGATCCCCACTCCCCATGCATAAGTTCGTGCATGCATGTGCACACATACACACACACACACACACACACTCAAACACTAATCAAAAGCAAACATTATCTATCACTATAGAACACTGCAATGGTGACTGTTCATTTTGACTACCCACCCCTGGTGTCTTAGGTTGCCATTCACATGGACTCTACTCTTATTTTTTGGCTAGAAACCACATTTTTTACTTCTACTAATCTTCTGGTTATATTCAGCTTGTCAACTGCTTTATATTGTGAGGAATGGTGCCTGATAAAGCTTGATGCTGTATCAGGCAAAGCTGTAATTACTGTAATAGATTCAGGCTTCAAAATTGCTTTACTATGGCAAATCATATTCAAGAAAAGGTTTTCTATATGTTCTGTGAAAGTAGATGACTATGTATCCCACTGTATTTACAAAAACCTAGTCTTTTTCACAATTGACAGTTAAAGAATAATCTGCTCACTTTGTAAAATTGTCTGTGATTAAAAATTAAATGAAAGGGCTTCCCTGGTGGCGCAGTAGTTGAGAGTCCATCTGCCGATGCAGGGGACACGGGTTCATGCCCCAGTCCGGGAAGATCCCACATGCCACGGAGCGGCTGGGCCCGTGAGCCATGGCCGCTGAGCCTGCGTGTCCGGAGCCTGTGCTCTGCAATGGGAGAGGCCACAGCAGTGAGAGGTCCGCGTACCACAAAAAAAAAAAAATTAAATGAAAAACATACTTCTGGCCTTATATTTCTATAGAACAGTGATGCTTCAGGTGTAAAAGCAATTATAGTTTCATGTTTACCTTATTTTTTTCTTCTTTGCTTCTATAAGTCACAAATTTTAAAGGGTATATTTGTTTCTGCTTTTGTTTGTTTTGTTTTGCTTTTATGGCATGAATGGTCATCTTCTTTACAGACTCATTAAATAATATATCCAAGATTTCCCATTAAGTTTTTTAGATGTATATTTATTCAGGTTCTCTCCTATGACTAAATTTCAGAATCCATAATTGATAAATCATGATTGATGAATCCAATTAAATATATATCAAACAATTAATAAATTCAACTATATGTAACTCAAACACACACCTAAGCAAACATATATGATAAACTAAGTGAAAAAGATACTTGCAACACATCATAAACAAAGAGGTAATTTCTACTCTATATAAAGAATCCCTAAAAATAAATAAGGCCAAAAGAAAAATGGAAGATGATTATGAACCTCTAGTTACTATCACAGTGCCCAGCATATAGCAAGATCAATAAATGTTTTATGAAGAGATAGGTGAATAAATGACTATTCAGGCAATTGTCCAAAGATTTCAATTAAAAGCTTCACTTTTGGGCTTCCCTGGTGGCGCAGTGGTTGAGAGTCCGCCTGCCAATGCAGGGGACACGGGTTCGTGCCCTGGTCTGGGAGGATCCTATATGCCGCGGAGCGGCTGGGCCCGTGAGCCATGGCCGCTGAGCCTACGCATCCGGAGCCTGTGCTCTGCAACCGGAGAGGCCACAACAGTGAGAGGCCTGTGTGCCGCAAAAACAAAACAAACAAACAAAAAAAAAACTTCACTTTTTCTGTAAATTACCAGTAAAGAGATTGCATAAAGATTATATATTTATATATGCTTATATATATTACGTAAAATCTGTGTTTTTAAAGTTATTGAGTATAGTCCCCTGTGCTATACAGTAGGTCTTTGTTGTTTGCCTATTTTACATATAGTAGTATGTATATGTTAGTTCCAAACTCCTAATTTATCTCTTCTCTCCCCCTCCCGCACTGTCCCTTTGGTAACCATAAGTTTTTTTTCTATGTCTGTGAGTCTGTTTCTAGTTTGTAAATAAGTTCATTTGTGTAATTTTTAGATTCCACATATAAGTGATATCATATGATATTTGTCTTTCTTTGCCTGACTTACTTCACTTAGTATGATAATTTCTAGGTCCATCCATGTTGCTGCAAATGGCATTATTTCATTCCTTTTTTATGGCTGAGTAATATTCCATAGTAAATACATATACCACATTTATACATTCTTTATATATTCATCTGTTGATGGACATTTAAGTTGCTTCCATGTCTTTGCTATTGTAAGTAGTGCTACTATGAATATTGGGGTGCATGTATCTTTCTGAATTGGAGCTTTCTCTGGATATATGCCCAGGAGTGCCATATGATGACTCTAACTTTAGTTTTTAAGTAACCTCCATACTGTTCTCCATAGTGGCTGTACTGATTTACATTCCCACCAACAGTGGAGGGTTCCTTTTTCTTCACACACTCTCTAGCATTTATTATTTGTAGACTAGAGCTCATCAATGAATTCAGTAAAGTAGCTGGATACAGAATTAATACACAGAAGTCTGTTGCATTTCTATACACTAACAGCGAAATATCAGAGAAATGAAGAAAACATTACCAATTACCATTACATCAAAAATAATAAAATACCTGGGAAAAAACCTACTTAAGGAGGCAAAAGACCTATACCCCGAAAACTATAAGATACTTATGCAAGAAATTGAAGACAGCACAAACAGATGGAAAGGTATACCGTGTTCTTGGATCAGAGGAATCAATCCTGTTAAGATGACCATACTAGCCAAGGCAATCTACAGATTCAGTGCAATCCCTATCAAAATGCCAATAGCATTTTTCACAGAACTAGAACAAAACAATGCAAAATTTGTATGGAAACACAGAAGACCCAGAATAGCCAAAACAATCTTGATAAAGAAGAATGGAGCTGGAGAAATCAAGCTCCCTGACTTCAGACGATATTACAACTACAGTAATCAAAACAGTATGGTACTGGCACAAAAACAGACACATAGATCAATGGAACAGAATAGAGAGCCCAGAAATAAACCCACACACTTATGGTCAATTAGTCTACAACAAAGGAGACAAGAATATACAATGGAGAAAAGACAGTCACTTCAATAAGTGGTGCCAGGAAAACTGGACAGTTACATGTAAAAGAATGAAATTAGAACATTCTCTGACACCATGTACAAAAATAAACTCAAAAGGGATTAAAGACCTAAATGTAAGGCCGGATACTATAAAACTTTTAGAGAAAAACATAGGCAGAACACTCTTTGACATAAATTGCAGCAATATTTTTTTGGATTCATCTCTTAGAGTAATGGAAATAAAAACAAAAATAAACAAATGGGCCCTAATTAAACTTAAAACCTTTTGCAGAGCAAAGGAATCATAAACAAAATGAAAAGACAACCTATGGACTGGAAGAAAATATTTGCAAACAATGCTACCAACAAGGGATTAGTTTCTAAAATATACAGACAGTTCATACAGCTTAATATCAAAAAAACAAACAACCCAATCAAAAAATGGACAGGAGACCTAAATAGACATTTCTCCAAAGAAGACATACAGATTACCAACAGGCACGTGAAAAGATGCTCAAGACTGCTAATTATTAGAGAAATGAAAATTAAATCCACAATAAGGTATCACCTCACACCAGTCAGAATGGCCATCATTAAAAAGTCTACAAATAAAATATGTATTTTATTTATATATAGAACAGTTATATATTTGTTATATATAAAATATATATTAAATTATAGATTAAAATAGATATTATATATTATATATATAATATATGTGTTCATTTATAGATATAAATATATGTATGTTTATATAGATATACATCTTTTCCCTTTATATTGTCCTGTAAAGAAGAGGATAGAAGTTTACTAAAAAAGACCGATAGATTGGTGTTTAAGTTATAGATTACATTATCTCACTTTAGGTTAAGTTATAGTTCTACTTCTGCTTGTTACATAGGAAAAAAGATAAAAACATGATAGGTGGTAATAGATGATAGATAAACAGATGTAGACTGAATTCTTTTTCTTCAGTCTTCACCTGCCTCATTCAGCCAGATGACTTTGCAGTGCACTAAAATGAGTAGAGTATAATTTTCCATTTCATTGATGTTGGGCTTTGCCCATGGGACTTCATTTGATAAACAGAATATTAAGGGGCATGACTTAAACAGAGGTCTTAAACAAGCTTGAATGGTTTGGCTCAAGTGGCTTAGCCTGAGTAGCTGCCTTTCCAAAACTATGTAGAAACACATGAAGCACGCCTGAACCCAACCTGCAGCCTCAAGCTGGAACCTAGCATGTAGCTGGTCTGCAGAACCATGAGCAAAAATTCAAATCTTGTTATTATAAGCCATCAAATTTTGGAGGGTTTTGCTGTGAAACATTATTTCTGTGTTAGCTGACCAATAAAAAATAGAATCAGAAGTAGAATGGTGCCATCAACAAAACTCCAAAATATGTGCTAATAGCAAACTTCACAATTGGGTAGTGAGTGTTGAAGAAACTGTTATAGGGGACTGAGAACATGATAACACACCTTTTATCATAGCAACATATTTGGTAAAACTGCCATCTGTGGTAACCTGGAAGTCAGAAAATGTACCCAAAGAACTGGTACTGGGCAAGTTGTGATGCAGAATGTTGATACCATGAGTGGGTTTTGCTAGCTGCATGTATATGGTATGTTACCACAAAAGAGATGAGCTCAGGAAAAAACTGGCCAGTTTGCAAGCAGAATTTAAAGGTACTATGGGAATCCCCCTTCCCAAGGAGCCTACTTTTCCAGATAGCTATAGAGTAGACAGCATTAAGCTGAGAGAGTCATGGAGGAGAGGAAGCAAAGAAAGAGCTTATTCTTGAGAACTAGTTCTAAGGAAGAACTTCTGGCGTGATTACTCATGAGAAACAGACCAGAAGCCTAAGAAATTTTTGAATAAAGTGTATTCCAAAGAAACCACAATCTTGGATTTCAAAGTCGTTTGATAATTTGAAACTTAAAACAAACATTGGGTGCCCAAATTTAAGGAATCAGGATTCCCGCTGTGAAATTTGTACAGTACCCAAGAAGGAATACTTACCAAACCCACTTCAGGTGTTCCCATGAAGAACAGTAAGAAAGAAAGAATCTCCTAGAAAATGAACAGCAGTCATGGAAAACAATGGACAATGGAATTAATCCCTGAGAGCAAAATCTGTATTTTATCCAAGTCCTTTTCCCCACTACCAACAAGAGCAAAATCACAGTGTAACTGATTATTATCTATATTCTTCAACATCTGAGTAATAGTCACTTATATATGCCGTATCTTCGAAACTAATACTGTAAACTGTGGGTAAGATAAGGAGTTAGGGACTTTCAAATGCTACAAATAAAATTTTATTCATGTCAAGTTCTCTATGTTTAATTACATTTCTCATATCTATAATTTTCAGTCTAATTTAAAGTAAGCATGTAAAGGAAAACAATGTTATTTACTAAGTAGAAAGTCTAAGTAAACCTTTATTCCTGAGGAAGATACAAGATTTCTTTATCTAATAGCCTTCTAGAATCTACAGGTATTATAATGTGTACAGATTTTGTTACTGGAATAAATATATAAAATATTTATATTTCCTAGTTTCAGAATTAACTTGGGTTTGCTAGTTAGAAAGGCTGACTCAAATATTCATACATGGCTTTGAAATAAAAAGTTAATAGACTTCATTTATAATTCTTTTTAAAAAGCAGTTTAATTTATTAATTATTATACAGAGACTTAAAGACAAGGTATTCAACAGAATGTTAATTGTCTTTTTTTTGATGTTTTCTTTCATACATACTAATTTGTATCTCAATAGCTTTTTTCCTTTAGAATTTCTATGGCTTTTTTTTGTTACACTAAATAGACTCAAATGATGTTGTTTTTGTATCTACTTATGTCAAAAATAGTCTCACGACAGATATAAAAGTCAAAGAATTTTGCATAATAGTCCATGAGAGAAAAGGGTGTTTCCATTTTAGCCTGGAGAAAATTGATTTGAATGAAGTCCAGTTTTTTTCAAACTGTATTCAACTACATTGATTCCCTCTACCTTAAATAAAATCTTACCCTTTCTTTCTCAGTGTCCTAGACATTTACATAGACTGTTTTATAATGCTGATTAAACTCAATGCTCGCTAAATACTGTGGGAATTAAAAGTCCATGAAATCTCATTTTAACTTTTATTTGTTTTGTGTGTGGGGAAAAGGGGGGTGTCTAAATGTCCTATTCTGTGCCCATACACACGACTGGGTGACTGACATTTTTAAAAAAAAGTCATTTCTTTGGGTAACTTTGAGATTCCTTCCTCGAATGTTTTCATATCAGGCAAAGGGGATGTGAATTTCTATGCTGATAATAAAGTGCTAAGTGTAAAGTACCTTTTGCTCCATAGAAGGACACTACATTTGGGTCTTCACTAAGTAGAGAATATCTATCAGTAATGAACAAAATGAGAATACTTCTATAAATATTGTTAATACTGAGTAGCTAGTGACATATTATTTTATCATTCTCTCCTTGGAATAAATATATTTGAACCTCAGGCAAGTAAGCTTCAATAAAGGTTGTTGAAATTTTGTGCTCAAAAGCTAAGTTATAGTAAAAAGACATGGAAATCTTTTAAATGATTAGAGAGTAAATGTTATGAACAGAAGGGAAAAATATATATGGTCTTATAATTTCTTATTTTCAATGTAATCTTTTCTGATAAGTCATATGCTTTAAAAAATTTTTAAATAATGCTTTGAAATGTATTGCAAGATGAAAAAACATCTGCCATCTGTACTATTTCATTCAAATTCATACAGTTTTCTTCTTTGGAATATGTAGAGAAATGTGCATCCCGTGTTAAACTATTTTATTGGTCCTGGGGTTGAAAACACACCATCTGCAATATTTTCCTTAAAAATGATTAGAGAGATGTTTTAGTCTCAATTTGGGAACGTTTAATGTTTACCCAACTACTGATGTGATTTATCTCCAATGGTTATCAATAGAGCCTGGACCAATTGACACTGTGTACATGACAGTGAAAGAATAATTGACAACTATGATAACCCTTGAAAAGAACTATCTTCTCTGGTTGTGTGGTCTTGCATTTGTCATTTGGACTTGCTAACAATGTTTATAGTCTGTAATTATGAATCTTCCACTGGTTTGAGTTTTCAAATAGAAAATAGATGGGAAAACACCCCTTCCCCTTTTAAAGAAGTTACTCTTGTTTTCTTTCTGTTTCGAATGTAATTCATATTCTCTGTTTATGTGAGTATATATAGAAATAAATAATTTGTTGGTAAGACTTAATGTAATCATTTGCTTATTTACTGCATTTAATTGTCTATAAATTTAGAATTAAGCATATTGAATTATAAAATTTACTTTTCAAATTGTTTAGAAAGTCAAAGGAGATTGAATGGTCTGAAAAACTGTATATCTATATGGCAATAATACACAACACTGACAAGTAATATTCTTAAATTTTAGAATTTGTACTTAAGTAAGATCTTTTAGTTTACAGTTTTTTCATTATGGTATAAAATGGCAAAGACAGTGCTATAAGGCAAAAATATAGCTGTTCGTCTGTAATACACCAGAATGAAGTAAGAATACTCCTGCACTAATGTGCTTGGGTTTGTGGAGGAATACCAGGAATAATTCAAGAAATGTACTAGAAAGAGTTACAAATCATCTTCCTATAGAGTAACACTGATATAATTTGAAGAAAAATAGAAAAATATTCCATTAGATAATTTTCTATGCATGAAAACCTTCTCATAGAAGGAGGTTTGTATTAGTCAGCTCAAGCCACCATAACAAAATACCATAGATTGGGTGACTTAACAGAAATTTATTTCTCACAGTTCTGGAGCCTGGAAAGTCCAAGGTCAAGGTGCCTGCTAATTTGGTTCCTGGTGACAGCTTTGTTCCTGGCTTGCAGGCAGCTAGCTGTCTTCTCACTAAGTCCTCACATGAAAGAGAGCAACAGCTCTAGTCTCTCTTCCTCTTCTTTTTTTTCTTTTTTTCCAGATTTATTGAGATGTAATTGGTATATAACATTGTTTAAGTTTAACACATGTGTACAACATATTGCAAAATGATTACCACCATAGCTTTAGCTAATACCTACATCACATCATATAATTACCATTTCTTTTGTGGTAAAAAAAAATTTAAGACTTTCTCTCTTAGCAGCTTTCAAATATATAATATAGCATTATCAACTATAATTACTATGCTGTATATTAAACCCCTAAAACTTATTCATCTTATACTGGAAGTTTGTGTTCTTTGACCAACATATCCTCTTCCCCTTTCATCCCTATCCCCAGTCCCTGGTAACTACCATACTAGTCTCTCTTTCTACAAGTTTGACTTTTGTAGATTCCACATGTATGTAATATCATAGAGTACTTGTCTTTCTCTGTCTAAACTTATTTTACTTAGCATAATGCCCTCTAGGTCTATCCATGTTGTCACACGTGGCAGGATTTCCTTCTTTTGTAAGGCTGATTAATATTTCATGATATATAATATTATTGACTTTATGTAGTAATATAATTATATGTATAATCTCAGTTTTTAATCAGTTCATTCATTGACAGATGCTTTGGTTGTTTCCATATTTTGGCTATTATGAATAATGCTGCAATGAACATGGGAATATATCCTGTTTTCATTTCCTTTTTATATATAACCAGAAGTGGGACTGCTGGAGCATATAATTGTTCTAGTTTTAATTTTTTGAGGAACCGCTATACTGTTTTCCTTAGTGGCTATACCAGTTTACATTCCCATCTCTTCCTCTTCTTATAAGGACGCTAATCCCATCATGGGGGCTTTAGCCTCATAAGCAAATCTAAACTTAATTACCTCCAAAATGTTGTACCTACAAATACCGTCACATTGGGAGTTAGGGCTTTAACATAAGAATTTTGGAGAGCACAAACATTCAGTGCATAACAGAGTCGAAAGTTATTACTTGATTTTAAATGCTCTATTTTTCTAAATTATTTGTTATTGGAATATTGAAAAGTACCAACATAACAAGCTGATAAAAGTTAAAACATTTTGGAGATTTTGGGTTTGGGAAAAACAGCATGAATCCCAAGCTTGAAGATGCCATAGAGAGATTAGGAAGGTTAGTGGATCTCAGTGCCATGCTTAACAACACCCTTCAGCACTGGGGAAAACGATTAGGGTGACCAAAGGTGCTTTGGAGGTGGTGTGGGAGGACCTTCAGCCAACAGTAAAGGGGAACAGGGTTTCAGACATAAGTGCTATTTTATTTCCTTTTATCTACTCCTAATTTGCCCTGGGAAGAGTAGAAACATACATTAAATCCAATATGAAAGAAAAAAGGAAAAGTGATATAAATTCAAAAGTAATCACATATGTTTAAGTTAAAATAACAAAGATATTACTGTAAACTCAGAGTAGAAAATTTTGCCAGGGCAGAAGCAAAAAGAACTACAGTCCTTCAGCCTGTGGAACTACATTCACAGAAATATAGACAAAATGAAAAGGCAGAGGACTATGTACCAGATGAAGGAACAAGATAAAACACCAGAACAACAACTAAATGAAGTGGAGATAGACAACCTTCCAGAAAACGAATTCAAAATAATGATAGTGAAGATGATCCAGGACCTTGGAAAGAGAATGGAGGCAAAGATCAACAAGATGCAAGAAATGTTTGACAAAGACCTAGAATAAATAAAGAACAAACAAACAGAGATGAACAATACAGTAACTGAAATTAAAAATGCACTAGAAGGAATCAATAGCAGAATAACTGAGACAGAAGAATGGATAAGTGACCTGGAAGACAGAATGGTGGAAATCACTCCTGTGGAACAGAATAAAGAAAAAAGAATGGAAAGAAATGAAGACAGCCTAAGAGACATCTGGGACAACATTAATGCACCAACATTTGCATTATAAGGGTCCAAGATGGAGCAGAGAGAGAGAGAAAGAACCCGAGAAAATGTTTGAAGAGATTATAGTCGAAAACTTCCCTAACATGGGAAAGGAAATAGCCACCCAAGTCCAGGAAGCGCAGAGAGTCCCATACAGGATAAACCAAGGAGAAACACGTCGAGGCACATAGTAATCAAACTGACAAAGATTAAAGACAAATTATTAAAAGCAACAAGAAAAAAACAACAAATAACATACAAGGGAACTCCCATAAGGTTAACAGCTGATTTCTCAGCAGAAACTCTACAAGACAGAAGGGAATGCCATGATATATTGAAAGTGATGAAAGGGAAGAACCTACAATCAAGATTACTCTACCCAGCAAGGATCACATTCAGATTCAACAGAGAAATCAAAACCTTTACAGACAAGCAAAACCTAAGAGAATTCAGCACCACCAAACCAGCTCTACAACAAATGCTAAAGGAACTTCTCTAAGTGGGAAACACAAGAGAAGAAAAGGACCTAAAAACAAACTCAAAACAATTAAGAAAATGGTAATAGGGACATACATACTGACAATTACCTTAAATGTGCATGGATTAAATGCTCCAACCAAAAGAAACAGGCTCGCTAAATGGATACAAAAACAAGACCCATATATATGCTGTCTACAAGAGACCCACTTCAGACCTAGGGACACACACAGACTGAAAGTGAGGGGGTGGAAAAAGATATTCCATGCCAATGGAAATCAAAAGAAAGCTGGAGTAGCAATACTCATATCAGATACAATAGACTTTAAAGAATGTTACAAGAGACAAGGAAGGACACTACATAAGGATCAAGGGATCAATCCAAGAAGAAGATAAAACAATTATAAATATATATGCACCCAACATAGGAGCACTTCAATGCATAAGCTATAAAAGAGAAAATCAACAGTAGCACAATAATAGTAGGGAACGTTAACACCACGCTTACACCAATGGACAGATCATCCAGACAAAATTAATAAGGAAACACAAGCTTTAAATGACACAATAGACCAGACAGATTTAATTGATATTTATAGGACACTCCATCCCCAAACAGCATATTACACTTTCTTCTCAAGTGCACATGGAACATTCTCCAGGATAGATCACATCTTGGGTCACAAACCAAGCCTCAGTAAATTTAAGAAAACTGAAATCATATCAAGCATCTTTACTGACCAGAACACTGTGAGGTTAGAAATAAGTTACAGGGAAAAAACGTAAAAAACACAAACACATGGGGGCTAAACAATACATTACTAAATAACCAAGAGACCCCTGAAAAAATCAGAGGAAATCAAAAAATACCTAGAGGCAAATGACAATAAAAATATGATGATACAAAACCTATGGGATGCAGCAAAAGCAGTTCTACGAGGGAAGTTTATATCAATACAATCCTACCTCAAGAAACAAGAAAAATCTCAAATAAACAATCTAAGCTTACACCTAAAGGAACTAGAGAAAGAAGAACAGACAAAACCCAAAGTTAGTAGAAGGAAAGAAACCATAAAGATGAGAGCAGAAATAAATAGAAACAAAGAAAACAATAGCAAAGATTGATACTACTAAAAGCTGGTTCTTTGAGAAGATAAACAAAATTGATAAACCTTTAGCCAGACCCATCAAGAAAAAGAGGGAGAGGACTATAATCAATAAAATTAGAAATGAAAAATAAGAAGTTACAGTGGACACTGCAGAAATACAAAGCATCCTTAGAGACTACTGCAGGCATCTCTCTGCCAATAAATTGGACAACCTGGAAGAAATGGACAAATTCTTAGAAAGGTATAACCTTCCAAGACTGAACCAGGAAGAAATAGAAAATATGAACAGACTAATCACAAGTAATGAAATTGAAACTGTGATTAAAAATCTTCCAACAACCAAAAGTCCAGGAACAAATGCCTTCACAGGTGAATTTGATCAAACATTTAGAGAAGAGCTAACACACATCCTTCTCAAACTCTTCCAAAAATTTGCAGAGGGAGGAACACTCCCAAACTCATTCTACGAGGCCACCATCACCCTGATACCAAAACCTGACAAAGAAACTACAGAAAAAGAAAATTACAGACCAATATCACTGATGAAAATAGATGCAAAAATCCTCAATAAAATACTAGCAAACAGAATCCAACAACACATTAAGGGTATCATACACCATGGACAAGTGGGATTTATCCCACAGATGCAAGGATTCTTCAATATATGCAAATCAATCAGTGTGATACACCATATTAACAAATTGAAGAATAAAAACCATATGATCATCTCAATAGATGCAGAAAAAGCTTTTGACAGAATTCAGTACCCATTTATGATAAAAACTCTCCAGAAAGTGGGCATAGAGGGAATCTACCTCAACATAATAAAGGCCATATACAACAAACCCACAGCAAACATCATTCTCAGTGATGACTAAAAAAACTGAAAGCATTTCCTCTAAGATCAGGAAGAAGACAAGGATGTCCACTCTCACCACTATTATTCAACATAGTTTTGGAAGTCCTAGCCGTGGCAATCAGAGAAGAAAAAGAAATAAAAGGAATACAAATTGGAAAAGAAGAAGTAAAACTGTCACTGTTTGCAGATGACATGATACTATACATAGAGAATCCTAAAGATGCCATCAGAAAACTACTAGAGTTAATCAGTGAATTTGGTAAAGTTGCAAGATACAAAATTCATGCACAGAAATCTCTTACATTCCTATACACTAACAATGAAAGATCAGAAAGAGAAATTAAGGAAACAATCCCATTCACCACTGCAACAAAAAGAATAAAATACCTAGGAATAAACCTACCTAAGGACATAAAAGAGCTGTACTCAGAAAACTATAAGACACTGATGAAAGAAGTCAAAGATGACACAAACAGATGGAGAGATAGACCATGTTCTTGGATTGGAAGAATCAATATTGTAAAAATGACTATACTACCCAAAGCAATCTACAGATTCAATGCAATCCCTATCAAATTACTACTGGCATGTTTTACAGAACTAGAGCAAAAAATCTTAAAATTTGTATGGAAGCACAAAAGATCCCAAATAGCCAAAGCAGTCTTGAGGGAAGAAAACAGAGCTGGAGGAATCAGACTCCCTGACTTCAGACTATACAAAAGCTACAGTAATGAAGGCAGTATGGTACTGGCACAAAAACAGAAATATAGATCAATGTAACAGGATAGAAAACCCAGAGATATACCCACGCACTTATAGTCAACTAATCTAGACAAAGGAGGCAAGTATATACAATGGAGAAAAGACAGTCTCTTCAATGAGTGGTGCTGGGAAAACTGTACAGCTACATGTAAAAGAATGAAATGAGAACACTCCCTAACACCATACACAAAAATAAACTCAAAATGGATTAAAGACCTAAGTGTAAGACCAGACACTATAAAACTCTTAGAGGAAAACATAAGAAGAACACTGTTTGACATAAAGCACAGCAAGATCTTTTTTGACCCACATCCTAGAGTAATGGAAATGAAAACAAAAATAAAGAAATGCAACCTAATGAAACTTAAAAGCTTTTTCACAGCAAAGGAAACTATAAACAAGATGAAAAGACAACCCTCAGGATGGGAGAAAATATTTGCAAATGAATAAACAGACAAAGGATTAATCTCCAAAGTATATAAACAGCTCATGCAGCTCAATAGCAAAAAAAACAAACAACCCAATCAAAAAATGGGCAGAAGACCTAAAGAGACATTTCTCCAAAGAAGACATACAGATAGCCAAGAGGCAGATGAAAAGCTGCTCAACATCACTAATTGTTAGAGAAATGCAAATCAAAACTACAATGAGGTATCACCTCACACCAGTTAGAATGGGCATCTTCAGAAAATCTACAAACAACAAATGCTGGAGAGGGTGTGGAGAAAAGGGAATCCTCGTACACTATTGGTGGGAATGTAAATTGATACCGCTACTATGGAGAACAGTATGGAGGTTTCTTAAATATCTAAAAATAGAATTACCATATGACCCAGCAATCCCACTACTGGGCATATACCCTGAGAAACCATAATTCAAAAAGACACATGCACCCCAGTGTTCATTGCAGCACTATTTACAATAGCCAGGTCATGGAAGCAACCTAAATGCCCATCGACATATGAATTGATAAAGAAGAAGTGGTACCTATATACAGTGGAATATTACTCAGCCATAAAAAGAAACAAAATTGGGTCATTTGGAGAGACGTGGATGGATGTAGAGACTGTCATACAGAGTGAAGTAAGTCAGAAAGAGGAAAACAGATATCATATATTAATGCATATCTGTGGGATCTAGAAAAATGGTATAGTTGAACTGGTTTGGAAGGCAGAAATAGAGACACAGATGTAGAGAACAAACATATGGACACCATGGGGGGAAAGTGGCAGGGGGCTGGGGTGGTGGTAGGATGAATTGGGAAATTGTGATTGACATATATGCACCAATATGTATAAAATAGATAACTAATAAAAAATGTAGTAGAAAAAAAAAGAAAAATTTGCCAGAATTCAGGGTATCCAAGCATGTTCACCTTTAGATATAACATAGAGAAACTTTCACACAGGTCTATACAGAAACATAGACAAGGATGCTTATCTTACTGGTGTTTGTAGAAGAAAAGGACCATCTGGGTTGCTATGACCAGGGGAATAGGAGAATCAAGATTGTTATATATATATGCCTGGATACCACTGCGAAATTCAGAGTCAAGGTATGTGACTTATGTACATCAACATTACAGATCTCAAAATATAATATTTTCCATGAAAAATAGTAAGAAACACATGTATAATTTATGCAAAGTAAACAGATACAATACATTTTATACATTACAAAAACTCTAAATAAACATGTAGAGAGCAGATTGCAAGAATGTTCATTTAATACATTAATATAGGTGTCTGAAATGGGTGGAGAAGTGGAAAATTGTTTTTTAAGAAGAATATAACCAAGATACCAAAAGCAGTACAGTTAGATTGTCCTCAGTGATTTGCTCTTCATTATTAGTAATTTTGAGGGGAAATTGAAAAGGAGAAGTCCCTTGCAGATTAGAAATTTATTTTAATTATCTCTTTTTTAGTCAAGTATCGCCACAATAAGGATGTGAAACAAACCTCTGCAAAATCTCAGGAGCTTGCAGGAAGAGCATTTATTTTTTCCACTCACAGGTTTGCAATTTGAATAGGGTGGCCCTGCATCAGGTAATGTATCAGCTCAGGTTGAGTCCAGGCTTCACACTAGTTTTCTTTCAGCCCACAGGTCTCTAGATGCTCCTTGCACCTGCAGTTCTCCAGGGCATGTTCATATCATGATATATCAATGGAATACAAGAGGCAAAGCCATTCCACACAAATACTTTAAAGGTCCGTGCCACGCAAACACTTTAAAGATCCTTGCTTGCATCACATTCTAGTAAAATTTCTTTAGCTAAAGCTGGTTATGTGGTCATGTTCAATATTAGTGGTATGAGAACATATATCCCTTTATTCTAAAGACATGGAAGATCCTATGGCAGAAGGAGAGTGGAGAATTGGGGGGAGAATCCAATCTACCACTGCAAAATTCACTCTCCCTGTCCCAACTCCCAGATTCTCATCCAGTCACAACATTGGGCTTGAAGTCCAGGATCTAATGATTTACCTCAGATCCAGATGAGGATCCTCTTGATCAGAAGACCTATGAACTAAAAAGACAACTAAACTGTCCTCTACACACCACTGGCACAAGAAAGTACTGTGATAAACACTCCCATGTAAAAGGTGGTGGTGGGGCACGGGTGTGGAATGAGAGCCATATAGTAGCTATCATTCCACAGCAGTTCTGAAATTCTGGAGGCCAAATGTTGCAAGGTTCACGTAACTTGTGGGGAGGGTATATCCCTTCATCAGGCCCTTATCTACCTCCTGTGGTAGTTCCTCAGTCCAGTTTTCTCCAGGATTGTTGCTTTACCACATGGCATGTCCTTCTTTGATGTCATTCACCTTGGTCATATCTGAAAAGGGCATTGAAGAACAAAATCTTGGTGGCTGAGTAGCTTCCTGAGTTCACTTCGTGCTTACATAAAGTTACAGTTCTAAAGGTATTCTTATATCTTGAATTTTAAAGTATTTTGTTGCCAATGGAGTTCACAAATTCTATAGGTATTCTGTATTTATGATTCATAACCAGTAAGTCTTTTTGATCAGTATGTTTTCCTCTAGACTTATTTACTAAGGCTTTGGACATATCTGGCTTCTGCACACCATGTGCTCAATCTTTTTAGGATTGATTGCTTTGTTTTAACTCATAGCATCTACAAGGTACTACCTTAATCATTTCATAGGGCTAACAAAGGTGCCAGCCACATCCTTGAGTAGATCATGCCCTGGGGCTTTGTCTTAATGGTTACACCCTTGATTTGGTCTTTGTTTTGAAGCTGTGTTTTAACAGCATTGGTTTCTTTTTTCAAAGAAAACAGTTTACGGAGGGTTATTCTCAGTGGGCTCAAAATCTGCTGGTTTCTTCGAGCTCTTACGGAAAACTTTTTCCTTGCAAATAGTGGATCTTCAGTTTTCCAACCTAGGATAGGTTTTTTTTTTTTTTTTTTTTTTTACATTTGCAACTTGACCACTGCACCCATTAGTTTTTGTTTAGTTTGAGACCTTCTTCAAGGTACCAATTTCAGTATAAGTTAGGCATGAGGTACCTGAAAAGATTCCCTTAATTTGTTAGAAATGAATTTCAATTTAAGAACCAGGAACTTATCTTGACCTTCAGTCCAGTGGCTAAATCTACTGCTTTCTTTACACGCTCTAACATAGAACAATTCTAAATTTAGATGTGGTAGAATGACCTTAAAATATCAGAAAGCCAAACAAGCACATGAAAAAAATGCTTATCACTAATCACTAGAGAAATGCAAATCAAAACCACAATGAGATGCCACCTATTAGTATAACTATTATCAAAAACCAGAAAATAACAGGAGTTGGTGAGGATGTGGATAAACTAGAACACTTGTTCTATGTTAGTGGTAACATGATACAGCCAGTATGGAAAACAGTATGGCAATTCCTCAAAAAGTTAAACTTTTTGCATGATCCAGCAATTCCACTACTGGGTATATACCCAGAAGAATAGAAAGCAGGGTCTTGAACAGATATTTGCATACCATTGTTCATAACAGAGTTATTCACAATAGCTGAAAGGTGGAAACCACCCAAATGTCCATTGACAGATGAATAAACCAACCGTGTCATACACATACAATGGAATATTATTCACTATTAAAAAGATATATGTAACAACATGGATGAACCTTGAAGACATTATGCTAAGTGAAATAGCCAGACACACTAGGACAAATATTGTACGATTCTATTTTTATAAGATACCTAGAGTAGTCAGATTCCTAGAGACAGAAAGTTAAAGGGTGTTTTTCAGGGGCTGGGAGGCAGAGAGAATGGGGAGTTATTGTTTAATGGGTACAGAGTTGCAGTTTGGGATGTTGAAAAGATTCTAAAAATGGATTGTAGTGATGACTGCACAACAATGCGAATGTAGTTAATACCATTGAACTGTACACTTAAAAATGGTTTAGGGCTTCCCTGCTGGCACGGTGGTTGACAGTCCGCCTGCCGATGCAGGGGACACGGTTCGTGCCCCGGTCCGGGAAGTTCCCACATGCCGCAGAGCCGCTGGGCCCGTGAGCCATGGCCACTGAGCCTGCGCGTCCGGAGCCTGTGCTCCACAACGGGAGAGGCCACAGCAGTGAGAGGCCCGCGTACCGCAAAAAAAAAAAAAAAAAAAATGGTTTAAATGGTAGGTTTTATGTACATTTTACCACAATAAAAATTATTTTTAAATATCAGGAGGCCTGCAACAGCAAATCTAAAGGGCCAGTAATGTGAACCAGCATATGTGGAACTGAGGTACTTTGAAAAAAGAACACCTTCCTGAGGAGGGAGAGAGAAAACATCTGTAAAGTGTGGAAGTGAGAGAGAAATATTAGCTCCTGAATAGTGTGTCACTAAAGTGATTCCTAAATTCAGCTCCCATTGACTTGTATCTGAGTCTTGACAGGGGAGGAAGTGTAACTATACATTTTATAGAATCCAAGACAGTTATTCTTGGGAGTGTTATGAGACCCCCTTCCTAACAGGAAGTTGGGTAGGATCTGAAAGAATCTATAATTCTCACAGTTCTGCAGTTGGGCTTGAACTTTTTTTATTATGATTGTGAAAGAAATACCAGTTACACAAGCTGTTCACATTCTAACTGTATGAGAGTTGTCGTCAGTCGTACAATACCTTCAAATTTCAAATGGAGGGGTAAACAAGAATGGAAATGAACCTTCCTGAAACTGCTGGTAAGTGCAGAATTACCGGCTCCATTCTCTCATGACACCAGTAATTTCCACCTGGGATCCGTAAATTGATTCTTCTCTCCATCTATAAATCTGGCAGAAAGTTATAATTGTAATGTTTTAACAGAGACAACATAAAATGTTCCTCTCTGAATTACAAGTGCTTTTAGGCCAACTGCTGGAGGCAAATGCACTCCTTGCATCAACAAGTCAGTGAAAGTTGATTGAAAGAGGAATAAAGCTGAGAGATTCTCTCAGTGATAACTGTAACAGCTGTCTTTTTTTTTTTTTTTTTTTTTTTTTTTTTTTTGCGGTATGCGGGCCTCTCACTGTTGTGGCCTCCCCCGTCGCGGAGCACAGGCTCCGGACGCGCAGGCTCCGGACGCGCAGGCTCAGCGGCCATGGCTCACGGGCCCAGCCGCTCCGCGGCATATGGGATCCTCCCAGACCGGGGCACGAACCCGTATCCCCTGCATCGGCAGGCGGACTCTCAACCACTTGCGCCACCAGGGAGGCCCAACAGCTGTCTTAAAGGGCTAACTGCTAAGAATTATGAGAAGTAATGAAGCAGTAGCAAATCTTATGTTTGGTGTTGAGTCCTTGACAAGATAATTATATCTTACTTGCTGATATTTTAATCACAGTACTGGAGAACACCCAGTGAAACCAAAAAGAAAGAATCATGAAGACATCTGTGTCTGTATGTGTCCATGTTTTTCACCTGTAATGGTATATATAATAATCTTTTTAGAGAAAGGTGTAGTAGCCAATGAAAATGTACAGTAGCTAATATATCTTTTGCCTCCATCTTCTTTTAAAACCATTTACTGTGTTACTATTTTCACTAGTATCATTATAAAAACAGTGAAATAAAATTTAAGCTGCCAAAGACATAGGACATACAGTGTAATAGAAATAATCTATTCTTTAGGTAACTTAGTCACAAATCTTATGTTATTTTTACTGTAAATACACACAATATGATGAATGTTAAATTGCTCATGACCAATAGATTTCACATGTATCCAGCTTCTCTTGAATTCATGGAAAAATAGACCACAAAAGTCACTGTAAATTAAAAATATTAAAAATTGCCTATAATGTGTTCGTTGAACAAATATTTTGCTGGTAACTGCAGCTAAACTCAAAATCTGCTCAGATTCTGCGGGCACTTAATGATGGAGTCAGCTCCTAATAACGAATCTACTTTAGCAGATTTTTCTAATGGAATCCTTCCTCCAGGATGGAAAAAAGAGAAATTGGAAAGGGCTCTCTATTTGCATAGGAATAACTAACAATGCATTTTCAAACCAATTTTCTATCATTTATTATTCAAGATAGCATGAAACTCCTGTAACTAAAATCAATGGTATTTTATGAAAACTTTTATTTTTTTAATTTCTAAACTTCAGGCCTACAAATAAAACTCTCCTAAGAATAACCTATCAAGATTTCAGCAAAAGAACATATTATAATAGCAATGGACAGTGCTACTCCTATTTATATTTTTCTTGCCCTTATTCAAATTGTATCCCCAGTGTCTTTTTCTGTACCTCTTATATGGTTGCCAAAAGGTTAACAAAGGCTATCTGGACTACATTTTTCCCAAATACAACACAATCGTAAGCTTAGCATATAGCTCTTTGGCCATATTTTCTTTAAGTAAAACCCAGTTCAGCTTCATGGTGTGATTTTTAATACTGTCTCTCCATTATATAATAATATGGTCTCATCAATTATATGATTAATATTATATTCTTGTTTACTACTGTTTCTAAATCCAGTAGCTTGCCATAGTAAAAAAAAAATTAATCTTAACTATAGCTTTATTTCTTATTTCCATGTACCATTTAATAGACATCCTTAATTTTTCCAGTTGAGAGTGAACTTCTGTTACCTCTGCTGTCTTTAATTCAACCCAGATTTATTAATTATTGAGTGCATTCCTTATTTTTTAACATACATTAAAATTTGTTGGAGTATTTGAGGAAAAAACTAGATAATTTTAATGAAAAAATACTTAAATGATAGAATATACAGCTTGTACTAATTAATCAACTTCTTTTAGATAAGACTTTGAAATAAATGGGACAAAATCAAGGTGGTTTTTTTTTTTTTTTTTTTTTTTTTTTTTTTTTTTTTTTTTTTTTTGCGGTACGCGGGCCTCTCACTGTTGTGGCCTCCCCCGTTGCGGAGCACAGGCTCCGGATGCGCAGGCCCAGCGGCCATGGCTCACGGGCCCAGCCGCTCCGCGGCATATGGGATCCTCCCAGACCGGGGCACGAACCCGTATCCCCTGCATCGGCAGGCAGACTCTTAACCACTGCGCCACCAGGGAGGCCCAAAATCAAGGTATTTTTAACTGCTTTAATATTGCTTTTGAAAATCTTGAGGTTCCTATAATATCATCTGGACCCAGAAAATTTAATTCAAATTCAATTTCCCATTGGGTACAACTATTTTTTAATGAATCTTTATTATATGGTCCCATGGTTGATTTGTACCCTCCTCCTGTTAAATGATGCAACATGCTTTGAATCTGAGATATTATTCTCATTCCTGAGATGTAGAACCAACTAGCCACAGGTGTCAACCATGTGAGTTGCTGAAAGAAAGGCCATGAGGATTGTGGTGCATAGAAAGTATGTTCATCTTAAAGTGAAGCTGGGCACTATTTGTACATTCAAGGTATTTTTACTAGTAGCCTTTGAACTATTTAAGCAGGTGCCTACGTAAAATTTTGGTCTGTGGAACAGATGTGTATCTATGTATGCCTAACAAATCATAAAAACCTAAAGGTTTATAAAGGGATAAGAGGTGTGACCAAGAGTAGGGCTCGGTGTGAGTTCATAGGATAACTTAACTATGAAGTTGACACATATAGAGAGACACACTAAAGATAACATTTCCTTCCCTCTAAAGAGATACTTAAATGTTTCCATCTCCTTTGGGCTTGGTGAGATGTATGTAGCCCCGTGCTAGATTATTTTCAGGTGGTATGGAGTTTTCATGAAATGAGTGGTGTGTAAGTGGAATTTAGAAGTCAATTGTTCTCTTGTTAGAAAAATAAAAATAAATTAAAATTAAAATCTGATAACACAGAGGATTCATTCCACATCATTCCACAGAATATAGTGTTTCAAATGAAATTCAGTATGAGGGACATTTAAGTTTGCTCTTGAAAATTATAGTTTCTTTTAAAAATAAAATTACTTCTATGAGATGAAATCCAATTTTAGAAGGCTATAGTTTTTGTACTAACATTATTGGCATGTGAAATGCATAATTATGAATTTGAATTGCTTCAGAATCATACTAAGTTACTAAAAATAATTTATGAAATGCAGTTTATTGAGTACATACTGTAAAAGAAGGTATATATATTAGAACACAGGAATTATTTGAAATTCTTTAAAGCGGAATAAACATGTTGTTAAGCAAATATGATCTAAATACACAAAAAAGAGCCAATACAAGAAATATTTTTTACTAAACTAATTGGTAATTAGCATAGAATAATGGGATCCATTCTAAAATTATAGGTTAGGACAGGAAGTTAAAATGATAAATGTAATATTTATGTACATAAGAGCACTTCTTTTCAAACCTGTGTGGAATAATTGAGATAAACTTACTAATATCCAGCACAAAAATACGGAGCACTCAGAACCTCATGAACATGTTACATGTGTGAAGATATTACACATTTTGATATTTTAGGAATTATTTACAATCTTTGAAGTTTCTTTGAAGAATATCTTCTTTCAGATATTCAACAAAATATAAAGCAGGATTCTAGAAGTGTAACACTACTTTGAGTCTAGTTTGAGCCCACATAGTTTGTTGGTTTGCTTCTCTTATAAACATAAGATGTTTGAATTATGTGTAGAATTTGTATGAGCATCTCTGTGTGCAAAGTGTAATATTGGACAATCTGCTAAATGATATAAGGAGTTTTCAAAAGGTGAACTTAAGCTCACACTCAGTTTCAACAGTCAGTGAGGAAAATGCTTTCCACATGGCTTTCAACATGCCACAATCTAGTTCTCTGCTTTGAAGATCATTCTCAGTGGCAGAGAGGGAAGACACCAAGGGCAGAGTGATTTTAGGTCCACATCTGCCGGCAGCAGGAAAAGATATTCATACTCTGCGCTTGTAGCAACAAGATTCTCGATCCACAGTTCAGTCTTTCTGATGCCTTACGTGCTGAATATTGTTTCCATTTTAGTCAATTTCAATCAAGTTTTTGAACATAGTTTTGTTAACCTGCAATGTTTACCAAGAAACAGTTGGGGAAATTGTAATGCTAATTGGAATAGCAAGGTTTATCTGGATATTTAATTCTCAGTCTCATATTGAAGGCAAGTGTTTAATGCTCTAGCTATCTTTCACACAGGGTCAAACCTATAGAAAATTTACAAAGACAACCTCACCAAACTTCAGTTTCCACAAATCTGAGAAATGGGATTGAGGTAAAGATTAAATCAGATGATGCATGTAAAATACCTGGCACATGTGTGTGGTTAACCAATGTAAGGTTTTAAATATTTTTGTCATCATCATTTTTTTTAAGTTGGAGGTCTACCTTCACTTCATAATTCAAAATTAGAGTAGGCAACACATTTAAATGGTTTTAAAATGAAGATTAACAAAGAATATACATTGGAGATTCTTCATTCCTCCCTCTTTCCAGTCAGTTGGTTCCCTGTCAGGAGAAACTCAACAGTTCCTTCTGTATCCTTCCAGAGATGTTTTGCATATATGCAGGTAAATATAAAAGTATTATTTACTTTTATACATGTTGCTGTATAGTATGCCTAACACATTTCTGCACCCGCTTATTATTAGAATTATTATTCAGTATGTTTTCTCTCTCTTTATTCAACCTCCTTGGAACTGACCACTTGTTCAAGGATAGTTAGCCTTACGGGCTATCTCTGGGTCAGGCAAGCTCCTACCTTGCCTCCTCTTCTGATATGCACATGAGGAGTTTTTCATTCCTATCCTAATATTTCCCACAATCTTCTTTCCCTTTCCCTGGAATAAAGACTATTCTAAGGAAAACTTTGGTAAATAAATCGTTCCATCATATTTTTATACTCAACTAATAGTGAATATTCATTTCAACAAAATGAGTCTACTTTGGTTTTCTCTCTTCCCTGATATGTAACAGACGATCAGAAAAGAAAAGCCCAATAAACAAACTTTTTCAGTCTAAGAATTAGGACTTCGTAAATATGTGAAAAGTAATATGGGGGACTGGAACACAGTGGTTGTGAGTCCTAGTTTTTCTAAGTGTCTGCCAATTCAGTCAACTCATTTTCCTCCTCTGTGTGTCCACAATATTATCTCTAAAATAAGGGCATTAAGCCAAGTGGTTTCTAAGTTCCTCAGCATTAACGTGATGGGTCTAATTTATATCTGCAAAGACCTTTTTGCTATCATCACACAATACAAATGTCAACAGAAACATGGAGAAATAATGAGAATTTTAATAAATCTAAGACATTTTGAAGCAAACTGGTATCAGTTACTCCCAATTTTCTGAAGAATGAGGCTTTATGCTTTGGGTTGAATGGTTGGCATCCCCAGTTTTTACTGTAGGAATATGCTAAATAGGTGCTTTAAAACCATTACTTTATTAACTTTTTAAGGGAAACTTCAAAAGTAGAATTTAATTTCTTTGAATTGTTTACAATTGGTATAAAATATCCTATGGAAATAAAATTCAAACACGAAAAGGAATGATAAGAGAATTTAAAGGGAATGCAATGAAAATAAAATGTAAGTGAACATTTAAAATATTAGGGTCTATTCCCATACCCACCCTCCCAGAAATATGTGCAGTGGTAGATGTTCTTAGTGTCCCTTGCAAATCCCCTTCACTGGCCAGAACACCCATCCCCCACCTGCCGTGAGTGTTGGCTGCTGAAGTTTGCCAACTTTCACCTAGTCCATGGGTCAATGAACACGTGAGGATTCTGCCAGTTGCTAAGTGTATTTATTCCAACAAAGAATTCCAGAACTGAATTAAAAGAAAAAAAAACCCACCTGGGGTGGGTTTGTGGACCCACTGGACCCACTCTGAGATGGACCTGAGGCAAACCTCCATTGATCATCTAGATTCCATCAAAGCCCTACTCACACTACTGGGCCAGAGTTGGTGTTCGGTGTCTCCAGGAATTAGGGTCAGTTCAGAGTCAGTGCTCAGTAATCCATGAATAGTTTGTGTAGTCCCCCTTCCCAAATTCAGAGTCACTCTGAAAAGTGGCCACAAATTCTTTGAAGAAGGAGGAAGATTTATGGTATATTTTTGGCAGTGTAGCAGGGTCCTTCCTCGGGGGGTCTTGCCCTCCCACACACTCTAGGAGTTCTGAGTCTGTGAACTGGGTCAAGTATAGGAACTGGTGGAGGGATTAAAACTCCCTATTTTGGTAATTCGAGTCAGACCTCTATTAACATTAACCAGATTTAGAAGTCTTTTAAATAGGTAAATCAAATAAGATTTTTGTAGAATGCCATCTCTTTCAGTTTTAGGGAAACCAGGGCCAATTAGCCAAAGGCAAAAACCTTAGCTGGTAAAACCATTTTAATTACTGCCTTTACTGTGATGCCCATTACAGTAACCACAGTCACCTTTTCTCGGTGATTAAGCACCACTGGTTGGCTTCTGCTATCCCAGGTACACATCACCCACATTGAATTCAAGGAGTCCAGTTCAATGGCATTCTGAATGTATTCCCAGCCAGTGGAGAACGACCTCCACAGAACTCTTCTAGGATGCCAGGACTCTCGTCAAAAAAGCATTCCTAAAAAGCATTGTAGAGAGAGTGTCCTCTAGACTCTCCCAGGAGGTATATTAAGAGGATGGTTGAGCAGACCTTAAATGATAAATCTCCTGTAGGATTGCAGTCTCTGTGAGCTTTTACATGCCTTCCTCTACAGTATACCAAGGTTGGTTGGTTGAGGAGCACATTTGACTTTCACTGGGTGATCATGACTTGGAAGCAGGGGCATAAACTGGGAAGCTGGCAGTCATTGACCAAGTCCTGTCTGTTTGCCTTTCCTGCTGATCACTCAGATTATGAGAAAGGGTTCTATTGTTATATACGATCTGGCCACTATCCATTTGTGTATCCACTTTCTCAATATAAAAATAGTTACAGGTTTGTTCAGTAACAATTTGGCCAAAATACTACTTTCCTCCATATCGTATACCACTAAGCAGGTGAATTGTGCACACAAAACTTTGCACATTGCAGAGAGATCACCACCTCCCACCTTTTCATAATGCAGTCTTCTTAGAAAGTGGCTTCGTAAACTAAAATAAATGTGAGGCTAATAACAATTCAAATTTTTTTTAATCTTTTGTTTTATATTGGAGTATAGCAGATTAACAATGTTGTGATAGTTTCAGGTGCACAGCAAATCGACTCAACCATACACAATTCAAATATTATTGATTGTTAAAACAAAGTTCCCAGTGTTACTGCATTAAGTGAAACATCCTTAGGGTTTTAAGTTGATAATTGATAGATGGTTTTATTTTGGAAATGTTTGATTGATAGAAAATGACTCCAACCCTTCAGGCCTGTGCAGGAGTTCAAATCACTGGCTCTCAAATTCTGTTGTGCTTTTTTTCATTATTCCTTGTCATTCCATCTGGCAAAAACCTGCATCATGCCTCTTCATTTTCTGCATACTACATCAATAATGTGTTTATCATCCATGCAGAGATGCATAGGCTTATTACTTTGTCACTGAGGACGTTTTATTTTTTAATTGTTGATTTTTTGAAGTCAGAATAACTGTCAATGAATGTCATACTTGTCATTGTGCCAAGGTATATAATGAGAAATAAAATATTGTCAGTTTATGATAATCTCCTAAGTATGCTGAGTATATTAAATTAAATATAAATTAGTTTAACAGTTTGTCCTTAATCTAGCAAGAAGATTCATATATACTTTCAATAGTATAATATGCAGAAAGAAATTTTTTAAATGACAGCTTTCTGATGGTTTATTGATTCTATTTTTGGAGGTTTTTTTGTGACATAACAAACTAATTGTGTGCTTTTGTGACTTATAAAAAACATGTAGTGAATGGTGATGACATTTTGCATGTATCTTTATTTATTTAAAATTAATTTATTTCTGGCTGCGTTGGGTCTTCGTTGCTGCACGCGGGCTTTCTCTAGTTGTGGCGAGCAGGGGCTACTCTTCATTGCTGTGCATGAGCTTCTCATTGCGGTAGCTTCTCTTGTTGCAGAGCACAGGCTCTTGGCGTGCGGGCTTCAGTAGTTGTGGCACGCAGGCTCAGTAGTTGTGGCACACAGGCTTAGTTGCTCCACGGCATGTGGGATCTTCCCAGACCAAGGATCAAACCCATGTCCCCTCCATTGGCAGGCGGATTCTTAACCACTGCGCCACCAGGGAAGTCCCTGCATGTATCTTTTATTAACTCAACAATTGCCTTTATTTGGAGGAAAGACTACCAAATAAATATAGTAAAATTAAGATATCAAGAAAGAAGGCATATGAGAGGTAACAATCATCTTCTCATTACCCCCACCCCACGTATGCTATAACACATACCCTATCTTGATCATAGATCTTTAGCCATAGCCTCTATTAAACGGGCAATGATCTACATGCACCTAACCTGTCTCCTCCCCTGGGTTATAATTGGCTGGACCCACATTCACTCCTGGCACTGGACCAATCAGATGCTCTCTCATGAGAATTTTTGGTCTGAACTTAGAATTTATAGTCAGTGTCTGATGTAGAATAAAAGAAAAAATTGTTTGGTCATTCAGTAGATGTAGAAAAAATTTACTTGACAATGTTCAGTTCTCCATTCCTGACAAAAGCTTTCAGTAAACCAGGAATTTAAGGGAACTTTCTCGCTCTGATAAAAAGGTATCAACAAAAAACTTAAAGATCACACTTAGTGGTAAAACATTGAAAGCAATAAGATAAGAACAAGGCAAGGATGAATACTGCCTTTTACTTATAGTCTCTTTTGTAGGGTATCTTAAGTAGGGAAATATAGGGGGTGTGTGTGTCACGGGGAGCCAAAAGAACAAAATGGGTTGAAAGAGACTAAAATTTATACCAGGGCTACAGAGGGGCTTATGTTATAGTCAAGTGTTCTATTTCTTTTTTTTTTTTTTTTTTTTGCAGTACACGGGCCTCTCACTGTTGTGGCCTCTCCTGTTGCAGAGCACAGGCTCCGGACGCGCAGGCTCAGCAGCCATGGCTCACGGGCCCAGCCATTCCGTGGCATGTGGGATCCTTCCAGACCGGGGCACGAACCCGTGTCCCCTGCATCAGCAGGCGAACTCTCAACCACTGCGCCACCAGGGAAGCCCAAGTGTTCCATTTCTTAAATTGGTTGGTAAGTACATGAGGTTGCTTTTCTTATTACAGTTTAACATGTAGATGTAACTTTATAAACTCTTGTTCAAATCAATGCATACTTTTGAGATAAAGTTTAATCCAGGAAAAACAACATAACAGTATTTAATTTGGGTAAAGATAAGGAAATAACCTTAGGTTATTTAAACCAATTACTTTTTTAGGCAGGTGATAATTGAGTGTCATTAAAATGACCACATGTGAAACTACACCACCATACAGAATGTGAGGTTTCACTCCTCCTATATTGTCCTCAGGCCTTAAAATAGCTGGAAGAGCCCACACTCCTTTCTATTTAGTGAATTCCCAAATAAAAGATATAATTCCAAATTTCTGTATTTTATGTCCCCTTCTACTCAACAGTTTCAGAGGAGGCAACTGTGAAAAGTCTTAGAGAGTTGCAAATATAAAGGGAATACTGTTGAAGGAACTGGCACCCCCATCACTATATCATATAACAGTATACAAATGATTTAGCAGTAATACCACCAGGCTTCTCAGAGTTCACAGTCTCCATTCTCATGTCTGAAAATAGATCATAGCTCTGCTAACGGTTCATGCCATTTTTCTAAATAGGCCAGTAGAGCCTTTAAAATCCAGTGTTTAAAAGGCATTACCACAAATGCTTTTCCTACATACACTTAGGTAAAATGGTGTGACTTGTGGGGCACAAAGGAAACCCCCCCCCAAACAACATAATCACTTAAAAATAAACTTGGATTGCTCACTGGTCTTACAAGATGCTTAAAAACATCATTGTCCTATTTAATTGCAAGGAAAATAAATCTAAAGAAATTCAAATTTAAGGAGAGATGGAGAGGAGGAAGCAGAGACAAAGGGAGAATTAGAGGGAGAAAGAGAGAGAGAAAATGAGAGAGAGAGAAAGGAGAAGAGTGAAAGTGAAAAGGACAGAAAGCTAAAGAGACAGAGGGGAAAAAAAGAGAGAGAGAGATTCAGAGACCAAGAGAGTTAGAGAAAGAGGAGGAGGGAGGAAGACCAAGAAAGTGCAATAGAACACTAGAAAAAGAGAATGATATGCAGCAGATAAGGGAAAAACTCTCCCTCTCCTCACCCCCCTCTCACACACAGACACACACACACACACACACACACACACACACACAATGTATATATCAAATGATTAATTCAAATTCACATAATCACTGACATATGAATGATGATCCAGAACTGAGTAATGTGCTAGACTTTATAGCATTTTTTTGGGGGTGGTTGCACAAGGGGAAGGATCTGCATGGTGAGAGTAAGAGGAGTAGGAAGAAGGACTGAGCTGACCGGACAAGATAACAGGAACGGAGGATGATGAATAGTGAAATTTATGTTGGAACACATAGGTCAAGTGTCCTACTTTTTCTGGAAGTGACTGCCAATTCAGATAACTGTTTGTCTACTGCAAGCCCCTCCAGTTGTCCATAGGAGAAAAGAAGACAATAAATATTGAGCAGTTGGGGAAGGGAATCTGTCTCTTAACCTCCACTTTCTATGAAGCTGCCTCTGGGCCCCCGCTGACCCTTCCTGGACAGCTCAGTTACCATCACCCTTCTCCACATTGCAAAGCATCAAGACTCTGTTTATGGTTCTGACATGAAACTGAGCCCCTGCACTGACATGATTAACATGCAGCACAGTAGAAATTACTGGAACCATGCTCTGAAGTCATGCCAAACACATGCTCTGTAGACATGATAACCTTCAATAAAAATCACAAATAAGTGTTTTCATTTTCAAGTGAGAGGATTAACTGCAGGATTACCACCCAGAGAGCTCCATTCACGTAGCTGGGGCATGATTAATTTTGAATTATGAAAATAGAACTCCTTTCAATCATGTCTGAAATTCCATTCAACCTGGTATGAAAGCAACTATAATACACAGAAATACTACCAAGGGTGCAAACTAAACCCACACAAAGAGGGATTTGGGCCAGACTTCTGGAAGGATATTCAACCTTAGCTCATGTCAGTGTTGTGTAAACATAAATTGAAAAAGAGAAAGTGCCAATATCCTGATGGAGTAACAGCATGAATCTAGCCTCAGGCCTAAAGTCTAAATTATCCATTAATAATATTTTCAGTCTTATTCAAACCGGGCATGATCCTTGGAGCAATTCAGGAGAGTCTAATGCATGGTGAGCATTACCAGCCCACATAAGTGAGGGAATATCAATCTCTTGTGGTAGAAAAGAACAGAGGTAATTTACCAAATGGTACCCTACTGACCTGAAAAAACTGATTTACCTCATATGGAAGTTTCATTTTAGAGGAGATTTTGTTTACCAGGCCTCATTGTAAGACCGACATATTGTATGCTGATTAATAAGAGTGTATTGGAATATTTTTCTTCCCTATGGTCCTTTTTTGAAGTAGGAAGGTTCATATTTAGTTGCAGATTACAAGGTGCTGAGTTAATATTCTAGAACTGGAAATCAGAGGTATGCTGAAGCATATTGGGCTCTGTTTTCATCTGCACTGAATCAGAATGATACCTATTACCGAATTATTAAAATGCAGACTGTTTAAAACCCTGAATCACAAAGGAAGTTCTTTTCTCCTTGACACATTCAGCATATGTTATTATTTCAAATTCTGAGTTTCTCTGCATTGTATATCCTATAGAAAATAAATGCAATTAAATGTGATATATTAAGGGCTTCCCAGTCTATAGTTTAGGATCAAGTTACTAAAAATTAGACTGTTTCTTTTACTAAAGGAAAAGAGAAAGATCGTGGATAAGGATTTCAAATGAAGCATTAATGTTCCTGGATCTGTAGAAAGAAAGGTTATCAGCTTGTAGTGCATTGTGTCACTATAATTTCTGTTTAGAAGAGTCATTTTCAGGATAATGTTGAGACTTCTCAAAACTTCCACCATCATAAAAAACAAATTGCTCGTCAAGCCCACAAAGTAGAAAACTCAATTGCCTTGGAGGAGTAAGAGGGAGAAATAATTATTGAAACACAATTCCAAACTCTCTGAGAACTGCATATCATATTTTGTCCTGTGGGTCTCTGAAGGACTCAACTGACAATAACACTGTTGCTGGCCCCTGTGATACTCCCATGGTGCCGTTTAGAGCTCTCTCATCATTAAATAACAGAAATTTTGTGGAATTGATAAATATAGTCTTCAACATTAACTAAATAATCCTCCCAATAGTCTGGTAAAGCAGATGGAGAGAATAAAACAGAGAAGTTGTTAAGGGGCTTAACTCAACCCATAGAGACAAGCCTGTGATTTAGTTAATACTGGACCTCCTGGTTTAACTTCATGACACCTTCTTTTCCATTATTTACTTATAAATAGGAACCAAGTCTCCAAACCACAGCTACCCCAGCCCCCAGTCCCTCTTGCTTGTCTTTAATTCTTTCCATTTAAACAAGAACAGGACATCGTCCTGCTGCAAAGGGAATTACAACTTTTTCATGTATACATTTCTTATGTATACATTTTTTTTTTTTTTTTTGCTGTACGCGGGCCTCTCACTGCTGTGGCCTCTCCCGTTGCGGAGCACAGGCTCCGGACACACAGGCTCCGCGGCCATGGCTCGCGGGCCCAGCCGCTCCGCGGCATGTGGGATCTTCCGGGATCGGGGCACGAACCCTAGTCCCCTGCATCGGCAGGCGGACTCTCAACCACTGCGCCACCAGGGAAGCCCTATGTATACATTTAAGAGCATTAAAATCGCTTTTAATAAGACATTTTTTCAAACGGATGAATATCTTTTATGTTTTCCTTTTTTTTTAAAGGAGCAACTCAGTTTGAAGCACATTGTTTCTATCAACCTCTAAATTATTTCTATTCCTTCTTCTTTGACATAATCAACTCCTCTTTAATTAAATGGAATAAGCTGATTATTGCATTTCTTCCTGGTGACAAGCACTTTCTTGGCCACTTGAGGGGCATCAATGAGTACAATATAGCTGCCATCTTGAAGGAAACTGGGATGGGGAAGGAAATTGATGACTAAACAAATAATAATGGTCATAGTAATGACAATAATTCCTGGGAGTTTATTACATTCCAGAGCCTTTGCTGAGCATGCCTTACTTCATTTGATCCTTTCATGTAAGAATTATTTCTGTTCTCATTTTTCACAGACCATGCAACCGAAGCTTGCCAGGTTAATGCCTTTACACATTGAACCTTTGTAAAAAACAAATACCCCATTATCCCATTCACAGCGTATCAAGCAATGTTTTAATATTTCAGTTTTTCATATAACTTTTCCATACAGAGCTTGTCTGACAGTTTTAGTTCTCAATATAATTAATACTTTTCATTCTGGTTTATATTTTTATGATTTTTCTTGGCTTGAATTCTATCCCCAAGTCTAATCAATTCTGGGTCAGTGACAAATAGCATTTCAGAAACTACAAAGTTGAAACCTATTTTGACAATTATTTTTGGGTCATACTACCATGTCACTTTTCGTGGTTAGTGGTTTTTCTCTCAAATGCCAGCTAATCTTTGGAAACTTTCCTGAGTTTCAGAGGGATGTGAATACTACTTTTCTACTGCCCTTTTAAAATATCCCTATATTGCTATACTTATTTTTATACCATATTCACATGATATCCTTCACTTTCAAGTGATAAATATCTTAAGACAGAAACTAAATGTGCTAGCTAAATTTGGATTCTTCAGGGTCCAAATTCAGTGTCTGATATATAGTAAGTCTCAGTGTCTGTTGAGTTAAATTTTACTTTATTGAGAAGAGGGCTTTATCTATAAGGTCTTTAACCTTTCTTTGTATTACCTATTCAATATCTCTATCTCTTTACCTCTCTTTTATTTGTTTCTATTGTTTCAGAGATGTAGAGGTCTCCCCTCCTTTTCAAATGTGGTCCCACCAGTTTTACATTGTGGTTATTATTGATCTATTTTTTTCCCATGACCAGTAGTCACTCAGTATCTACTTCTCCCTATCAGAAGCTCACCTGGCTATCTCTTTCTTCCCGTTTGACTTTGTTTTATTTGATTTGTCAAAATCCCTTCCAAAGAGTACAATATAGAAAAAAAGAGTAACTTAATAGTGGAGAAATACTACCTTAACCACATGATCAAGGTCAACATCAATGGTGATAAATCCTGTTGATAGTATGTGCATTTGATTCAATGTGTGCTTTATCTCTGTGGTTTTCCTCCCAAGAATGCATATCCCCATTCTAACCATGGGAAAAATATCAGCCAAATTCCGGTAAGGGGCATGTGAGAAAAATACCTGACTAGTACTGTCAACACTGTCAAAGTCATTGATTTAATTTCTTAATGAGTTGGCAACGCTGTGCCCTCCCCCCACCAGAGGTTCTAGGAGAGATTCAGTCCCTTGACTCTTCCAGCTTCTGCATTCCTGTGCTTGTGGTTGAATCACTCTAATCTCTGCTTCTGTGATCACATTGCTTCTTCCTCTTCTCTCTCTCCTTTGTTTGCCTCATATAGGACACTCATAATTGGATTGAAGCCCCACTCAGATAATTCAGGAAGATCTCATCTGGAGACCTTTAACTTAATTACATACAAAAGATTGCTTTTCCAGATAAAGTCACATTCACAGTTTTCAGGGATTAAAACATGGAAATATCTTTTTGAGGGCCACCATTCAACCCACTACAGTCATTTTAATGACAAAGAATGTCTGAAAAACTGTGACAGCCAAGAAGAGCCTAAGCAGACATGATGACTAAATGTAATATGGTATCCTGAATGGGATCCTGGAATAGACAAAGGACACTAGGCAATAACTAAGGAAATCTGAATAAAGAACGACTTTAGTTAATAATAATATATCAATATTGGTTTATCCATTGTAACAGATGAACCATACTAATGCAAGATGTTAATAATAGTGGAAATTGGCTGTGGGGCATATGGGATCTAAAACTGTTCTAAAGCTCAAAGTCTACTTTAAAACAACTCTATGTTTAATCCTTTATAACAGTTCTGTCAGGTAGAAATATAATGCAAACCACATATGTGATTTTAAGTTTTCTAGAAGTCACATTTCAAAAAGTAAAAAGAAATAGGTGAAACTAATATTAATAATACATTTCACTTTATGTAGCCTGATATATCCAAAATAATATCATTTCAATAAGTAATTGATGTAAAAATTATTAGCAACATATATCGCAGTCTTTTCTTGGTAGTGTGTTATGTGTAATTCTAGAAATGGCCCAGGTCCTGACAGAACTACAATCCAGTAACAACACTGCAAGTAATCAAAGAGTGAAACGTCATCCTAACAAAACAAAGTTGTATTTAACGAAAAAAAAAATTTTTACATTGCTTCAGCTTTTAAGTTCAAATTAATTAGATTACATAAAATTCAAAATTCAGTTTCTCAGGCATGGTAGCCACATTTCAAGTGCTCAGCCTCACTGAACTGCATAGCTCCAAATGTTTTCCTTGTTGCTGGGTTCCATTATCTACCCTATAACCAACTACCCGCTCCCCCTAAATTAGTGCCTTAAAATAACAATAATTTATTATATCTCATAATGCTTTGAGTTGACCTTGTAATCATTTTCTGGTCTTGCTTTATGTCTCTCATGCTGATGGTGTTAGAGAACCACTGGGGCTGGAACTTCCAGAATGACCTTATCACAAGTCTGGCTCCTTGACTGGGAGAGCTGGAAGGCTGGGCTGAGCTGGGCCTCTCTCTCCTGCCCTGTAGCCTCAGGGCCTCTCCCTTAACACATGCCCTCTCCTTGTGGTCTCTCCAGCTGGGTGGTCAGACTTAATGCACCTGTGCTTCAGGGCGCCCCAAAGCTCAAAAGTAGAAACTTCCAGGACTTCTTAAGGATTAGATCTAAGACTCGGCACAGTGTCACTTCTGTGGTGTTTAAATATTGTTGTTTAAAGATTGCTATTGTTTATAGTGAGTCATGGAGCCAGCGTATCCAAGATGGAAGGGAAATACACAAGGGCATAAATACCAAGAGACATGGAGATTAGTGTTGTTGAGTGTTGGTTCAGTTTTCAACAAGTATTTATTTCACGAGGATTGTCACTGTTAATTCTCATAATTGTGTGCTGTTACTTCAAAGTAACAGAGATATAAAAGTTAAGAAACATGCTGAAGCAAGGGTGCCTCAGTAAGTGGGGAACCTGGGATTCAAACCCAGGCAGTTCTGATTCCTGAGCCCCTGTCGTTTTTGTTAATTTTTTCCATGTTAAATTTGTTGATGTAAAAAACTTCTAAGGACAAAAATTAAAAGAGAAGGAAACAGTCCTACTAAGCAATAGTTTAAATCCCTATGTTATGCTTGTTATGCTTAAGTTCTCATTTATTGAAACTTACAGTGAGCATTCATTACATTTGCCGTGAAAAGATCTGACACTTTCTCTTTCTCTCTCCTCTATCTCATACTTTCTCTCATTCTCTCTTTATGGATAAATGTGATGGTTGTGTGGAAATTTCTGCCAGCTTTATACAACCTTTTCACTTAAAAGTTTCAGTAAAATGCGTTTTTGTCTAATCATGCAGGGCACTTTCTGCTGACCTTAACTGTTTCTTATCCTTTGTAATCACTGAAGGCATCAGTGACATTAGTAGTTCCGTGTAATATAATATGTTTGCACTCCATATTTTTCTTAGGCAAAGAAATCACCTCGGATAGAGTAATGACCTCAACATAATTGTCATTAACAAAAAGGTTACAGTGTTCTCACCAGAATAACAGAGCCAGGAATCATTCTCTTCTGTGATTCTACATCTTACTTTGCTCTGAGCTCTTTAAACAAAACAAATAATCATGCCTTATTAAGCACCTGCTCAGTGAAGTTGGGAAATCATACTATGGTGACATTAAATCCTGACCTTTGACTTCTTCTGTCAGATGTCAGAATGATTATTTCTACTGGATCTTGGTTTGACATTAGGGAGCAATTGGCTAATCCTCAGATTCTCCAAACTTGCTCTCTGGTCTCTTGCTAATGCTCATCTTGTTCTGAGTCTTAGATTTATTATGATTTATTCACCATGTGGGGTAACAGTATCTCCTTTTATCTTAAAGGGAACAGCATCTATATGGTTTTAAGCCCTAGTTCTCAAGGGAACTCGGGGGAAAAGTTTAAAAGCTTAGAAATGGGCTTTTACCTCTTCCCTTTGTCTTCTTTCCTAATATAGAATTTGGACAAGTGGGTAAGGGAAGAGACGTGTAAGAGGGAAACACTCTGGGTCTAATTAGTTGGCACATCTCCCATGAGGAATGAATATTAGAGTAACATCATGCCCAGCAAAAGAACTATGGATTTGATAGCTTTTCCAAACAACGGGCCTAACATATTTGTTTTGAAATGTAATCACTGGCCTTTAGTATTTTAAAAGCATAGCTGGAGTTTGGCATTGCTGTTAAATTACAAATATGATAAAGTCCAGAATTGTGAACAGTGTCAGCCCAGATTATATACAGAATGAAGTGTGAGAAAAAGTATGGGAAAATTTTGGGTAGACTAGGTAGGAGAGAGAAACCTTGGGGAAAAGAGATGTACTCAAGCAGAAAATTTAAGAAAAGTGAAACTCACCTTAATTTATCATCTATTATGTGTCAAACACTGTGCTGGGCATATCATCAATGAACAGGAAAACTGAACAATAGCAGTAGTATCCCATGAAAAGGAGCTAGAACAGAAAAGAGAGAGCAGCATTGAAATAATGAATTTATATCTAGGATTTGCTAAAAACATCTGAACATAACTTATTTCAGAAAATCCCTAAATAAGGCACCGTAGAGCTCTACATCCAACTATAAAAATTGAAGTGGGGACAAACAGCCCTTCTCCTACTTCAAGGCAACTTACTAAGCTTTATCAATCCAAATGTGCTTACAATTCACTCACTTCCTTTTTGCTGAAGTTATCCACAGTGTTTCTCTTCTTTGCTGCCATGAGCTGATGCTGGTTTGCCAGTAACAATTTTAGAACTTTTGTGGGTTGTTGATCCATGTGTCTTAATACAATCCTTTTAAGTATTCAAAGTGAAGGCTGCTAAATAGAGCCCAGGTTCAGTACCTAACAGGAGTCCTTAAGAGGAGGGAGAAAAAAAGATAAAAGACAAGAGTTTATGGTAGTAGGAGAGACAATAAAATTAGAAGGATGTTGCAAAAGATACAGTAATGTAGAGAAATGTAGGAAGCTTGCAGAGTCCTTAGCGCTTTGTTCACATGTTCTCCAGAACTAAGCACACCCTGATAAATACTGGTTGACTGGGTAAGTGAATTGTTCAAGGCCAATGCTTCCACATCTTTTTCATGTCGCAGCAGGCTTAGAAAATGTATGGTAAACGGGTAAACAGGAGTGTTTTCTTGCAGCTGGAGAGGATTGACTTCCAGGGTTCCTACCTACTCCAGGTCTTACGGGATGCCCAGAGGATGAGCAATTGAGTTTCTGAGCACCTGCATGTGTTGTGGTCCAATGCATGAGAAGCACTAACCTAGACTATGAAATATACTTGAAATATACTTTTCTTCAGGTCTGTTATTAGCATACTCTAACCTTTGTGTGTATTCTGGACAGACGGTGCTTCTGGGGGGTAAACATGCTTCCCTTCCTTTAGGTGGATTCAGCTTCATAAAACCTACTGCTTGGCACAAGTTACTTGGGCTGGATTCAACCCCTGCTCACTCATCCACTGTGTGTTTTACATCATTATGTCCACTCAGCATTCTCCTGTCCTCTTTCACTCAGCTAATTTTATGCAATCTCTAATCCGGTGGTCACTGACCACCTTATACTTTGAAATTTATCAGTTCTGTTTCTTGCCTTCATGAAATCTTCCTTTCGCTCAAATTTCTCTTAACCTATCTGCTCAAGTTCACAGTTCTATATTCTCTTGAATCTACTTGAAAAGGAGAAGAAAACAGAAATCTAAAATTTTCTCTCCCCATTATCTTTTGTGTTGTCGTTTTTGTTTTGATTTGTTTTTTGCCAGACTAATTTATACTGAATCACAGCCTCTGATGATTCAAGCTGAGGTCGAGGCCCACCAGCCATGAGTTCCAAAAACACATTTGTTGGTTTATGTGCCTTGCTGTCAACATGTGGGTTTTCTGGAGAAGTTTTTGAGGGGTGCTTATTGAAGTATTTGGGTTTGGACTATGTGATTCCACAAAGGGACGGAGAAAATGAAGGTCCATTTTGGATTGAGTGCCGTCAGGAAGCAGGGGCAGTTCAGTGACCGGTTGTCTCAGTTATTTTTATCTGGAAAGAGAAAGGATTAAAGTCAAGCTAAAGTTGTCCCTGATAAAGAAGCAGTTGTCCCTTGTAATCAGCAGAAGGGCTGTTATTTTTGTAGTTGTAGAGTATCTTTGTCTCTGTCTTGTTTCAGGCGTAATCACAGTGTGGACTCATCTGTTTTGTCCACCATAGTCACCAGATGGCCAGGTTTGGGTATTGCTTATACAGACGTACCTGGGAGAGATATTTCAGGTTCCTTTCCAGACCACTGCAACAAAGTGAACACCGCAATAAAATGAGTCACATGCCTTTTTAACTTTCCCAGTGAATATAAAATCTGTTTGCACAATACTGTAGTCTATGAAGTGTGCAATAACATTATGTCTAAAAAAACAATGTATGTACCTTAATTAAATACTTTATTGCTAACCATCATCCAAGCCTTTAGCAAGCCATATTAGTAATGTCAAAGATCACTAATCACAGATCACCATAACAAATATAACATTGAAAAAGCTTGAAATATGGTGAAGATTACCAAAATGTGACACAGAGACACAAAGTGAGCAAATGTTGTTAGAAGTGTGGCGCCAGTAGACTTGCTTCATTGTCACAAAACTTCAATTTGTAAAAAACGCAATATCTGCTAAATGCAATAAAGTGAAGCATGATAAAACGAGGTATGCCAGTATTCTGCAAGCATTTTTTATGTTCGGTTGGAAACATGAGGCCTAGCTACCAGCTCTGGACTGCCAGACCTCCAACTTTTTCAATGCAGAATCTTTTTATTCACATAGTTATTGTTCTTTATTTGCTTGCACCCTCCCTTTAAATCTTTTCTACTTAGACTAAGGATTCACAATCAAGCTGGAAGATGGGAAAATCCTGTCAGATACTGATATGGGTCTCTTCCTGAAATCTTCAGGTCTATAAAAAGAGAGAAGGAAAACAGAGCTACTGTGAATTTACTTTGTAGTATCAAAGCTCTCAGCTGGAGAATAAAGACAGAGTCAAGAGTCAGAGAGGTCACAGCATGAAGTTTCACTCCTGTGAAGGCATCCTGTGGCATAAATGAGCCTTGTAGGTGTTTGCACTCTGCCTGGCTTGGCCACACAAGTCAAGGATATTCCCCAAGTATCTTATTTTTGGATTTATGATCCTACACACTTTAACTTGTCTTTGTCGTTTCCATTTTGTGTGTGGGATATTAGCGGGGTTTCATCCAAGATGCAGTAATTATGCAGAATTATGTCCAAGATGCAGTAATATAGGGAAAATCCCAAGTGTTTTTTCCATGCTGTCCCTTAACTTATGCCATCTGTCTAGATATAGCAAACCTTTTGAAATTTCTGGGAGGTCTTCAGTAATAGATTTCTTTAGTTTTCTGTACTGATGTGGCTTTTCCTTATTTTTATATTCTGTTGGTAATTTCCATGGGAGCTGGTGGGAAGAGAAGAGTAATTGCTTTGTGAGGTAGTCATTTCACTCTCCTATCTAGAGAAATGTATGTGATTTCTAAAGACTGAAAGAGAAAAGCTATGTTTTCCATGAGTAATTTTTTTTTTTACTTGCAAATGGTTGTAGTTGCTGCAAAATTTCATCACCCAAACTTCTCAGGCAAAATGTCCCTTTCCAGATGAGAGAGAAACCGATTGTAGTAAATAGACTTAAGGATGCTCTCAGTTCCCTTAGGGAAGCCTCAGGCGTCCTTCTGCCGTGTAGCCCAGCATTTCAGACATACACATAGCTAAGAGATGACCATTTAGCCGACTGACAAACCTGATGACCTGTTTATCAATAGAAATTAATCTAATGTTATACTTCAAACTGCCTCCCTCCTCTCACCCGGAAAATTCTAATCACTGATCCTTGATCCCAGTGGATGCATAGTACAGGAATGTAGGCATTTTGATAATGTGCTCAGAAAAACATGGCTTACAAGTAAAATAGGGAGTCTGCAATTTCTGCATCCATCAGTGCCTGATAAAAGCAATATACCTTGGGCTTCCCTGGTGGTGCAGTGGTTGAGAGTCCGCCTGCCAATGCAGGGGATACGGGTTCGTGCCTCGGTCCGGCATGTGGATGCCGCGGAGCGGCTGGGCCCGTGGGCCATGGCTGCTGAGCCTGAGCGTCCGGAGACTGTGCTCCGCAACGGGAGAGGCCACAACAGTGAGAGGCCTGCGTACCGAAAAAAAAAAAAAAAAGCAATATACCTTAAAATCATTTTTATTTCTGTCATTGCTCACGGATTTGGATACCATTGATAAAGATTGATTTCTTTTTAACTGGCATGTTATTTAAATGCTTTCAGAAATAAAATCATGCACTTTGAAAACTGAGAAAAACTTTTGAAGTCATCTGGCTTATAAATGGGTCTAAAAATAGCATAAAAAACGTGTCCCGGGCTTCCCTGGTGGCGCAGTGGTTGAGAGTCCGCCTGCCAATGCAGGGGACACGGGTTCGTGCCCCGGTCCGGGAGGATCCCACATGCCGCGGAGCGGCTGGGCCCGTGAGCCATGGCCGCTGAACCTGCGTGTCCGGAGCCTGTGCTCCGCAACGGGAGAGGCCACAACAGTGAGAGGCCCGCATACTGCAAAAAAAAAAAAAAAAAAAAGTGTCCCATTTTCAACTAACCTCGTTAAACCCATGTCCCCCGAAAGTTAAATTGCAGCCTTTATTTAGAGTCTCATTTATAAATATACACTATGAATTTTCAAGACAGGATATAAAATACAGTATTTCCCAAACTTATGTGATCAATCACCCTCTTTCAATTTCATACCTGTTAATATTTTCTGGAAGAATATTTCAAAAAGCACTGTTTGGAAAACTCACATTTATCCACACTTTCTCATTTTTATAAAAGAAACCTGGCAGAGTTTATCTATTAGTGTCAATTCCCAGAATAGCACCCAGGATCATGATTTCCAGACTCATTTCCCACTACATCACACACTTCAAAGATGTATACATATCAACACTGGATAATCATTGTTGAACACACTTATCTGTATAAAATTATATTGTATCTTTGCTATTTTAGAATATATTAAAGAGTTGTTTCGTTGTCTAATGAACTTCTAATCAAGTAAATAATCCAAAACTGCCAAAGCTGCTGTGTTTTATTCCTTGTATTTGACTCTCTTGCCAAATACATATACTTTTAGAATAAACCAAATGATAGAGTGATAGGAATCAATATAAACTGGGTGATTTTGTTTAAATCTTTGATTACAGTCAGCAAAAGATAGCCAAATAGCTCAAGTTAGCCTATAATATGTTTCTCTTCATTGCGGCAATTGCAAATTTAATCTGAATCCAATGTTTATATATCTACTGCATAGTCAGAATAAAGCACTGATTGAAGCCCCTTTTATAAATAAGCAGTTATGCTATTAATCAAGTTAAACATTTCAATAATATACAAAATATATTATTTTCTTGGAGGAAAGTATTGGTGGTAAAACTATTATGGGAGCCCTTAGCTCAGTAAACAAAACTAGGTGGGATTGTAACTGTTAAAGATTGAGTCAGGGGAAAAAATAATAGAGTTTTTATGCAAAGGTCTTTTGGAACTTTCCTCTGAGGTCTTTTAAACTATGTGGTACAGTGAATCATAAATATAATTTTACCAAACTGGAGATAACTCAGAAAGTAAAATTTACCTAAAAATCTGATTATTGCCATTAGTAAGAATTATTATTTTTAAACCAAGATAAAATTTGGATTAATTTAACCATCTTGTGCAATAATTACATTATTATAGTGCTTTCACAAGGAATGCGTTCATGACTATTTATTACAAAAAAAAGAATTTTTGATTTTAGTATCACAAACACTTATTCTAGAAAGAAATGACCAAATTCTAGTGAATAGTTAGCTGTTCATAAAAGAAACCTATTTACTTTTCTTGCTTGTGATTCACAAGCATGGATTTCTGGGTCCTCAAAAAACCTGATAACAGTCAGTATAAAGAAACAGAAGCTTTCTTCCATCTTTCCCTATGTATGTTACTCCTTAGCATGTTTCTCCTTTTTATATTGTCAAGATCTTTCTTTCTTCAAGTTCCCACCTAAGTCCCACCTAAGTACAACATAAAACTAGCTCTAGCCCTTACATATTCCTCTTCTCTGGAATCAGTCTTTGGTTATTCAGCCCTGTGAAGAACCCAACAATGAGGTCACTACACACTGTTTAGAATGGCCAAAATATGGAACACTGACACCAAATGCTGGTAAAGATGTGAAGCAGCAGGAAATCTCTTTCATTGCTGGTGGGAATACAAAATGGTGCAGACACTTTGGAAGACAGTTTGGCAATTTCTTACAAAACTAAACATACTTTTACTGTATGATCCAGCAGTTACACTCCTTGGTATTCATGCGAAGGAGTTTAAAACTTAGGTCCACACAAAAACCTGCACACAGATATTTATAGCAGCTTTATTCATGATTGCTAAAATGTAGAAGCAACCAGGATGTCCTTCAGTAGGTGAATGGATAAATAAACTATAGTATAATACATCCATGCAGTGGAATATTATTCAACACTAAAAGAAATGAGTTATGAAGCCTTGAGAAAACATGGAGGAACCTTAAATGCATATTACTAAGTGAAAGAAAACCAGTCTGAGAAGACTAAATACCATATGATTCCAACTATACGACATTCTGGAAACAGCAAAACTCTGACTCCAATAAAATGATCAACAGTTGCCAGTTGTGGGAAGGAGAAAAGAATAGGCAGAACACAGAATGTTTGAGCAGTGAAAATATTCTGTATAATACAGTAATATCTATGTCATTATATATTTGCCCAAACTCATAGAATGTGCAGCACCAAGTGTAAACCCTAAGGTACACTATGGACTTTGGGTGATTATAATGTGTTGATGTATTAAATAGCTTCATCCTTGGTAGAAAATATGCCATTCCATTGAGTGATGTTAGTAACAGGGGAGGCTATGCATGTGGGGGGGGCAGGAGGTATACATGAAATCTCTATACCTTCCTTTCAATCTTACTATAAACCTAAATCTTCTCTAAAAAATAAGAATCTTATGCAATAGAATTCAAAGATGAAATTAATTCAAGAAGAATTCACTATTAATCATCAGTGTCAGAGTTGGTAGAGAGATCAAGTAAGAAAAAAGAATAATAAGTGCATATTGGAATTGTCACCTCCTAGATGACTGGTTATCTTAGCAAAACTCAGTGATTTGAGGATATGAGGAAAGAGAAGAAATATATGTAATGGTAACAACATCATCTTGAACCATGACTGTAAAAGGAAGGAGAGTTGAAGAGATGCAACCAGAGAGTATAGCCAAGGAAGAAGTGATGTTGAAAATAGAAAAAAATAATTGATGCAATAAATTCTTGGTGAAGACAGAAGTAGATGAGGTCAAGAGCATAAGTAGACACGTGAGCTTCAAATTCTAAGGTACAGTTTTAAATGGATAAGAATAGGTACAGGTGTAATATAGATAAGGGGAAGTTGAAGAAATTTGCAACTGATGGAGTCTCTTTGCTTTGAGAAGTAAAAAATAAAATATATTTATTTAACAACTCCATATCACACTGTCAAAGAGACTGTCAACTGCACCTGGAACTGAGTAGAAACTTGACTACAACTTAAGTTCTTTTGCAGAAAAAAAAAAAAAAATCTGTGGTAGGGAAGTTTCTAGGGATGTTTCAATTGCTTTTCCTAGAAAAGCTGAGTCTTAATCTAACAGTGATGAAGGAGAGAAATGAGGGTCTCTGTCATCTACGTGGCTGTAGCCCCTTCCTTCCTTCTTCAGCACAATCACCCCAGCCCTGTTCCCTGAATGTAAGAAATAACATCATTTAATTTACATATTGTCTTTCATCCCTGGGATCCTTCTACCTGAGGATTATTTTTTTTCCCCTGGAGTAGAAGTCTTTGCTCACTATAACTCCACTATAGTTCATGTAATTCTCCCTATCTTGCATCTAAAACCCCAGATTCTGATGTTTATATCACTTCCAAATCAGTCTCAGAACTTAAGGGCCACCTTATGAGCCTCTTTTAGGCCTTACACTTGGTTTCTCATCCAGGTCTTATTCCCTGTTAATTTTCTACTACTATTTGTCTCACCATTTCCATATTCCTTTTTTATCTTATCCCAATGCCCTTCTTCTGGTCACTTCACTTCTTTTAATTCTTGTTGTATCAGAATCTCATAGCATCTGTTAGATGTGGGCATGTTGTATGTGTATATAAATGGGTGTAATGTGCAACTGAACATATACTTGATACCTACTACTCAGTACATGTCTTTATGTCTACTTAAGAAGGGCGTGTATTAAGTCAAAGATGTATGTGGTTGAACATGTGTGACTGGCTAACCTGTGGACAGATAGCCAGGAAGGATATTGTAGAGTTTTACTTGGCTGGAAAAGACTATGGAAATCATATGGGAGATGATTTCAGGAAGGAGAAGAGATAAGCCTCTGTTAACCTCCTAGAATACTAAGATCCTCTTAGAAAAACATTGACTTTTTAAAGCACTTTTCCCTTTCTATTCCCTGGCCGGATTCATTTCTTACCTCACATATCTTCAGAGCAAAAAAAGTCAGAATGATGAACAAAGGTTACACACACACACACACACGCACACACACACACACACACACCAAATCTGAAGAGCTTAGATTCTGCTTCTGAAGAGATTATTGTTCTGATGAAATATGCCTAATCCCTTTGCTTTAGGGATATCTCCAGTTCAAAAGTGAGGTCCAAGGGGGAAATAAAGATACAGTTTCATAAACCTGCGTTGCTTCACTCTCTCTGTAATATTGGATGATTATATAGTGCATATTAATTCACAGTGTGTTCACATAATAAACCCTCCTTAAATTAAAAAAAAATTGACAGGGGACAGTTTGAAATAAAAAATAAAATATTGGTGGAAAATTGCCAGGCCTCCACCCACCAGAAACTTACAATTTAGTACATTATTAATCACCTCTCCCTTATCATTTATTTTTTTCTGTATTTTGTTCCTAGTCACTCAAAGTCTTAGGACAAGGTGTTCTCTCTAGCTCATTGTTTTTATAAATACCCATTATAGTAATTGCCTGCAACTTTCTTTTGGAATCCACTCCGCTCTCCTGTGTGAATCATTTGGGCGTAACCAGTCCCTGCACCTTGGTTAGCACAGAATATATACAAATGCTGTTCTGCAGAAAAGCACAGCTTGTTCCTACTGATAGTGTTACCTGACATATGTCCTGATTACAGACTTGGCTCCATGGAGAAACAGCAATCTGTGCCAAAAGGAAAAATGGAATTAAGTCCTCTGAGCTTCCAGAGGAGGTTTTCTGTCTAATATGCTTCCTAAAATGGGGCCATGATTCACTTAAATTCTACAGACACTATCACCCTACTTCTAAGCAGAAGAGCAGTAACTTTTGACCAACAGACCCTCGCAGAGGTAACAAAGAAACTTATTTGATACTCACCCTAGAAACCACAGTTGATCTTAGCTGAAAGGGTAATGTTAAAATACAAAGTAACTAAATGTTTATAAAAAGTCTTGAATTTTGCAAGTACGAATAAATAACTGTAATGCTACTCACTGAATTTATGAACATGTATTTTAACCTGTGCCTCAACTACTACCCAGTTAATTCAGTGCTATTTCCTAACTCTTTGATGGCATTTTCCAAATCTATGGGAATATATTAATTCAGAGAATGAGAAGGATGGACATCATCTCAGAAGAAAAAGAACACATTCAGTTAATAAGAATTCTTATGTTGCACCCTGGAAAATTAGTATGACTATACAATTTTTGTCACCTAAATTATCCTACATATAATTTCTTCACTCTAATAATGTAATATAGATGTTCATAGAACAGAGCTTAAGGCTTGGGCTTGAGTGTCATTGCTTCCTTGCTTTTATCAATTTGCAGATCTAAGGCAACACAGAATGATTCAGACCCAACCCCTTTAGCTTTAAACCCTACCTCTGCCCCTTGGGGGGCCTTGGGCAAGTTATTTCACTTCTCTGTGCCTTAAATTTCCTTATCTGTAAAATCTAGATGAAAATAGTCCTAGTACACGCGAGGTTGTGGGAAACAAATAAATCAATATTTCTAAAGACCTTAGAACTGGCACCAACTATGCCTATATTAGTATGTATAAAATAAATATCATTGGAACATGTATTTAATCTCTGGAATATTGAGGTTTTTTTGTTAATAAATATAAATTAAAATAGTATTTACTTTATTACATTGTTAAGAGAATTTAATGCAGATTTCATTACATAAATATTAGTTTTTATAATTATTAGCTATTAATAAATAGAAAGAAAATGAAATCTCCATATAGCAGTAATGAGAATATTTATTATAGACACTTTCAATTTAGAAATGGGCCAAGAGACAGCACAGTTACTGTTAACACCTTGGAATTTAGGATCAGACAGACTGGATGTAAATTTTTGTTCTGCCACTTAGCAGCTTTGTAATACCTGTAATGACATCAGGTCACAATTTTATTCTCTGCCAGTCTCAGCTTCTTCTTTTGAAAAATGTGGATAATAATCCCTATGTCTAAGTGTTGTTGTGAGCATTAGCTGAGACCATGTCTGTAAAGTAGCTGGCACCTAGTATGCATTCAATAATTGGTGGGTGTTAGCAACTTTCGTGTTTATTGGGTTCCACGGTTTGAAACTCAAATCACGTTTTCCCCGAGAAACTATATTTCACATTGTGGCCAGTATCTTGGAAAAGTCTAGGTAAAAATATTTCACTGAAAGATTAACTAAAATAAAAGCAATATTCCAATGAGAACATAGCAATCTGAAGTACCCACTAAGGAAATCTGGACTATGGCTACCTTCACAGGAGGGAGCCCTCTTCTTACAGTCACATTCATGGTGGGATGTTTTTGTCCATGAAGTGGTAGGTGTTCCATGGACCAGTAATTAAGTAACTGTCCTCTCCTGTTGGTCTGCCCAAATGCAACACTCTTTCTCTCCCTTGGTAACCTCAGCTACAGAGGTTTGAGTAGATTATAGTCCACAGTTCATCACACATTGTTATCATCGGATCATGCAAATCCTTTTTCTTTGCTTATTTGCTTGTTTATTTTATCCCCATTTCTAGGCTAGCCCATTATATTTGCAGGGCTGGGGCAAGAGTATAAATGGAGGCCTCAGGCCCATGACTCTCTCTGCTTCCTGAACTTCAAGGGGCCTCAAGCAGATGCATGTGAATACCCCAGGGTACACATGTGTATTCCAGCTTCCTCCACTACCCCACTTCCTGGGCTTGGGGAGGCCACACTGACAAAGACTCTTCCCTTGACCAAACCTTAGGCTTCTTTAAGGCCTCTTCTCAACTAATTTGATCTTGGACCTCAGTGTCCGTCTTTGTTGGACCTGTATCACCCAGTTTTAGCAAGAATCCTGTCAAGTCAGTTTAGGCAGAGACTCTCCTTACCACTGATGTTTTTGTCTTAGTATTTTCCATCCACTGACCCCAACTCTGTTTCTTAGCTATAAATCCCCACTTGTTTATGTTGCCTTGGAATGGAGCCCCATTCTTTTTTTTTTTTTAATATTTATGGAGGTTGTCCTTAAGCCATATACTCCAATTAATTCATTGTTACTGATTCCTTATATTTACCAGAATCTTTATTTCCTACCAGTAATACAAGAATTGAGTGCACTTTTATTTCCCTTTGGTCCCCATCATCCCTCACACCATAATATTGACATTGAGAAGCATGAATCGAAACTTATCCAATTTGCCATCTTTTCATGAGATGCAAAAAACCACTTCATATTAGTCACTCCCTTGGTGAGATAAAGTGGAAAACAAAGGAGAGTTTCTAAATGTGTTTGGTGTGCAGTTCCTACTGAGATTCCCCAGATATACATCTGCATCATATAAATTTCGGACAACTCTCCATGTACTCAAAAAGAATGATCATTTTTTGTTAATTAAATTTGTTCACTAGAAATGTAAAACACTGCTATATAAATGCAGTTATGAGTAGCTTTAATGATTATTAAGTGTCCAAAAAAAAAAAGGATTGTTGTTTGTTATATAATAACAAAGAAAGCAGGTAGTTCTAAGCTTTGCCAGTGGCTAGGAATGCTTGTTTTTCAGGAGCAGGACCTTGAAAAGCTGATTTCTGCTCTAGTTACATATATCATCCTGAGTTTAAATAAAAATGGAAACTCTCATATGTCAATATTTCCGTTTTTAAAATATATGATGCATCTTAAGTAATACATCTTAATAGTTCTAAGTCAGTGAGAGAAATTAACTTTTGTTATTTGATTGATAAAATGTGTAAATGTAACCAATATTCCTAATTCAACTGCATTTTTGAGACAACATAAACAGTGTTGAAAATGGATAAAAACAGGGTTATAACTTTGGTTTACTCTCATTTAGCACTAGACTTTAAAGGTCTAGTAGAATGTTTCTCCAAGAAGATTCCATTTAAGAGTTATGTGCTCTTTAATGTAAATTGAACAGGGAAATGCTATGACACAAATAGAATAATTTAAAATATTATTAACCAAAGAATATCTATTAGAGAAATCTATATTCTTTTTTTTTTTTTAATTTAGTTATTTAGGGCTGTGTTGGTCTTCATTTCTGTGCGAGGGCTTTCTCTAGTTGTGGCAAGTGGGGGCCACTCTTCATCGCGGTGCGCGGGCCTCTCACTATCGCGGCCTCTCCTGTTGCGGAGCACAGGCTCCAGACGCGCAGGCTCAGTAGTTGTGGCTCACGGGCCTAATTGCTCCGCGGCGTGTGGGATCTTCCCAGATCAGGGCTCGAACCCGTGTCCCCTGCATTAGCAGGCAGATTCTCAACCACTGCGCCACCAGGGAAGCCTGAGAAATCTATATTCTTGACTGTGCTATGAATTTAAATGTTTAAAGTTTTCTTCAAAGACCTCTTCAAAGTCCTTGTGTTTCAACAAACCATCCATTACAAATGATATGGACCTTCTTTCTACCAGTTTAAACCTTGTAGATTATGGCACTGAGACCACCTGAATCAAAGGAAAAAAAAAACAAACACCAGTTTGTAATCGTTCTGTTTAAAACGGATGCACATTCAAAATGAAAATAGACCTTCATCAGTTTACCAATTTGATTTAAAAAGCAGAACATGGGGTAGGAATTTTAGAAAATGCTTCCATTTGGGGGAATTTTTTCTTACTAGTTTCTTAAGTAATGAATCATACAGTTTTGAGGAAAACTTGTCGTTTGACAACACAGGTTTAACTGGTTTTTAGTTGCCAGAGACTGCACTAGATATTTAGAGATTTTGTCTTCCAGAAATTTAGTTTCTGGTGGAAGATATAAGAAAAATTCATAGATTTTAAAGTTGTTTGGTACCTTAGAGACATCTCATTGAGGTACAGAGAAATGAATGATAACGCATATCAGGAGACACACTAATTTAGGCTAAAATGACCACCCAACTTGCTTGTATTCACTGCATCCCCTACTACGTTACTTCTGTCATTTATACCAGTGACCACAAAATAATCCCAGCTTTCATTTCTCCTGAGCATCACACCCGTATATCAAACTGTCTACCAGACACTCCTCAAATCATCCCAAACTCACATCCCAAACTCCTCAAATCATCCCAAAGAAACTATGATCTTCCCACCCTAACCTCCTTTTTTCCCCACTATAATTCCTCTTGTTTTTTTTTTTTTAAACTGTCATCCATCCAGTTGCAAAACATAGAAATTAAGGGGTCATTTTTCACTTTATGTTTATTTCTCAAATGCAAATTTGATGAAAATCTCATTATATCATGTCTCTGCTTAAAAATACCAAAATGTCTCCCCCTGTCTGCAGGATTAAATCTCTATCTAGTCTGAATCATAAAGTTCCTAACAATCAGACCCTTGACTTCTTGGCCAGCTTTCTATGATTTCCACACCTGAGTAAGATATGGTTATTCTCACACTTAACTTTGCCTGTGGGCACTGAAACCTAAGACTACTTCCAAATGTCTATAAAGACTAACCGTAACAACACAAATTACCACAGGAGATTTTAAGTTTTTATTTGTTTTTCAATAGTAACAATGACCTGTAGGAAAGGGCTGCAATTATAACACAATTCGATAATTGGAGATAATTACCTAATAGTAATTTGTTTCAATATATTAAAAGCTTAGAGGGATATGGCCCATTAAACAACCCCTTTCCTGACTCTAAATGATAACTTCCTATCTGGTAAATTGGTTTCATTTTCTTCTTATCCAAGTTTATATACTTTAAATTACTACTCTCTGAATATGCCCCCTTCTACGCATACAATGTGTATTTAAATGTACTAGCCCCTCATTAACAGGACCCAATAAAATTGAGAATTTGCAAAATGCAAAAATATTGGGCTAAATTTTGACCCATCTCTACACATGAGCAAAACATCCACAGTAAATGAAAACTGTGAATTATATTTATATAAAATCTTTCCAATAGAAAATAATGATTCATGGGATCATTTAAAGACATTTTACAAGATATAAATATTTCTCTTCCCTCTTCAGCTTACCTAAAGAGCATAAGGTGGCTTATCAATTTGATATGTTAAGCCAGAAAGAAGAAACTCTCTATTTGAAATATCAATCTTGAACACTGTTCAATCCAAGAAAGGCCAACTCAGCTGTTTGGAGCCCTTTGGCATGTTAAGCACATAGTTCCATATCCTACATGCCTTAGGCATTTCCATAACAATAAGGCATTGCTTTGAAAAATAGGCATTATTCCAGGGTCCCTGAAACCAAACAAGGTCCTAGCTGTCACATTTTAAAAATAATCACGGTGTCCAAGAAAGTCCATAATGTAAGAGTCAGGGGAACTGGAAGGTTGCATCTGTTATGATGGCTGCATATCTAATATTTCTACATGTTATTCTTTTCTCTCTTTCCCTGTCTTTTTCTTTCTCTTTTCAGATTTTACTGCTAACTTGTTCTTTTATTGAGATTTAGAGCTTTCATCTGCTTTTTTATTATGAAAAATTTTAAGCACACAGAATTATGTTGAGAGTAATATATTTAAATTATAATCCAACGCCCAACTTTGTGAAATATTAACTTAAATATACTAGTTCCTACAAATATATGTAATATAATATTGAGTTTAGATTTTTTAAAAAATTATTGAAACAGTCATAGCTCCCTGTGTCCTCGTTCTCTTATTTCTTAGAGAAAAACATATTCTGAATATGGTGCTTAACTTTTCCAGAAAGTTTTTTATATGTTTACCGCTTACATATGAATGTATGTATCCATAAGCAGTATCGTTTGCTTCTTTCAACTTGATATACCTAGTATAATTCCTTTTGCTTTCCTGTCCTCCTTGATTCTATTCCTTTAACATTGTTTCTGAGATTTTTCTATGTTGATGCATGTAGCTCTTTCTTTTTCCCATTTAAACTTCTGTATCCATTTAGTGACTATACTTCAATTTATCCATTCTCCTTTTGTAGAACATATAGATTGTTCTCTTTTTTCTATTATAATTAATCTTACAATAAATGTTTAAAAAATGTCTATTACTGCACATGTGGAGAGGGTTCTCAAGGGTATATACTTAATTGTGAAAAGCTGGTTCTTGGAGTAATGTGCATTTTACGCTTCATTGGATATTGCCAAATCCCTGTCCAAGATGTGTTTGTACCTGTATATACACAAATGAAAAGTATATGAGCTTCTGAAACAAACAATAAAGTTATTTGCAGCTTCATCTTCCTAGGCAGGCGTTTCCTGGACTAGCAAATCATGTTAAAGAGGATAAGTTGTGTGGTTATAGATGCTTTTGATTCTCAAATGCTAAACTTTTGTTTCTTTTCTCTTGAGAATCACTCATGTGTCATTCTATATTCAAACAAATACAACTGGATTTTTTTCAATTATTAATCTTCTGTTGTATTTTATTTATAGTAACAGCTTGGACATGATCCACCTAAGAGTGCCCTATATACATTTTTTTCTTTTAAAAATGTTATGTATATATACTACTATAAATTCTTATGTTCGAAGCTTGTCAGAGCACTCAGAAAATTGACATTTCTCTATACAACATCCCTACAATTTATTTCATTCCAAGGTTGGAGGGGATATCATAATATCTCTTTGTAAACATAAAATATCCTTTATGTGTGTACCAAATTAACAAGAAATATAATTTTCTCTAAAAGAAATTCAAGAAAGGTCTTTATAAAGCAAAAACAAAAACCTCAGCTTCTGCCTTTAAAAAATTATACTCATACAGTACTAAACATATAGATGAGTATTTTTAAATTTCACTTATAAAATGGTAATTGGAAATCTTAAAAGTAGTTACTTGGAGTAGTAAATTAATTCAGCCTACCAAAGTCTAAATTTAAATCACAGTAAAACTTAACTGTAATACTTGTATTAATTGGGGAGAGAAACTTATTCTTTTCTTTCATAAGGGAAATTACTGCATACTTACAGTGCAAACTATATCCACTAAAAATTGTCAGGAAATACTTTCCTTGGTATTTGATTTAGTGCGATTCTATGTATAAAATCAGGTTACCATGTTTAGGGTTTGAAAACAAAATTGCACACAAACCAACATTCTGTTTATAACCATAGAACACTACTGTTTGTATTTTATTATAATACAACCAAAACGTACATTTAACAACTTTCCATTATTTTAGATTACAAGACTACATTTCTTTTAAAATAGCAAAACTACAAATTCAAAAGATTGCTAACCACTTACAATTATTAAGAATTAAATTACACAATTAACTGACAGATTTTTGCCCTTCACCCCCAAATCACCTATATCAAACTTACCATAAATACTTTATAGGACAAAATATTTAAATGAGAGGTATAAGTCATGTGCATGTTCCTGTCTTTGCACTGTCGTCAATGTGTACAATGTTGGAATTTTAGATATCGTTTTTTAATCTCACATGCAAATTAAATTATTTAAATATTGTGGTCATTTACTGTGAGAAAACATATTTCTTTCTATAAAAACATTTCAAATATCTCTTTTTACTAAACTATCCATTCCCAATAAGGTTAATGAGTTCCAACGTGTTGTCCAAGACAAATTCTAAAGGGAAGCTATTTCAGTTTTGATTTCCACTTTCATTTATGATATATATGAAATATCATATTTAAATTTAAAATATCAGTGTTTAATTAATGCTCTTGTTCAATTTAGTATTTCGTAGACATCTGAATGCTACCAAACTGTCCTTGAAAATTTAATTTTCAATGTAATGTGGAAAAACAGGCACCGACAACTGTAAACTTATTTTTTAGTTGAGTCTACACAATTCAGCAGAAACAAAAATTAATAGCATATAAAGAACCAAAACATAGACCAAAGGAAAAATTCAAGAGTAAGACCATTTTGCAGGCAGCATGTTGTAAATAAGCGTTATTTAGTCAGCGGATGGATGAGGTAGGGTGTGAATTATAATTTTTTCACTACTGTTGTGGCTTTTGCAAATTTCTAAATTTCTCTGTGACAGTTTTCCATTTCTTAAATAATTTGGTTGGTTTTCAGAAATGTTTATTCAATAATGTGAATGTAAGTGTTTTGAGCTCTTTGGGGAAGAAACAGTTTATATATAAATTAATTATTTAGACTATCCATTTCTAAGCAAACTCTTAAAATTCCCAATAAAATTGAATGTAAATGAATGCAGACAGTCAGGATTCCATTTAGCAGCATAAATAGCTGGAATGAAATGCAGATGAGAATATGCAAGTCAGAGCCATACGTATTCAAAACAGGGGAAAAAATATAAAACTAAGAATAAACATAGACATTTTAAGACCTCTCCATAAAGAGCTGATTTCTTAGCAAATGTATTTGAAATTATTAACTATAATTTCATTTTTCATTATTTCAAAGAAAATTTGGTAAAAACTTTCAGTGGTGAGGAAGTATATATTGTATCTCATCTGTAGATTTAATATATTCACACTGTTCTTCTAAGCGTTTGAGGCAATTAAAAGATTAAAAAATTAAACATAGTAGCTTAGATGTCTTCTGTCTTTATAAATACACATAAATCCTTGCCCATATGGTTTATTTATTATATGACTTTATTTTACTAACAATATTTCAAATATATTTTAATTATCATAAATTAATATTTTTAGGTCCAAAGCAGCCAGAATATTAGCTGTAAATTAAAATGTCCCCCCCCCCAATTTTTTCTGAATAACTAAGATTAGAAAGAATTAATTAAAAAATGGCTTGGACATTCATATTTTGATGAAAACCAAATTTATTTTCACAAGTCATTCCTAACATTTGAGCTTCATGAAATTTTCCCAAAGCCATCCATAATTTGATCACTACTGTCTGACATACAAATGTTTGGAAATCTTTAAAAAACATGCTCCTACTTTGAGCTTACTATGAGTTTCTAGAACATTTTGAGCCAGCAAATCAAGTTACAAACATTTGTTAGCAGTCTGATCTTGCTGCAACTATTCTTTTGAATTACTTTTTAACAGAGTGATTTGTTCTGGTTCACTTAAAAAAAAAAGAAAACTATCTTCCTTAAGTTTTCCTTACAGTAAAACATCTACAAATATTTATGAGTATTGTATCAAAAGGCGACTTAACCTCATAGATCAGTGTGGCTACTTTGAGTAGGTAAACAATGCAAACACAATGAATATAAGATAGAACGTTTTGAGCATAAAGCCAGTCACAGACATGATACTGAACTCTGTAATAAGTTGCCCTATAATCACAGGGTTCTCACAGGCTTTTATTTTCAAGACACGTAGAATGCATGAGAAACGAGCTATGTCTGCTATTTAGTTTTCTGAAAAGCTGCCTTCCATGTGAGGAAGTGACTAATTTTTCATTTCACACTAAAAACGGCGTGAAAAGGCAAAACAGAAGAACGCTAAGGGTTTTGTGTTATACGAAGGAAAGGTGAGTCCTTCTTAAACAGGCAGGAAACATACCACACATATTCAGAGGAAAGGACAAATTGGAAACATTTGAAAGTGCTAACAAAATGTGAAAAAATGTTTATGTTAATGTGAGTTTGTTTTCTTTACATGCAGTAGGCTTATTTATTATTAAATTACTAAAACAATGCTACTTGAATTACAGCATATAATCTCAGAAACGCAAAAAGATTGTGTGAAGAAAAGATGTCAAAGAGTTAATTTAACCCTTTCCGTTGTCAAAAATTTTGCATTTGTTCTGTTATTCAACAAATATATAGTATTCCCACTCCCCACCACTGTTGTCTACCTAATTCTATCTCTCTATATATGTATATATAGTTTTTTTCCTATTCACTCAAATAAAATCTAATAATCCAATATTTGGGAGAGCATAAAGGCAGTAAATAGAAATAATTTATAGAGCATGATGCGTTTTTAGAAAAAAGAGAGGAAGTACATACTGAAATCCCATTGATTGTAAATAAATTTGTATTCATTTTTCCCATGATCCTTTAGAAAATTTACTTTTCCTCAGACTTTTGCTAGCAGTTTGTTATAATCTACAGGTTTTTTTTTTTTAACAGATGGATTACAAATTGGCAGCTACTTATATTCCAGTGAGTAAAGCTACAGTACATTTCACGCACTGTATTTGTGATTGTTCTTCCTTTTTATGGGGATGTGAGTCTTCCCCAAAGCCAGAATTTATGGCTGTCTTTCTTTCTTTCTCTTAACAAATCCCAGCTGCGTGCTTTCCCATTAGGATGCAGTATACATCATGATGTCTCCCTTATTTTTATTAAAATGCTTTCCCATATCCTATTAAAATATTTATTAAGCATTCTGTCCCTGTAAAGCTCAGCATATATTCTAAAGACACATAACTGAGCATCACCTTTTCTCTGTGAACCTGTTATCCTGACAAGTCATAAGGAATCCTGGGAGGAACATTTATGCCCTTCAGTAAATCAATGCTCCAGGACACTAAATGTAACCCCTGGAGTCTGAAAGGAGTAATGCACCTCTCCAAATTCCTAAACCATGCACCAAGAGTGAGTGGCTCACTGGAAAAGTTCCTGTTGATAATGTGAGCTGTATCTTATGTCTTCCCTCCAATCCTACCACCAGGTAGCCAGTTCTAGAGTGGAATGATGTATCTGTTCATAAGAACATATAGCACAATTGCATGGTAAACTCCATGCTTAAAGGCCGTGCAAGGGAAATAAAGCACCTTATTACAATGTCAAATTTGACGCTTTCTTAGCTCAGTTATTTATGTAACATAATAAATTCAAAAACTCAGTGTAAAGCATTTACAAATGTAAAGCCCCTCTTTTGAGATAATTCTGATACTTTGCAGGTATAAGTTTAGTCCTTGGCAAATTGGTTCAGATGAATGGTTTGCCCTTACTAATGCCATATCCACCAGATACAGTCTTATTCATATTACTGTTCTTGTGCTTTAGCAAAACTCCATGGAAAGCTCGTATGAGTTAATATAAGGATGAATAAAACAGAAGACAGTATTTTTGCAGGTGAAGAATTCTTTTTCTTTAAATTAAATAGAAAACTATGAAGCCACAGCTCTAGGAAGCTCTTCTAGGTCTCTGTGATGTCTTCGATTTCGTTTCTTCTTCATTTCCTGCATGTGCTTCCACTTTGGGCCGCCCTTGTTTCGCTGTCTCCGCTTCTCCCTGTGCCACATCTGTTCGCAGTACTGGTCGAGGCTGAAGTTTGGGCTGCTAAGGATTTGGATATAGTCTTTGTATCTCAACCGTGACTCAGCCAACAGATCCTTGACCCGCCCCTCCTCGTGCTCTGCCCTCTGGGTATTTTCCATCTGTTCATTCTCAATGACATTCAAAGTCAGCTTCACTATGGTGTGGATAAAAGTGTGCTCCTGTGCTTTACAGTAATACATCCCAGAGTCCTTCTTCTGCAGACTTCGAATCAGTAGCCCGTATTCTGTTTTGATGATCCTTTCATCGGGTTTCAACTGCAGAATTGGAAAAATGTAGGCAATAAATGAGAAACAGAGAGGGCTATGAGCAAATGCAAAGAGGCTACATAGTTTTACTTAGATGAACCAAAAAGATACAATCCCTGTCTCTCTGTCATTAAGCATAGTATTGTCAGCCATAGTCGAAGAGAGTGACTAAACTCTCTTTCAACTAAAGTAACAGCCCACAAAGAGGTATGGTTCCATCTTATTACATCTAACTGAGCCTTTGGAATATAGTTAGTTTTTCTCCCAGTCTACAGATAGGAATAAAAAACTGAAAATTAATGAAGTAAACCTGGAAACTATCAACTGACCATCTTTACAAAGATTTCAGATACTAGTTGGTGTACTAAGAACACCAATTTGTTTCTGAATTTCAGAGCTAGAATGTGACTCTGACAGTCATTGTGTAGAAAAAGAGCTTTAGTGCACACTACTACCTGTAATGTGGAAGAGAGCAATTATTCCAAAAGGAATTTAATGTTTGCTAGATATTGCCAAATAAATGATCTGAGTAGCTTATGGAAACTGTAAGTGGTGACTTGTTAAAAGTCAAGTGGAAAGGCATGGAGGATACAGCCTTTGGGATGTTAGAGCTGTACTGAATAGGACCATACAGTCAAAAGCTTAGCAACACTGAAAGCTGAATTTCTCTTTTTACTATGGATTGAATTTTGATACTTTATGTCTATATGATACTTTAGACTATGTCATTTGTGGAAATATTTGCCATACCTCAGTATACTATAACATGGTAATGTGATTTCAAGTGTGAGAAAGCTCAATGAACAAAAAGAACCTCCACTGAAATGTGACGCTCTTTGCCCTTTGAAGCAATAGTACTGAAAGACAATTCAAACATTTAAGCTTGCCTGGCCTCCAATCTGGTGTGAATAGAGAACCTATCTTCAATAAACTACAGGCATGTTTACCGACACAAGAGCCCTGTTTAATGTGGAGTATTGTTGAGCGGCTCAGCATTAAGTAGAATAACAACAAAGAAGTCTGGAAGATTTCCCAGTTTACACATCTGCCCCTGTATTGTAGACTTAGAGTTGATGGAAATCAAGGAGGCATAAAGACGGCTAAATTAAATTTATTCACAGTGGGTGGACTATACTTTGCATCTTTATGTGAAAAATATGTAGGAAAAATCCCTCCAATTCTGGAAATATGAGAAAAGGCAAAGAAACATCTCTGGCTACCAGCCCAGTTAACTAACCAGTATATGGCCAACCACCTTCTATGCCAGAGAAGTGCAGCTGGCGGGGTATCACACAAGGCCAAAGGCAGGTCACAGCTCAGATCCCTGGTTAATGAGGCTGAATGGTCTCCAGCCCTGCCTTTGCTCTACAATGAATCCACACCATCAGGGGTTTGTTTGTTTCCCTTACTTTGCCCATTTGGTGAACTGGTGTGTAGTAGATTTTTTTTTTTTTCTAATGGATTTATCTAAAGGCCCAGATATTTTTAAATGCTACTGTAATACAAACTAATGTTGAAGTAACTTACATTCTCAGAAACTATAGGAATCTGCTGCCAAAAATAAAAGGGAATTTGAATTGGTAGGGCTCTAAAGGATCAGTCTTAAACAATAATATCAATCTGAAATTTAACACATACTATATATCTTCCTTTAAATAATTTTATTGTAGGAATTATTGTTTTTCATTTAAATATACCTTAGAACATGAAATTGAAACTCTGACTCCACAGCCGAGGTTCTGGTCCCTATCTGCTCTGCTTCCCATGACTACTCATTTATCTTCCCCAATTGGTGTCCTATTTATCAAGTTGGTGACACAGCATACAGTGTATTTGGGGTGTTAAAAGTAAAGCTCTTTGAAGGTTAAGTGTGAAGTATTATTAGCAACATCATAGACTACTGCCATATTGCTGGAGAGGTGATGTTCTGAAGCCATTACTTCTGTAATTCTTTAATGGAAAATGGCCTGTGGTTACTAGCATGATGACCAAAGTGCGTGACTTCAGTTCCGTTTCATCTCTGGATATTCTTTCCTAGCTGGTATTCTTGCTAATGTTTAAACTGCATTTAATGTGGCTTTTAGAGACTGTCACAGCTCTGAGTCACTATTTTTTATTGTTCTTTTTAAGCTTCTGACAGGAAGGAATGATGACTTTGTGATTTCACACATATTACACAACATTTCATCATTATTTTTGCTGTTCTCTCTTTGTGTCCCATTTATGTTATTTTACTCTGAAGTCTGGCCCCCTTCCCTCCTTTCCAGTCTACTTCTGTCCCTACAGGACTCAGGGTTTCATAAACACCTGACATTTCATTACCCCACCGTGGTCCTTCACCTTTCCTTTCTTTGATGGAATACTTACTTTTTCTTTTGGTTTTTGACCTACAGATAAAAAAGTGTGCTTTAATGAATTTCTTTCTGGATTTATTAGATCAGAAGGTCTATTAGATCATTTAAGTGATTTTTTTCTCTTCCTAAATTTCAAAAATATGTCTTTCATGAAATGGTATCTCTAATAAAACACATTTTGAATTGATGTATTTTCATAGGATTTTTGCAGTCTAGAGACAGAAATCTGTGACCCAGAAATTAAGTGGTTGATTAACATTTGCCTACTTTACATTCCCATTCTCTGTAGTGCTTTCATTCCATGCTGGAATAGGATGCATTATGCAGACTGCATCTCGACAGTGAAATGTCAGCACAGTCAATTTAGAAAATTCAGCTCCTCTACAAAGAGATAATGTAATCTCTGGCCAGTGATTTAAACTCATGGAATTTTCTTCACTCTAGAAATGATAAGTAAAAACTGCTCAGCCTTACATATCAAAACCATGCTTGAACCGGGGTCAACTATCCATTTGCTTAATGTTAGCAAGGATAATATATTTGGCATTATTCAATGTAGATCTTCAGTGAAGGGCAATTCATTTAAAGTGAAAAGAGAAACATGGTAAGGGACAAAGGACAGTCAGGTACTAAGCAGCAGGTAAAGGTCAGTGACTTCCTTCTCTGATAATAGCAGCCTAATGGTAATTCCTTTGCATGTAATTCACCTGTCAGGTCTTTCATAGCTAAAGCACTGCACGTGTCTTGGAAGTGACTAGGGATTCAAGAATATCTCCCTTCTTCAACAAACATAGGAGAAGACTTATTTAAAAATAGTGCTGAGGCAACTGGCTCATTATTTAAAAGAAAAAAAAATCGAATGAATACACAACTCACTCCTAGACTCACTTAATATCTTTAATTAAATGTAAATATAAAATGTAAACTGTAATTGTAAAAATAAAATCATAAAATGACTAGAAAAGATATATTTGCTGTTTCATTGGGGAAGGGAATTCTAAGCACAAGTGAGAAATCATATAGATATAACTCAATAGATTTGTCTATATAAAACATAAAACTTGTGTGTGTTAGGGACACACAAAATTTTTTAGAGATAGAAAACAATAAAAAGTTACATATAATATGCATAACATTAAAATGGTAATATCTATAATATAAAAGCATTTGTTAAAATAATTTTTAAATGAATATATCAACATAAACCAAGCAAATGATACGTAAGGCAATTTACCGATATGGTGATTTTGATGAGAAATTAGCAATATGCAGTTGTTTATCCAAAGCTGTAAGATAATTAAAGTCTTTAACTCACTTACTTTACCTTTAAGAATTTGTCCTAAGAAAATAGAAAAGTAGAGAAAGATTTAGCTAAAGGAAAGTTGATTGCTTTTTTAAGAGGTTATGTGAACTTAATAAAACATGGAACATCTGTGGATGACTGTGTCATCAGGATGGCAGGGATGTGGGACAGGAAACATGGTATTAAAATTGAATGGCAGGGGAAAATGCTTATAGTGTAATGGTAAGTAGGAAAAAAAAGAGGTGGAATAGACATCAGAATAGTATTTGTGCTTATCTACACTTAGTGGTCTCATAGTTGTTTATTTTCAAAACCATTTATATTGCTTTTATAATAAAAGCAACAAAAATAAAACGAAGACCTACAGATAGAAAAATACAAATGTTTGAAGATGTTTTTTTAAATGTTTTAAAAACCCACAGAGAAATTACTATCACAAATGGTATAAGGTACTGCCTCTTTTACTTATTCAGATCTCAGAAGTTCAACAGAAGCTTGGGGACTGCCGATTAACTTGCTAGTTACAGCACAATCATCATCAATTTCAAGAACAGCTTTATAAGAAAGTCAGTGAATAACTGACTCATGACCTCCCCAACAGCACCCAACTGTGAAACAACTCAGTAAGGAAATGTTCTCCTCCTGGCAGAGAATAACCTGGTGACAGCCTCTGTGCCACAGGTGATCCTGGGCCTTCCCTCGGGCTTTTTTTTTTTTTTTTTTTTCTTTTTTTGAGTGGAGGAAAGATTTCAAACTGTGACCTTCTTGGTAAAGAGCAGAAGGTATCCTGCTGGGAAAAATGCTTCAAATCTAGTCTGGATTTTGCCCCTTTCCTCAGTTCAGGAAGCAGTACTGCATATCCTGGACAATGTATAACTATTTACAAAGGTAGATGAAAATACCAGTTGAAACATTACAGCTAAAATATTTTAAAGTATAAATCAATAAATACACTATTTCTGCTCCATTGAAATTTATGGAGCATGCTACCACCATGACTGTCTGATATACTTAAAACGTACATTAAAGTAATGCATAGCATTTTCAGGAAACATGAAAGATGTGAGTGCAAACATGCATAGGCAAACGTACATATCTATAACTGGGAGAGTACCCCAAGCAGAGTTCCACATTTTTTTAAAAGTCAGATTAAATTTGTCATGGAAAAAAAAATCATTAAAAAATTATATTTAAATGAAAAGAAATTATCAAACTTTATTAACTATAAAATTAAAAATAGTCATTTGGGGGCTTCCCTGGTGGCACAGTGGTTGAGAATCCGCCTGCCGATGCAGGGGACACGGGTTCGTGCCCCGGTCCGGGAAGATCCCACATGCCTCAGAGCAGCTGGGCCCGTGAGCCATGGCTGCTGAGCCTGCGCATCCGGAGCCTGTGCTCCACAACGGGAGGGGCCACAACGGTGAGAGGCCCGCGTATCACAGAAAAAAAAAAAAAAAAAAGTCATTTGGGATATTCAAAAGTAAAATACTGCAATATATCTAAAAGAAAATCTGCATGTTACAAAAATTCAGATAATGTCCTTGCAATATTTCATGGATAAATAAAAAATGCTTTATGTCTTGAAATTCAATCACCTCTATGTCAGGTAAAACTTCAATATGTATTGGTAAACAGTGAGACTCTTAAAATAAATATTTAGTATAAGTATGGATTTGTCATATTCTTAGAACTTATGGATGTCAGAAACAGTGAAGAATCAAGTTTTACCAGAGAAATCTGATATAAAGAAGGAAGTTATTCCCTTAGTGTTATGTGAAGGGTCAGTATTTTGATAGAGAAATTATTCTCAGATGAAGAGAATGATAATTTCTTAATGTAACAGTGGAACATATCTTTACATTAATAATCACTTATCATAAAATTTGGTTCTTTGACTCCAAGGTTTCTCAACCTTAGCACAACTGACATTTGGGTGAGATGGATGGTTATTTATTGTGAGGTATTGTGCATTGCAGGATGGTTAGCATCATCCTTTACCTCGACCCACTAGATGCCAGTAGCATCCTCCATCCACCCAGTCGTGACAACCAAAAATGTCTCCAGGTATTGCTAAATGTGAATACCTTGGGAGCAAAACTACCTGAGGTTGAGAACCACTATTACACAGTAATGTTTGACCGATTGCATATACTATTTAAATGTTTATAGACTTCACAAGGAGGCTGATATTTTAGAGAATATCTGGTCCACCTGCTTATATGGCAGAGAAACTGAGTGCTAGAGAAGTCACCACCTGCTTACGAACCCTCAGCAGTCAGGGTGAACGCATCGTCAGTGCTCTTTCGTATTTCACACGTCCTCCCAGTAGAGAGTGTCTGCAATTTTATATGCATACTTTATACTTGTGAGTAATCCTCTGCTTTGAAATTCACATTCTCGTATGTGTTTTCTCATTTAATTTTGACAGTAACTTTTGCATTGATTTTATTTACCTTAGAGAATTCCAGCCCACAGTCCTCAGTAATATTACCAAAGATCAATGCATCTAATTCTGAGCCTGTGTTCACTCCATTACCATTACAGTGTCCTTAGTTTAATATTGGGGCTTTTAGAACTCTAGATTGAGTATCACTGGTTTCTCATAGGCATTAGAATAGAAATATAAAAATTCTGTCATTTAACCTTTGTTACATGACATTTGAATAATAATAATAATACAGGATTTCTTAGACTACCCAAACTCATCTCATTAAATTCAGTAACATATATAACCTACATATCTCACAAAATCTTTGTGATATGTTTTAATCACATGTATGTGTTAGAAAAAAACTGAAACAGAAAAAAGTCAAAAGATGAGTAGAGCATCCATATTACTTTTCCCTCTGTGGATTTAATTGTAATACACTAGAGTGGAAAGGTACAGATGTCCAGATACTTATCCAACTTGCTCCTATGATATGATAAGATAGATATTTCCATTTCTGTACAAACTTGACATGTTTTATGATCTAAACTGAACACAATGAGAGTTAGAATTTAATCATTGTGCTATTGTGGGGGGAAAGTCTTGTTCTTTTTTTTTTTTTTTTTTTTTTTTTTTGTGGTATGCGGGCCTCTCACTGCTGCGGCCTCTCCCGTTGCAGAGCACAGGCTCCGGATGTGCAGGCCCAGCGGCCATGGCCCATGGGCCCAGCCGCTCCGCGGCATGTGGGATCTTCCCGGACCGGGGCACGAACCTGTGTCCGCTGTACCGGCAGGCGGACTCTCAACCACTGCGCCACCAGGGAAGCCCGAAAGTCTTGTTCTTGATCAGGGAATTATTCTAAAATATAGACCATCAATGAAAAGTAAAAAGTAGAAGAATCCTGTAATTTTTTTAAATTCAATTTGCTTTTAAATGTATTTGTTAACACATTTGCATTAAATTGGCCTATTCATATCTCAAAGGCATTGTTACCTTGGGTGCTAGAGAGTATAAAATTTTATTTTCCTTGTTATCAAGTAGTGATAAGAGCTCCACTTAGCACTAAAAGTTGAAAATCTCCTCTCACAACCTAAACTTGATTTAAGTTTTACACTGTTTCCCTCAAGGTGAGCATTCTTTGATGACTATAACTTACCTCCTCTCGATATTCATCTCCTGACCGCTGGATATACCACTTGATAGATGCTTGTTGGGATTTAGGTATACATTCCAGAAAGGTTGAATTAAATTCAATGCCAAAAATCACCTTTTCATCAGCAGCTTCATGACTAATGCCTGGAAAGCAAACATGGAATAGGAGATTAACCTTGACACGATTTTAAAAGCAATGGGAAAATAGACTGATTTAGAACAGATGCCATGGAGGAAAGATTCATACACATTATTAAAGAGAAAGGAAATTCATGTTATAATGTTGTAACCTGAGAGTAAAATACTATCTAATAGATTGATTTTTAAAACTCTATCCCTGCACTGCAATTTTTACTCTTTCATCAATATATTAACTTTTTGCAATTTCTTTTTTTAAATAAGAATTCACAAGATCTAACTTTAAACACTGAGCCTCTCTGAGCTGAACTGAATAAACTTCAACATCTTTTAATGCTTTAATGCCTTTTAATTTATATAAAATATAACTAATTCTGCAGATATTTCTGAAGAGCAATTTATCTTACCTCTAAAGAGAAATTCTATTAGGATTTGGTCCACAGAGCTGACCATATAACATATAACCATATGTTATGACCATATGACATTTTGATCTCAGAAAAGTAAGTGCAGTGCTCTATACTTAATGAAACTCTATGATGATGCTAATAAGTTAGATGCTCTAATACTCAGAATGAGGACCTTATCTGTATTATCTACTAAAAAATGTTCTCTTTTATTCAAAGAGGGATATTATAGCCCAACCTGCATTTGCTATAAGATAGTTAATGGTAGGCTAAAGGATCAGTGTCTCAGACACCTTATTCTCATAAATCAACAGCACCATCTGAAATACATTCCTTCCAGAGTAGCCAAAGGCTGTGTCCCGTGTGTGATCTAAGATCTGTAGCTCAGATTTGATCAAATAAAGAATGGCGGCTTCTCAGCCTGGCCCAAACATGCACTTTTTCATCGTATATTCAGATGTCTCAATTCTGCAGATGGGCCTACTTAGCATTTCAGGCATAAACCAGAGTAAGGCTTAAGGGGCCTAAGTGAATCCTAAACCTAAGCACGCAGAATTATCAGCAAATGGCATGAATGCACATGCATCCAATAGTTAGGCTTCTTTTCAAGAAACTTCTTTGGAACTTATTTGTGTCTTACCAGCAGTGATTAAGTCAAACATGCTGACCCCATTATGAATTAACCTTACCTAACCTTCAAAATGTGTGGATTCCACTTGAAATCTGTAATCTATCCACTCTCTTCTGGCAATTTAACAGATTATAGCCACGATTTTCACAGCTAATAACTTCCGAATGCACAGGAAGATCACCAGTGCCGATCACGGAAGAGAAAGACATGCATCACTTCATAGTAACAGATACCATTTTCCTGAGCAAAGGGAGTTCATGAACAAAGCAGGGAGGATGCAGGCTGATTGTTTAGGTGACGGGGCAAGGGCTTGGGAGAAACTCAATTAGACGGATTCAACCAAAGAATTGGTCAATTCAGTGAAAGATAAATTAGTGAAATCAACTGGAAAAGTGAAATAGTGAGCTGATTATAAGAAACCCATTTTCAAATCAGTAGAAACAGTGATCCTTTGAAACAAAGTCATCCCTACATCAGTTTGACTGGAAATTAATTTATTGTTTCTTCCAATAATGTTTGTTTTATCTCTGAGTTTAAAATTTTCTATTTTTAAATTTAAACCTGTATGTATGTATGTATATACATACATATATATATAAATACACACATATATAAATACACACATATATACACACATATATAAATACATACTATATATAATGTTCTGTTACTATCCATTTTTAAAAGTGCAAAAGTTGTATACAATAATGTTTTTAAATAGCAGAATATCTTCTCATTGAGTATAAAATAATTTTAAAGATAATATTTTAATCTTCCAGATTGCAGGCAAAAATTTTTTTTCATAGAGAAATATCTGGAATACTTCTTTGGAATACACATATGACATGTTACTGAAGTCACTGCAGCAAGATTATATGTGTTTAACATTGTTAAACACTTCATCTACATGAATTACTGATTTTATATCATTACTAATCATGCAGTATCACAGTATATAACAATTAATGAACAAAGGAAGGAAGGAAGAAACGAAACAGCTATTTGCCAGTTATTCAAGACTTGACCAAGTCAATGCAACACATATTTATGGTGGGTTATAAGCAAGTCATCTCCTTTCTTCTTTACCAGAAACAAGTGTTCAAATGTGACCCTTTCTCTCCCCTAAGATCGAAAAGGCTTAGTTTGTAAATACCCTCATAATCTCTACTTTAATTCTCACAATTGATTCTCTGTCTCTGGCTTCTCCTATTCCAGTCAGTCACCAAACAGGTATAAATTACTTTTATTTTTAAAAACAACTTTTCTTAGTAATATGAAATAGCTCCTTAGCACCTATAGAGTAAACTCTAGACAATAACAGAGGGATCATCACAAACTTAACAAAACCTATGTGAACTCTTTCTGATTTTAATAATTGTTACTTCATCTACTTAGTAAAATTTGATTGTTTCCTTAAGGCACAGCTCAAGTGCTCTCCATCTGGGTATCCTTCCTTTTACCTATGCATTATACAAAGATTCTTCCATGCCTACCATACTGGCATTGCTTTCAGTGCAGGAAATATACTGATGACTATGACAGGCAAATTCACCACCTTTATATTCCAGTGACAGGGACAAAATAATCAAGTGAATGAATAAATAAAGAATATAGTATCTGGCTGTGTTACACATTACAAGTAAAAATAAAGCAGATTAGGGAATAATTAGGGCTAGAAGGAAAGAAAGGTATTTCAGGTAGGTTAGTCAGGAAGGGTGTCTCTGAGAAATTAACATTTCAATCACGGGATTAAATGATGTGAAGATGGAGCCACGTGGACACCTGAAGTGAAGAGTTCTTCAGGTACAGAGGAAACAAATGCAAACAGGGCTGAGGCAGGAACCAGACTGGTGCTTTTGAAAAAGAGAAAGCCTGTGAGCAAGCTATGCCACAGTGATGCAAGGATCAGACAAGGTGTTAGGAACCAGATCAGGTAGAATCTTGCAGGTCATGGTAAAGGCTGTGGAGTTTTTACTAATTGCTCTAAGATGCTCGTGAAAGATTCTGAGTAAGGGAGTGACAAGATCTGATTAAAGTGTGGGTTTTTTTGGCTGCGTTGGGTCTTCATTGCTGAGCGCGGGCTTTCTCTAGTTGTGGCGAGCAGGGGCTACTCTTAGCCGCGGTGCGAGGACTTCTCATTGCGGTGGCTTCTCTTGTTGCAGAGCACTGGTTCTAGGCACGCGGGCTTCAGTAGTTGTGGCTCGTGGGCTCAAGAGCGCAGGCTCAGTAGTTGTGGTGCACGGGCTCAGATGCCCCGTGGCATGTGGGATCTTCCTGGACCAGGGATCAAACCCGTGTCCCCTGCATTGGCAGGCAGATTCTTAAGCACTGTGCCACCAGGGAAGCCCCATGACTGAAGTTTATAAAGAGGTAACTCTGGCTACTGAGTGGGATCTAGACTGAAGGGAGGCAAGCATGGAAGCAGGAAGACTAGTTTAGCAGCTACTGAAGAGTTCTGGTGCGTCTGGTTAGGATGGCATCTGTAGAGGTGATGAGAAGTAGCAGTTGTGACCACTGAGCCAAAGGTCTGTACTGAGAGGCTGGTGATAAGATGTAAAAGAAAGAGAAGAATAAAAAGATGACTCCTAGCTGCTTTTTGACAAAGCAGCTGGGTGAGTGGTGGTGCTATTTATTAATATGGGGAAGTCTGCAGAACAAATAAGTTTTAGAGAAAATGACAAGAATTCTTTCCCAGGTATAATTTGAGATTCTTATGAGGCATATGAGAGGGGTTCTTGAGCAGGCACAGAGCATACAAAGTCTTGCACACAGGCAAGAGTTCAGAACTGGACAATGAATCTGGGAGTCAAATTGCCTCTGATAGAGAATACTATGAAAAATTATATGCCAACAAACTGGACAACCCAGAAGAAATGGGCATGTTTCTAGAAACATACAGCCTACCAAAACTGAATCAAAAGGAAACAGGCAATTTGAACAGACCGATCACTAGAAGTGAAATAGAATCTGAAATAATATAACTCCCTGCAAACAGAAGTCCAGGACCAGCTTCACTGGGGAATTCTACCAAACAATAAGAGAAGAAACTATACCAATCCTTCTCAAAATCTTCCAAAAGATTGAGGAAGAGGGAACACTCCCAAAGTCATTCTATGAAGCCACCATTACCCTGAACACCAAAACGAGACAAAGACACTACCAAAAAAGAAAATTACAGGCCAGTATCTTTGATGAATACAGATGCAAAAATCCCCAACAAAATATTAGCAAAGCAAATCCAACAACACGTAAAAAAGATCACACACCATGACCAAATTGGATTCATCCCAGGGTCACAAGGATGGTTCAACATATGCAAATCAATGTGATACACCAAATCAACAAGAGAAAGACAAAAACCACATGATCAAAAAAAAACCACATCTCAACAGATGCAGAAAAAGCATTTGATAAAATTCAACATCCATTCATGATAAAAACTCTTTATCAAGGTGAGCTTAGAGGGAACATAACATAACAAAAGCTATTTATGACAAACCAACAGCCAACATAACACTCAACAGTGAAAAGCTGAAAGACTTCCTGCTGAAATCCAGACCAGACAAGGATGCCCACTCTCACCACTCCTGTTCAACATAGCACTGGAAGTCCTAGCCACAGCAAGCAGACAAGAAAAAGAAAGAAAAGGTATCCAAGTTGGAAGAGAAGAGGTAAAATTGTCATTGTATGCAGATGACATGATACTATATATAGAAAACCCTAAAGACTTCATACAAAAACTACTAGACTTGATAAACAAACTCAGCCAGGTAGCAGTATACAAGATCAATATACAGAAATTGGTTGCATCAGAAAGAGAAAGCAAAAAAAAAAAAAAGAAAAGAGAAAGAATCCCTTTTAAAAATCTCATCCAAAAAAAAAAGAAAAAACTTAGGAATAAACCTGACCGAGGAGGTGAAAGACATATACACTGAGAACTATAAAACACTGATAAAGGAAACTGAAGACAATTTAAAGAAATGGAAAAACATTCCATGCTCTTGGATTGGAAGAATTAATATTGTTAAAATGGCCATATTACACAAAACAATCTACAGATTTAATGAGATCCCTTTTAAATTACCCCTGACATTTTTCACAGAAATAGAACCAATAATCCTAAAATTTATATGGAACCTTAAAAGACCCAGAATTGCCAAAGCAATCCTGAGGAAAAAGAACAAAGCAGGAGGCATAATCCTCCCAGCCTTCAGACAATACTGCAAAGCTACAGTAATCAAAACAGCATGATATTGTCATAAAAGCAGACATATGGATCAATGGAACAGAATAAAGAGCCTAGAAATAAACCCAAACACGTATGGTCAATTAATCTTTGACAAAGGAGGCAAGAATATACACTGGAGAAAAGACAGTCTCTTCAGCAAGTGTTGTTGGGAATGTTGGACAGCCACCTGTAAATCAAGTGAAGTTAGAACACACCCTCACACCATACACAAAAATAAGCTCAAAATGGCTTAAAGACTTAAGTATAAGACATGAAACCATAACACTCCTACAAGAGAATGTAGGCAAAATATTTATCTGATATAAATTGTACCAATATTTTCTTAGGTCAGTCTACCAAGCCAATAGAAATAAAAGCAAAAATAAACAAGTGGGACCTAATCAAACTTACAAGCTTTTACACAGCAAAGAAAACCAAAAACAAAACAAAAAGACAACCGATGGACTGGGAGAAGATATTTGCAAATTATGCGACCAACAAGCGCTTAATTTCCAAAGTATACAAACAGCCCATACAACTCAATAACAAAAACAAACCAAAAAAACAACCCAATCAAAAAATGTGCAGAAGATCTAAATAGACATTTCTCCGAAGACGTACAGATGGCCAATAAACACATGAAAAGATGCTCAACATTGCTAATTGTAGAGAAATTCAAATTGAAACTACAATGAGGTACCGCCTAACAGCAGTCATGATGGCCATCATTAAAAAGTCTACAAATAACAAATGTGGGAGAGGCTGTAGAAAAAGGGCACCCTCCTGCACTGTTGGTGGGAATGTAAATTGGTGCAGCCTCTATGGAGAACAGAATGGAGGTTCCTCAAAAAACTAAAAATAGAGTTGGCATATGATCCTACAGTCCCACTCCTGGGCATATATCTGGATGAAACTATAATTTGAAAAGATACACACACCCCAAAGTTCACAGCAGGACTATTTACAATAGCCAAGACATAGAAGCAACCTAAATGTCCATCAACAGATGAATGGATAAAGAAGATGTGGTGTATATATATAATGGAATAGTACTCAGCCATAAAAAGGAATGAAATAATGCCATTGGCAGCTACATGGATGGACCTAGAGATTATCATCCTAAGCAAAGTAAGTCAGAAAGAGAAAGACAAATACCATATGATATCACTTATATGTAGAATTTAAAATACGACAGAAATGAACTTATCTATGAAACAGAAACAGACACACACAGAGAACAGACTTGGGGTTGCTGAGGGGGAGGGGAACAGCAAAGGGATGGATTGAGAGTTTGGGATTAGCAGATGCAAATGATGATATATAGAATGGATAAATAGCAAGGTCCTATTGTATAGCACAGGGAACTATATTCAATATCCTGTAATAAACCATAATGGAAAAGAATATGAAAAAGAATAAATATGTATGTATAACTGAATCACTTTGCTGTACACCAGAAAGTAACACAACATTGTAAATCAACATTCTACTTCAATTAAAAAAAAGAAACTAAAAAAAAAAAAATTGCCTCTGATAGTATTGAAATGGATGGCGTTCAGGAGTGAATATACAGAGATTGGATGTTTAGATGGTAGGATGAAAAGGAAAGTTAAGAACACTCAGAAGGAGAAACCTGTAAGGTAAGAGAAAAAACAGAAGTTTTCCCTGTGGTGCCATGAAGCAGAGGGGTGCTGGGGAGACCATCTTTGAAAACAAAAAGCACTTATTTGTAGTGCTTGCCGATTTTCCTGGTGTAAACACTCCTGCCACGGCTGATTCAAGCTACCAATGGTTTAAAACTCAGCTGACAAAATTCCTACGTAATACACAGTCAGCTCTCATGGGGCCGTAAGAGCTGGCTCCAGCACATCACTGCATGGAGCCAAGTCAAGAAAGTGTTCCACGGAGGAGGGAGCTAGAGAGTAAGTAAAAATGGGAACGGAAAAGTGGCCACTGGATTTGGCAAGGAGGAAACTGCTGGTGATCTTGACAAAAAATATATTGGGTTAGAGTGGTGACGATGAAAAGGAGATGTGCAATGGGCTATAACAAGCATGGGCTGTGATGAAGTGGACACGATAATTGTGAGTGCCTTAGTAAGCAATGGTGTTTTATAAGTCCTTATAACATTTATCATTATATGACATGGCATATATTTTACTTGTTTTTATGTTTGTTGCCTGCTCCCTCCCCTAACACACATTTAAATGTAAGATTCATGAATGCACAGATTGTTTTCTTTTATGTTCATTAGTATATCCTCAATACCGAAAATAGTCCCTCCTGATCTCATGTGCACATGTGAAAAACTCTGTGCATAGCATACAGTAATGATGGCTAAATAAAACACCGTACATAACAGTGAGTCACCTACACATTTGAACAAGAAGACAAACATACTGTTTTGGACTAGAGCTTATTTTTCAGAAGAATGATATTATAAATCAGAAATAATTCTTTTGTTTTTAAAAAAGAAAACTGCCAGACCAGCAGTTATAGACTATGAAATCTGGGTTGTTTATTCAATGGTAGGTGGTTACTAACAATATGATGATGGAAAGGCAGTTCATTTCTTCTTCCAGTTGTGTGTGTGTGTGTGTGTGTGTGCGTGTGCGTGTGCATATATTTTCTATCTGAAGGCGGAGCTTGGGAGTGGAAAGTAACTAAAGCTCTGGAATGTATACTTCTACAGATGTTTTTCTCTGTTATCAGAGTCACTCAACAGACTTCCTCTCAATTCTCCACTCTGCCCTTCTCACACTCAGACTTTCAAGATCTTCCATTCTATGACATTTTCTCTGAACAATACAGCCTCTTGTGAGCACTTTTTTTGCTAAACTCCCACATCACTAATTGTGCCTTATGACATTTCCCCAAAGAATTGTAGGTTCTCTAAGGATCTTTTTCTCTCAAAGTAGATCCGGGACAATTACATGCACCTGGAAGTCACTTAATAAATATTTACTGATTGAATGGGTACACAGATTAATAAGTGAATACAAATAATGCACAGGCTACCTCAAATTTCTTTCTAGTAAGTCCAACACTTTTATCAAACTTTTCTAGGAGGGTCTCTTTGAGTTTACTCTAAATGTCCATATGTTTTGGACTATATTCTGCTTTATCTCTAATAGCAGTTTCAAACTTTACAAGGATGGATAAGGCATTAAAAAAGAAAAAAAAAAGGTATAGGAATTTTAAAAGCCATATGAAGCAAATAACAATATAACAAAGAATTACCACTTAGGCACGTGAACAGGGGGTTGATCTATAAAACCTATTGCTTTTCCAGAACACAAGCATTACACAAAATGAGTAGGTGTTTTAACTCGTATAATAAAAAAGACACACAAAGACCAGGCTTAAAATTTTCAGTGGGAGGAAAGCATATTAAACCTATACTTACTGTCTTCTATGTCCCAGCACTGGGTGATTGGGTCCCCATACTTCACATCTTGGCGTCTAGCTCGCCTATGCAAAAGGGATTAAACAGAACTTCAAGCATGATATCTGAGATATACAAAGTCTACATCTAACACTCATAACAGTAGCAGAAGCAGAATTATGCTTTACTGCTCAACTTAAATGCAGGTCAATATTCCAATCACTCTAACATTAATTCAAATAATACTAGTGGTAGAATCCTAACAGAATAAATCCTGTTTTGGTAATAAGATGATCTGAATTTCACTTAACTACCACAATTTTCTTTTTCTCTGACTTTTGACAAATTATTCAACACAACAGGTTGAATATAAATACAATCCAGTTATTATATACTTCCTATGGGGGTAACTATTTGTATCTTCTTTTCTTCAGTCAGCCAACGGAAAAGTAATAAGATATAAAAGAGCTTTAGTTAGTGGGTAAGAAAGTACACACAAATACAAATTGCCTTATCATATGAATATTCATTATTATACTGACGTGATTAAACAAGATAAATATCATTTGAAACAGAAGTACAAGTTTGATATGGCATAATGGCTAGATGTTATTTCTATCTACTGACACATAGTTCACATTGTTTCTCTGAGAGTAGTGATAATGATAATAATAAAATAATGGGCTTGTACATTATTGTCCCATATTTTCCTTAAGAGAAAATAGTAACAACTGCATAAAAAAAAGTAAAAATCTGCCACATCTAAGTTAAATAAGTCTTACACTCAGAGTACAGTTTCATTTGCTTTGGTTATTTTATGTTGCCACATCAGAGATCCTAGATGTCACAGTAAACATTCTGTGATATGTAGGGTGTTCCTTAAGGGGAATGCTGACCAGATGACAGCCCTGTGGAAGATTCATTTATCATACACATTTTCTGGCTCACATGGACATTGTTAGGTAAGGGAGAACATCACAGTGGCTTGTCTGCAAGATCAGAGATACAGTCTTGAGAAATACAAGAAGAAAAAATTATGATGGTATAAGCTACATAAGGTCAGGAATGTTCTTAAATCTTGGCTTCTTAAGGAACAGGATCAATTTATCAAACTGAAGGTTCATTACCAACTAATGAGCATTCTTGTTTTTTAGGTTCTTGAGAAGAAAAGCACTCCCCAAAGACTAACTAGGATGAGTATATTCTTTGTCAAAAACTATAATAAAAATGTTGTGACTTTTTACTTTAAACTTGAAATAATGGTATCTCCCCACTTACATTTAATTCAGAGATTTCAGGGAATATAAAAAGGTCTTGGAATAGTATCTGTTTTTTGTACTATACACTCAATCTGTGATCACTAGAATTTGCAATTTGACAAATCAGTAAACTTTCAAAAAACTAAAAGTGCATATGTAGTAGCGGGACTAACATATGCTCACATGTTACCTTATTTTGTTAAGACCTAAAGGTGAAAAAAAAATACCATATACAATTTACTGACATTTTATGTAGAATAAAATATACTTTGGGCAATACTTTAGAAAATAGTGTTACTATAAACCACACTTTAAAATAATGATATTTTAATAAACTCAGCCACCATCAGTCATATTAATGAGCATTCAGGGTGTTTCCAATAATTTTGCTATTGAAAACTGTGCTGAAATGAACATCAAACATATAATTTGTGGTACTTTTTTGCCCATGTGTGTAAAATAAATTCCTAGATGGGTACTGTTGGCCCAGAATAGCATTATTTTTAAGAGCACATAAAGCAATAAACTACAAACAGCAGGATGTAGTTGGATATTTAAGCATATCTGGGTGGCAGAAATTGGTGGCAGAAATTGGAGTAAAAGCAAAATTATACAGAATCACTGGGATGTGCTGTGGGCTGTATATAATCTACACTGTTAAAAAATATATTTATACATTATTTGTAAAACAGTAGCTACGAGTATATACATATTTATAAATAAGGGAAGAATATACAAAGTGTAGAGTAGTAAAGAAAGCAAACTTTTCATGCTTTTTGACAAAGATGGAGAAAAAGGATATAAACAATTTTTCAGAATTTTTTAAAGCTCTGAAACCGAGGGTTATCATCAGTTAAATCCATGAAACCTGTAAACTGCCTTCATTATTCAAGCTTGCTTTAATTGTTGCTATAAAAACATACGTGTCCTCCAAGCCTCAGGTAACCTAAACAGGATGTTTGCCCAAGTTGTTTAGGAACTTGGAGTCAGCTGTGTTCAGTTTGAGTTCTAGCCGGTTAAGACTGGTTAGGACCACTGACCGTCCCTCTGGGCATGTGGGAGTGTCCAGTGACCTTCTGACATCAGAGGCCAAAAACTCCACGCTCAGAGCAGGCATCCCAGGAAGAAGCTTGTAGCTTAGTTTCATCTGCGCAGAACGATGATTACGTCACCTTTTTCTTATCTCCAATTAACCTTCCCCAGGCTCCCCACGCCTCAGCTTTCTCCCATAAGTATCCTCAGTCCCTCGCCTTTGGGGAGGCAAATTTGAGACTTGTTTTTCCCATCTCCCCGCTTGACTGCTTTGTGAATAAACCCGTTCCCTGCTGCACATCTTGGCAGCTCCACATTTGGCTTTCTGTGCATCAAACAAAACTGGTTTGGTAAGACTTCCACATTTCCGGATTTCAGAACATTCTGTTTTATCCTCCTTCAAAATTTAGCTGTATGAAAAACTCTAAAACATTTAGATGGTAATATTCCTACCGCAGACCATGTTCTCTCTATGTTTTCTCTTTAAACTACAAGAGAATGTATTCGTGTGAGATATTCATTGTGTGAAAAGCAAGGCTTCATCTTAATTTGATGTGCCTCTCACCTTTTTGAAGTGGGTGCATAGCGAGAGCATGCATTTCCATCCCAGGCACAGTAGGGGTCTCTGGCAAGACAACAGTCTGCACAAGCTTTCCCATAAGTGTCACATCTGTGCAAGGAGAGCTGAGCCAGTCCATCTCGGGAACCAATGTACAACTGTTGCTGCAAATCAGGCAAAACAAATGCATTAGAAGCATCTTTCAGACGAGTCTTAAGAACTTCCCTTTCTTGAATACCACATCACAGACCTAAATCTCTCTCCTCGGGTGCCCTGCCTGTTATAAACACTTGCACAGCAACATAAGGAAGAGTAACATAAGTCAGTCTTCTATCCCTGGTTGGATGGTGGTTTGAAGATGATGACATAGAATTGGACAGCATTCTAGAGAGCTAGAGTAACCTTGGCAGTAATTTAAGAAGGTCAAAAACCAGCTGCGAGACTGAGGAATTAAGATGTCAGATTCTTTCTTAGTAGTTGAAAATACACTCTGGTAGATTATATCAAGCACAGATGCTACAGGCAACACTGATGGGTCTTCTCCTGCCATGGCTTCTTATATAGAGTTGACTGAAAAGAGGTTTATGAAAAACTTTCCCGTGATTTTAACTAACCGTTTCATTTGTTAATGAAGTACGGATCCCTGAACGAAGTTGAGTGATAAGTGAGAGAGAAAGTATTTGCTATCACTGTGAATAAAGTATTAAGGAGGTTTGTGGGATGCTGTATCACACGTGAAAGCCTGCAGGATACTGACAAACTCAGCAAATAGAATCACATTTTGAAAATAAGTCCTGAAAATAATGCACTGCTCCCAACATGTATTCACTTGAGGGTATGTGGTGGAGGCAGAGGGAGGGATGATAACAAGTGACTAAGCCATAGTCTGTGCCTTCAAGTAACTTACGGTCAAGTCTAGTGGACATGCCAAGCTTTAAATGGAGGGGGAAAAATCTGAGAAATAGATATTGGCACAAATACCATACATGAACTCCACCTATAGAAATCTGTCTTATACCCCTACCACCCACTTAAGACCTCCTGGAGGCTAAATGTGGACTTTGTTTAGCATTTTACTATATAATTCTCTAGCGTTTGATACCAGTAAGACTAAAGCCTCCTTGAAAGTCTCTTCTCTTTCTCCTGTTCTCCCTCTTTATTTCTGCCCTAGACTTCTGTTTCCTTTGATGATTCCTTTCTTTGCATTGAACATTGGGTTTCCCTCTTTGCGATTCTCATCTTTACTCTTCTTCCTGTACAAAGGCTCAGAGTTATTTTGAAAACAACGTAAACACGCACACTGATTCCCCTAAATCTAATCTTCCTATCCTACCTTGACCAAGAGACACCATCCCAGTCACCCCCATCACGAATCTGGGAGTTGTCTTTGAATCTTCTTTCACTCTCACTAGGTCGGCCACCTTATCTCTCCGTTCTCTTACATGGGTGCTCTCAAATCCATTTCCTCCTCCCTCTGCACTGCCCCTTGCCTTTGTCTCAGTCCTTATCATCTCCTTCCTGGATGACCTGTAAGTGTCCTTACTGTTTCAGCTGGCTTCACCCTTGTTTTCCAGCAACCCTCACCTCCACCCCAGGGCTCAATCCCTCTTCCACACACTGCCACGACAGGCTGCTCTCTCTAAGAGGAAAGTCTTATCATGACACCCTCCTGCTTAACATCTTTAAAGGCCTTCATTGTCTTGGATAAACCTGTTAAACTTCTCAGGAGGGCATCCATGCAAGGATGTGTCTACTCTTCTTCTGTCTTACTTCCCCAGATTCCTTTCTAGCCTCCTTGCCCCTTGAGTGCAGCTATGCTCTCTGCTCCAGTTGTACACAAATTTATTAGAATAAGTTCTAGTCTTTCACTCTTCATGCCTTTTCAAAGGGCCCTCTCTTTTACTCGGCATATGCTTCCCCGTCCCAGCCTTCTTTTTATTTATCTGGTTACCTGCAGCATCCTTTATAGCTTGAGTTGCCGGTCTCTCCCTGCTCCTCTGGCTCCCTTTTACACCAATTCCTCTCCTCTCTGTTTCCCCAGAACGTGATTCCATTCTTGCTCTACTTTGTTAGCACACTCCTTTGCCTTCCAGCTCCATGTGACTATTGGGCTGTTCGCCATTGCAGTCCATAGTCTAACTCCTAGACTCGCTGATTAAAAACCATCTTTAATGTTTGGGGCTAGTATTCTACATGAATTACTTTACAGCCTTGACAGAATGACATTCTCATGAGACTAGGAAAGTGAGCTCAATTTTCAAGAGCCAAAGGAAGGGGAGAATGTATTATTCAATTAATGAAATTGGGTCCCCTGTCTCCTAAGGCAAGGCTGAAACAATGCCCTATAATCAGTTATAAAAGAAACAAATAAGCTAAAGCTTTTTACACTATTTATAATTTAACTTCTAGTTTCAATGGATTTTCCCTAAAATAAAGTTTGATGCAAACAATCTTTCTTTTGTGGCTAATTTTTATACAAAAATTAGAAAGTACCTGCTTCAGAGACAACTCCATGTTCAAGATGACTGATGAATGCTGAAAATAAAATTTAGCTATTAATAAAGATAATCATGAACAATCTTTTAGAGTAGCCAATATTTTGTTTTATCTTGTACCAAGGATAATTGGAGTAAACTTCAAGGCTCTGTTATATAGAGGAGAAAAAGATCTTAATGTTTGCTATTTCCTTCCCATGTGTAGTGATTCAACCTTAATAAAAATTATCAAAATAGTTATTTTTAAATCTTATTAAAGAAAAATTACCTAAATGTATGAGGAGACACTCTGCATTGAAAATTGTTCCCGGTTACCCACAAGGTTTCTGCCTCTTCTGACTCTGCTTATCTTAACTGCTTCCATATAATTCAAACTAGTGTTGACAAGAACATCTCCATAATTATTTATTGCCTCTTTCTGCTCTTACTTAGATCAGTAGTTCAAAAACTTGTTCAAGTAGTAAAATTCTAAAAAGTTATAGTGCTTCTTGTGGATGAGCATATTCTTTATAAAACACTGCAAGATATGATGCACATGGTTTCACGACATGAAAGTTTTATGTGTAGAAAACATGCCTCTATGCGTCCAATACAAAATCTAAAACATGAACACAAAAGCTACCAAACTAAAAAGGATGGAATGTTTAAACATTTTTTTATCTATCGTCTATGTCTCTCTATATATATATATGACTATTCATTTCTTACCAGCCAATATTTACTAAGCAATAAACACAAGCAGATATTAAAACTTTAAGAAAATATATGAAAAAAATGAAATGTTAAATGAGAAAGTTCTATCCAATAACTTTTTTTTATGAATTAAGCAAACAGGGTCATTATTTAATCTTAACAGTGGAATCCAAACAATTCCTCTTGGTCAGTTAGAACCACTGAGTAGACTTAGTCTAATCTGCCTCTGTGTATTATGGAGACTTTATTTTTGCCCTCTGGGTTCGCACTTACATTTGACATAGGCTTTTCCCTCAGGCACTACCCACAGCTTTGTTTCTGGTAGATTCCAGAGGGCAGGTCTTGTTCTTGTTAACTCCTGGACCACTACTATCATCACAATGTAAACAGGATCCTGCGGAACCAGCCTGTTAATTAACTTGAGCCCCTCACAGTAGAGAGCTCTACTCTCTTTTAAGGCAATAGAAGTTTACATGGAAACAGTCTATTTTAATAAACTGTCTCAACAAAAATGGTATAAAAGACAGCATATTTTTAAAAAGCTCTTCTAAGAAATGCAATTTTATTTCTAATTTCATTTTAGAAAATAACTCTAAATTGAATTTCATTGAAGGTCTACAAAGAATGCCACAATTCAAATTTACTACTGTTAAAAGTCTAAGGACATTCCCCTAATCTGGAGAACTATTATTTTAGATCTACTAACTCTTTTGGTGGTTGAGGGGAATTTAGCATACATAAAGACTTACTATCAAGCAACTTAAAAAAAAAAATTCCTTACAGAAATGCAGGGACACATGATTTATACACTCTTCCAGTTTCCTTAAATTCAACTGATGAAAAATTGAAAAGTAAAATTTATAAAGTAGAAAAGCATCTGGATAGTAAAAGAGACCCTAGGCTTTCATCTACTGTGGTGATTTGTCTGAACATATGCTTAGAGAACTCAGTCATGAGGGGCAACCCAGGAGCCCCAAGTTCAGTGATACTTCTGCAGGGGAAAATTAGTCCCATTCTTAGTTGCTTTTAAAACTTTTTCTTTCGCTTAAGGAAAAGAAAAATAAAGAAGCTATTTGCAAAGACTTCTTCAGAAAGAGTGATGACGTGCTGACACGAACATGTCCTATATAAGAACTGCTCAAGTTCGCCATCACTTCTCCCGGAACTCTGGCCTAAGTCTTACCTTGAATATGTGTAACTCCTCCAGTACTACCTCTTCCATTTTCCACTTCTCCTTTGAAATGCTGACAACTTTTAGGACTGTTCCAACGTCTGAAAAAATACATTACACATGATCCTGTTGTTTCTACTTCAATGTTTAGTTAAGCATTTTCCTAGCAACCTTCACATGGCTCCCCTCATTTTTTTTCAATGCCTTTCAAGCAATCAGGTTAAACAAGGCAAGCGAGAAGTGAAGCTTAATGTATATGATTCTCCCCTTTTGAAATACTATAGCTTTCAGCTCATAAAACACATTTATAAAGAAAATATTAAAAGACACACATTCACAGTGTATTCCTAACACAAGGAATAGAGATGTCTCCTTTAAAAATTAGTTGAAAGGGTAACAAAAGAGGAACAGCATTTTTGGAACTTAATCTAAAAGGTTAAAATATATTAACAAATTTTCTCTCTCAATGTAAGAAATATTTATTCAGTGCTTATCCAGTTCACCATGAAAGATAAATATATATTTTTTTAATAATCTTAACAAATGGAAGAGAAATCATTGAAGCTATCTACATGGGGGAAGTAGTAGCTCACCCATAAAATGTATTTTACTTACAGAAATATAATTAATGGGCTAGAAAATAAAATTTTGTCAAATTATTTTAGTTCAATTTAAAAGAATAAACATCACAAGATTAATCATATATTGCAGTCCACAAGGTGGCATGTTATTACAGAAAGATGATCAAAAGAACATTTTAGAAAAAGATCCCATTTGGAAATTAATGTATAGACTGACTTACACATAAAAATAAATTTAAAATAGTTGCTTTTAAACTTCTGAGCACAGAGGTTGAAGTAGGTTAACATGTATGGTAATATCCTATTTGTACAAAGTAGTCTGGATTATTTGTTTTTAAATGACTCTAGGATCTTTGAAAAATATTAAATATATATTTTCTGAATGTCATAATTGAAAATCAATCTATCTTAGTATCCTCATAATTTTCTAAGTAAAAGTTAGGTAGTACCACCTAGTGGCTAAATGGCTTTTCTGACCCTGAAATGTTGAAGAACTAGGTATGAGCTTTGGGTGGGCAGTGCAATTAAGGGGCAAGCTCATTAGAATTAATGACAAACTAATTATTTCATGTTTTGATGCTTCATTAGTAATCTCTGTAGTCTTGAAAGTTTTACTTTTTTCCCTGGGCCTTGGTACTGCCGTCTGCAACATAATCAGGTTTGACAACTGGTGTTCTTGAAAGTCCTCTGAGTCTGTCACACAGACACTTCCTAATAAACCTAACTTTTGTAAAACCAATATATTTTAAAAAATAAAATTATTCTAAAATTTTTTATAGTCCTAAAAACATTTCAATAAAAATGTCCATTTCTTAAAAACTAATCAAATTTCTATTTCTTTATGCAATGCGTGATCCATCAAATTACATAACATTATCTAGGATGTAGTGCTTTTGTTTTAATGATACATATTATCTTTACTGCCAATACAATTCACAGGACATAATTAGATATTTTTTTGAGATGCACCAAATAAGCAATATTTCTTTCCCTTGGAAAAAAAGGTAATCATTTAATAATTACTGAGTTGGCAGTCAAACAAATAAATAAAGTGGGTTCTAATAATGAAAGTGATACTTAATCCACAAAATTCAAGGACAGGAAAAATAATCACCAAGTAGTTTCTACTTTAAGTTCTTTACAAATTAATGATTAACTTTTTTGAAAACACCATAAGCCAACTAAGTCAGTGATTCTAAAAATTGAGTGAAGGGATCCTTTGGGGTAAGATTATCAAATATCTCTGTAGAGAGAGGGAAATGTGAAGTTTGAAAATAGAGAAGCTTTGCTTTACCTACTTGTTTTAGTCCATAGTCATTCAATAAATATGTATTGAGCACCTCATTTGCAGCAGGCACATTGCAGTCGTAATATAGTAGTATATTTTGAAAGCTCGCATAACACTAATGGAGGCTGGGAGATATGTATGATCATCGATTAAAAGCACATGTTATGCAAATTAAAAAAAAACACTGACTGGGTATTAGCTAATAGTTACTCATTTTGATTTCGGCCGGTAAACTTTCTTGAAGTTTTTGTTTTGTTTGTCTAATAATGAAAAATTCATTTGAAAGAAGGCATAACTTGGCTCTAGCATACCTGTTCCAAGAAACATCACATCGTACTGGCCATCTTCTGCGACAACGTGATCCACCACAATCTGTGTCAGTCTGTAATCCACATTGATGCGCTTGAATGTTGGTCCTCCCACAACTGGATATACTGGTTTATACATCACAGGGTGCCGCTTTATGAAACTGATGACATCGTCTGGAAAATCTCGGGTGGATTTAATCAGTGGGTCATAGGTTTTGCTTGGACACTGAAAAATGAGGAGGGGAGTAAAGGCATTGTTCACACATCTGAGAAATTTTCACTTATAATAAAGTTTTTAAGCCTTATCATTGATAATATTAAAGGAATGGTCACCAGAATCAATATGAAATCACATGTATTGACAGATGTAAATAAATACGGCTTACCTGGAGTGTATATAAATCCAGTTTTTTGCTTTGAAAAATATTCTTAATTATTACAATGAAATATTATCCAGCCACACAAAAAATGAAATCTTACTATTTGCAACATAGATGGACCTTGGGGGCATTATGCTAAGTGAAGTAAGTCAGACAGAGAAAGACAAATACTGTATGATCTCACTTATGTGTGGAATCAAACAAAAGAGCTCAAAGATACAGAGAACAGATTGGTGGTTGCCAGATGTAGAGGGTGCAGGATGGGCAAAGTGGGTCAAAGGGTACAAACTTCCAGTTTTAAATCCTGAGGATGTAATGTACAGTATGGTGGCTACAGTTACTAACATTGTATTCCATATTTGAAAGTTGCTAAGAGTAGATCTTAAAAGTTCTCATCACAAGAAAAAAAATTGTAACTATATATGGTGACTGATGTTAACTGGACTTATTGTGATTATTTTTCAATATGTACAAATATCGAATTATGTTGTACACCTGAAACTAATGTTATATGTCATTGATACCTCAATAAAACAGTAATTGTGCACATATTTTAAATCTTTTATCAATGTCCAGTTGGGCTCTTGCTTTTGAAATACTTTTCAGTTGCATAAGCACAAGTAAACATTGATAATTCCAATCCATATCTTTTCTTCCAAGAAGTATGACTTCAGAAAACCAAATACAAAACCCCCATGCTAGATATTTCTATTGTCTTTTGAACTATTCTTTTCTTGAATTAGCCTCAGATCTCAAAAGACAACTGTCTTTGCTTGTTGGCAGATGGAATGGCTAATGATCATCACAGAGAACCTTATGAAACAAATTATCATGCTTATTAAAGCTTCTCAATGTTTCTCCAAAAAGATTTCTGAATTATATCCATTTACCTGTATTTTCTAAAGTTTCCAAAGTGAGCTCTTTTCTTGCAAAGGTACATGAAATTTGAGTTGAAATAATTAAGAGAGTGATCTATAAACATTATTATTTTCAATTTCCTTTAATTAATGTAAAATTTCAGTTTTAAATTAAAACCATGATTGTTAATAAAACAGAACAAATCAACATGTCATAAAATTATTTGTAAAAGAACTTTAATAGTTTAATATCATAATTATCTAGTTTTTCATAACTGGCATGAAAATTTACTGTGAGCAAGTCAACAACTCTTCCCCTAAAGGATCTGTGGGGAAACCCTCAGGGAATTTTTCACTTCTGTCTAAAATCTGCTTCCTGTGCGCCTTTTGACATCCACTAATTCAATAGTTAGCATACCCTGCTCCCTGGTGGTAAAAGTAAAAACTTCACACTGGTATGAATTCAATGTGCCTCTATCCAAAAACATGAAAAGGGAATTACTTCATAAATCCCTTCAAAATATTACTTCAAATATCTCCCCTCCGACATACTGAATCTATTTTATGACTTTAGTGTATTGTAATTTAGTAAGTTATCTCAGAGAGAACAATGCTGTTACCACATTTGAATTCTTAATTGGCTAACACATTATTTTGGAATGGAAAAGTTTAGCTGTATGATGCAGGCATAGAAAAGAAAATGAGTAATATTAAGGAAAGTTTATAAGAAAGTGCTGCTTTCTCCCTGTTTTAGTTTTTAGACAAGTTGAAACATAATCTCCACTGAACTGAGCCACTTATACCCAACACTAATTAGAATCTTGTCAAGGCTCGAAATTGTACTTCTCAAAGCATTCATGAGCGTCATTCTCAAGGAACTAAAGATACTGGAGTTAGTCACAATAAATGACCCTGACCTCAAATTTACAGCAATAAAATCATAATAGCTCACTAAATTACAAGAAATAGCAAAGAAGTTGTACTTTAAAAAAAATCTGTTAATAATTTGCTATAAATAGCTTGAGAATATATTTATCTTTCATAAGAATCTTGCATGTGAAAAGAAACTGATCTTTTCTTGATCAGTTTTATTGACTTGTGCCAGGTCTGCACCAAAATGGTAAGAAATGTCCTAGAATGTTAGCCATTTGGTACTTACTGATAATATTCCTAGCTGGATGTTGGTCTAAAGATCTAAGTCTGTATCTTCAGTCATTGTTGCTAGCACTTTGCTTTCAGCCAAGTGAAATCTGTCAACTCAATAATGCAAGGAACCCTATATTAAGTAGATTAAGCTGTAACTCAAAATGGATACGGAGCTCAAATGATACAAAGCTCTTTCCCAATTACAGGCTGCATGTTTGAGACTCAGTCAAAGGCCATTCATAGTGGGCTTATAGCTTATAATGCCTGTGGTACTATCTGGTGGGTCTATTATTAAAATCAAAGCAAATGCAAGATTTCTGCCTGCATTACATTTTTGAAACAGCCCTCCAAGTTAAGAAAAACATCTCTTTTGACTTTGTAGCTATAATCATGCAGTAGCCAATATTTCAAAGGAAATAACATCGTGCCATTCAAGTCAGTTTTTTATATCAAATTTTCAAACCTTAAGAAATTTTAATGTGAGAAAGGATAGGTGAATGAAGCTAGGAACATTCATCAAAGAAACAAACGTGATAAATTTCCTCATTGTTCACCTCTGACAAAGAAGTTTAAGTGTAATAAAATCTAACAAAAAGAGAAGGGAAACCTGGCTTCTATTGACTTATAAAATGATCTTTGAAAATGTATTTTTTTTCATATGGCAGCTTTTCCTCATGGCGTGCTGCCAGTGTTTGGATAAGATCTTTATCCTCTAGGTTGCTGTGTGAGATCTCTCTGGTCTGCGTCTCCACTCTGCTTTCACAAATGAAAGTGATTTGGTAGACATACTCCCTGAGGTTTAAGATAGTACAGTTTGAACCAAATATTAAAAACCAGTGGAATTTTTCCTTTGATATCATAGCTGCATCTCACACAGATCTAAAAATAACTTGGGATGCCAAGTGTCTTATGCAGGTAAATGGGAAGTAGGAGAGAAAAATTCCATAAAGGAAAAAGAGAAAGCGTGGGGAAATGCTACATCTAAATAACCATATTCAATTATTTTCCTTCCACAAATCCTAGAAAACTTTTCTATTGCAGCTATACATCACAGGTATTAAAAATCAAACGAATTTTTCTCTGTATGTATGTACTTTAAGTTCTACCTGCTGACTCAGTCCATCTGAATATACTGTAGAGGGCAATTTATTTCTGCTTCCAGCTTTCTAACATTTGTCTGACTTCCATCACTTTAGCTCCTGTGACTGTAAGAAATAAATCAGGGAACTTATCTGTGTCTCCACCTACTGTTTCAAAAAACTCTAAGACAGTTTAAAATATGAAGAGAGGAAAAAAAAAAAAAAAAGAGCGAGCTATTACCAAAACTCTAAAATGTCCGTATGTTGCTAGAAACAATACCAGCACAAGAGCAGAAGAGAAAAGGACCTGCCTAGGCAGCTCTGAGATGAAAAGGTAAACCCAGTGGCAATAAGCCCTGGTTGCATGCCTATCGCCCAGGGCTGGCTGCCACCCTGACTAGGTGTGATCGTGTTATGCTTGGCACGTCTGCATGTTTGCAGAAGGCCTTCAGTCGTGCAGTGGGAAGCAATGGATAAGAGGAGAAAAATGGGTTTTATCCAATGAGAGAACTTTGCCCCTTGGCAAGGCCCCAGACAGCTGTTACAAGTTTTCTCCCCCTGCTGCTTCAGGCTATTCTCTACAGGTTGCAGTTTCCTTTTAAACAAATCAGAGGGATGATCAGTGCGAGGGAAGACATGGCATGAAGCACAACTGAACTGGGCTTTCATTTTCAGCAAAATGGGAAAAATAAGCTAAATGTATAAAGAAGTCTCATTTTTATTTATAAAGTAAAACATGCAAATTTAATAGGTGCCATCCTATCCCCCTACTTATTCCTCTAAGAGTCAGTTTATAACATATATGGGCAAAGAGAGATGCTATATTCAATATGAGATAGAAGGGCCAGAGATAAAAATATACAGGTAAATCTATCTTTTTTTGAAGGTTCTCTTTTTTTTAGAAGGATTTCTATACCAGAAAAATGAAAACATGATTGAATGGAGTAAGTAGCCTGGGATTTGGAGAACCTCATTTTAAAAGCGAATGTTGGCCCTATGGAAAAGAAAGCTGAAAGCCAGTTGAAGAGATTGATTTGTTATTTGAATCAGCTGCCTTTCACCATTTGTGAGAAACACAGCCTATATACAGTTAAAGGAAAATGGCAGAGATGTCATACACCCTTAGGAACCTGGAGTCAGGAGGCCCAGATTCTAGTCCTGCCTCTGCTTCTCCTTTCTAGAATAAAAAACCTAGAAGGGGGACTTCCCTGGTGGCGCAGTGGTTGAGAGTCCGCCTGCCGATGCAGGACACGGGTTCGTGCCCCAGTCCGGGAAGATCCCACATGCCACGGAGCGGCTGGGCCCGTGAGCCATGGCCGCTAAGCCTGTGCATCCAGAGCCTGTGCTCCGCAATGGGAGGGGCCCCAACAGTGAGAGGCCCGTGTACCGCAAACAAACAAACAAACAAAAACCTAGAAGGGTTAGAATTAAAGATATCCTATCCAATAAGTGGAAAGCCATGCAGTGAACAAATGTTGGTGAAAAAAAAAAAAACGTGAATTTAATGATAGGCATCTATGAGCTAGTAATACATAAAATGAGATTTTCCCAAAGATTTCCATCTACTTTAAATTAATTAGGAACTTTAGTTGAAACAAAAGAAACACCAATGAAATTTTAGACATATTCTACAGATGCATAAATGAGAAGACAGTGTGACACTGTGAGGGAATTCTTCCATTATTTTTTTCCATCCCATTTGGATCTCTCACAGTCTAACACTATACAAATCAAAAGGAAGTTTAGGATATGACTTTTGGACTCTCTTTTTGCACCCTTATTTTTGAATCAATCTTAAAACATTTTTTTTTCTAGAAATATAATCAAGAAAATCCTTACTTAATGGGGTCAGTCTAGGTTACAACTCAGATCTAATTTAGGGGATTCATGAAGACATACAATTCTAAGAGTCATCAGCTCTATAAAAACAGTGTGTTACAGGAATATGTCATTGCTCAAGCCAAATATTTTAGGTAGATCAGGAAGAGAAAACAGGGTGTCTGAAGAGTTTTGGAACTCATGAATTTCATGTTTTATTTCAAAACCCTGCTGTTGAGGACCTGGGCCAAGGTAAAAGTTGGAATTTCTCAGCAGTCATTCTAGTTAGAAGTGAAGTAAAATTGCACATATCCAGTCTGCTATAAGAATTGAGTTATTGTCATTATGTATTATTATCCTATGATATGATACAATATCTCCAGGATTTGCTCTTTTTTTGAAGCAAAATCATAAGTCAATCTCAATGAATGCTGCTTAGATATGTCAGAGGAAATAACGCTTTTCTGGAACAGGTGGATATGCCAGGACCCGCACCTGGTCCATGACAGAATTTTTAGTAAGATGAAGTTTCCAGTGGCCCTGGAAAAGAATTTTGTGATTTTTTTCACTGTGTTTTACGTGTTGGAAAGTTTAATAATTTGGTGGGAAATAAATAAGGACTGTTAGACATAACCTCATCCACATCACAGTTTGGGAGATTTTATCTCAGAGAAGAGAAGGGACAGTAAAGCCTCTATTGCAAAGAGGGGAATCTATTTACCTTTATTTTTCATTTACTCTAGAGAAAAACCCATGTGAGGAATTGTACATGGTGGGGCTTCTTGTTTAGATGAAGACTTGAAATGTTATAGAAAGAACGATATTTCATTACTTTACATATAATGGTAGCTGAAAAATCATTTAACATTGTCTTTGTAGTGGGTCAGTTAAATCAAGGATCTGATTAATATATGAATGTGACTTCAGAAAAGGGATTTTAATTTTTCTAAAGATCTGAATTCCAAAAATAGAATTGGAGAGGGGAGATGTTTTTTCAGGGATTACTTGAGATTAAACAACTCTTAGTTTTTACAGCACATTTCAGTATTTTTCTCTTTTTCTCACTAAAAGGACAAGAGCATATTATCTATTCTCAGGTATACACCATAGAAGGTCAGTAAACATGAAGAAGGAGGCTAGCTTAGTGGTTTTGGTAGTTTATGAGACTTAACAGGAAACAAAAGAAAAGCAACAACAACAAAAACAATTAGGAAGTTCTAGCTGAAAATGAGCATATGTATTCAATGTGTCCAGTGTCAGACAGTGTAAGAGACAGAGCTGGGGTAAGAGATCACGTCTTTAGTATACAGTCAAGGATGCTTTTCACCGTATCATGGTGTTCCTTGAACTATGGCTTTGCTTCAAATGTTTGAACCAAGGAATTCACAGGTATTCTCAGAGTCACCATTTGCATCACCTCTTTCTAATACCTATACACACGAAAAGAATGCGTTTTGCTGTTGTTTAAGCTATTAATGGGAATTTTAATGTATTTATCATTCACCAGTATATACACAGTAAAAACAATGTATTAAATTAAAAAGCAGTACCTATAACTACCTCTTTTTGCTCCCTACCAAAAAAATGAAGCCTTAGTTGGGAAATTCATGTGTAAGTTTTGATCTTTAAAAGTAAAGGTGAAACACTTAACAGTAAAAGCAGTAACTATTTGGGAGGAAATGGAATTTAAAAATGAATTGTTATTTTTACAAAATGAGAGGTTTAGAAATTGTTTAAAAACTATGGGAAAATGATTCAGGAGCAGCGAAACATACATTTCTTTAATGTTTTAACTTCAAGAACTGCACATTTTGGCTATTGTGAATAGTGCTGCAAATGAACATGGGAGTGCTAATCTCTCTTCAAGATCCGAATTTCAATCCATTTGGGCAGATATTCAGAAGTAGGGTTGCTGGATCATATGGTAGTTCTACTTTTTCATTTCTTGACAACCCTTCATACCATATGTGGAAACAACCTAAATGTTCACTGACTGATGAATGGATTTTAAAAAGTGTCTATAGGGCTTCCCAGGTGACACAGTGGTTGAGGGTCTGCCTGCCAGTGCAGGGGACACGGGTTCGAGCCCTGGTCCAGGAGGATCCCACATGATGCGGAGCAACTAGGGCCATGCGCCACGGCTGCTGAGGCCACGTGCCACAACTGCTGAGGCCTGCGTTCCTGGAGCCTGTGCTCTACGGCAAAAGCCACCACAATGAGAAGCCCATGCACCGCAATGGGAAGTAGCCCCTGCTCTCCACAACTGGAGAGAGCCTGCGTGCAGCAACAGGGACCCAGCACAGCCAAAAAAAAAAAAAAAAAAAAAAGTGTCTATACATATAGTGGAATATTATTCAGTCTTGAAAGAAAGGAAACCCTACCACTTGTGACAACATAGTTAAACCCAGAGGACAATACACTAAGTAAAATAAGTCAGCCATGAAGGACAAAAACTGCTTAATTCCACTTATATATATATAAAACATAGTCAAACTCATAGAAGCAGAGAATAGAACTGTGGCTGCCAGGGGCTCGGGGGAGTGGAAAATGGGAAGTCATCAATCAGTGGGTATAAAATTTCAGTTACACTGGGTAAGTTCTAGAGAGCTGCTATACAACATTACAGCCTGTAGATAATAATACATTACTGTACACTTAGAAATCTGGTAAGTGGGTAGATCTCACGATAAGTGTCCTCACCACAATAAATTTTTTTTCAAAAAGTCCTCTCTTCTCACCTTTCTGATAAGAGAATAGTTTAAAAACTGAAGCTCACTTTCAAGTAAACATGTATTAATATTTACATTTATGCATAAATCATAAAAACTCCTTATCAACACAGAATGAAACTACAGAGTAAATTTTTAATAATAAATCAAATGTCAAAAATAAAATCTTCTGCCTTTACAAATCTTCCCTAGATTTTTTTGCCTGATCTCAGTTTGGTTTCTATATCTGACCTGTTATCACTCATTGTATGGTAGATTTTTCTATACTGCATTTCACTTGGAACTTATTACCAAGACCCAGCAGTTCAGTAAGGCCCATCTGAACGAAATATAATTTGTTCAGAGACTCTATTTGGACACCAGAGGGCAGAAGAATCACTTGAAGTGAAGGAATTCTGTAAGCGAATCTTGTGCATTCTTGAATTTCCAGGCTTATTAACATTGTAGAATAGTGATATCATTGTAAGGCTAGGAGTTTAGGTTTGACTTTTTATCACAGGAAGTACAGAAGTCTGTCAAACTAAAAAAATTAAGTAGCTATGGCACACAGAAAGTTCTAATGTTTATTTACCGGAGTGATAATGTCAACAGAAGGCACTGCTGGGAGAACAACTTAGAATTCAACCTCAATAGCAACATGGCTGAGAAAATGTAAGTGCAAAGGTGGTTTTTAAAATAATCTATTTAAAATTTTTAACATAAGTGGAAAGAGGCTTTTAGAGTAAAGATCCTGACATTTCATAGAAAGCCAATTATTCAGCAATGCTTTGATTACAGTAAGATGTGTTCCCCTGAATTACAATAAAAGAAATGACAAGTGCAATAAGGCTTCAACACTTCACTATTACTTTTGTAGAGAACAGACTGATTTCTGGAGAAACAATGTAAGGTTCTGTTTGGTTGTTTGATTTTATCACTTTGAAGGCAGAATGGCATGGGGGTTAATGGCATTTGATTTGGAGTTACATGGCTCTAAATTTAATCCTAGTCTCACCACTTTAAAAACTATGAGACCATGAGCATGTGCTTACCCTCACTGGCTTTTTCTATTTATTTTTTTAAATTGAAGAATAGTTAATTTACAATGTTGTGTTTGTTTCTGGTGTACAGCAAAGAGATTCATTTATATTCATATATATATATATATATATATATATATATATATATATATATATATATTCTTTTCTCAGAATCCATTATAGGTTATTACAAGATATTGAATATAGTTCCCTATGCTATACAGTAGTACCTTATTGTTTATCTATTTTATATATAGTAGTGTGTATCTGTTAATCCAAACTCCTAATTTATCCCTCCCCCCTCTTTCTCTTTCGGTAACTATAAATTTGTTTTCTATGTCTGTGAGTCTATTTCTGTTTTGTAAATAAGTTCATTTGTATCATTTCTTTAGATTCCACATGCAAGTGTTATCATATGATATTTGTCTTTCTCTGTCTGACTTACTTCACTTAGGATTATAATCTCTAGGTCCATCCGTGTTGCTGCAAATGGCATTATTTCATTTTTTATGGCTGAGTAATATTCCACTATACATATAATATAAATCCCACATCTTCTATATCCATTCATCTGTTGATGGACATTTAGGTTCACTGGGCTTTTTCTTATCCATAAAGTTGGGATAATAATATCTACACCATTAAGTTGTCTGTAAGAATGTACGGATAACATGAGTCCTTATTACTGCGTCTGGATCATAAGACGGGTTCAATAATGGTTTTTGACTAAAATTTCTGAGCTGGAGGTTTGTAGAAAATAAGACTCATAGCTTCACTTAAACAAAAATTACTACAATTAGGCTGCTTAAAAAAGACAAAACAAATGAGCAAGTATGTCAGGAGAATATGTAAAAATAAATGCAGTTAATTTTAGGTAAAGCATTCAGTAGCATATTAATAGGTGAATTTAGGGGATAGGTGAGTATTAGAGAATATCAAAGAATAAAGGAAAAAAGACTGGTCAGAAAACTTCAACATCCCTAGTCACTCTGCCATGTTTGGTGATATGATATTGAGAAAATTATTATTATGGGCATAAGTTTCCTCCTCTGTAAAATGAGAGTGAATTATGCTGTGTCTCTCATCCATTCCAGTTCTTAGATTCTCAGACTTAACAAGAGTCATTACTTGATACACTGTGAAATATAATTTCAATGATTAAATGACAGAGTTATTTAAATGGTAACCTTAGTTTATGGAAAGCTTATTTGTGTAGCAGGTTTTCATATCAGATAGATGATATTCCTAACTTCAACACCAGCCCGCCAAATATAAAATATAATGTGAAAAATCTGATTAAGCATTGTATGCAACTAAAAGGTAAGATATCACTGAAAACATAAACAAAGAATTAAGGAAGCCAAAGGTTACACATTTACATACACTTTTAGACATTTTCAAATGTGGTCACAGAGATTTCAAAGAGAGTATAAAAGTAGCTAGTTACTTCGAAATAACTGATACCCTTTAGTTACGGTAGCTTTCTCGATACTCTTGCAAATCTTTCAGGGGGAGTGGTTATCATTATTCTGACAGAGAATCAATTGGAAAAAGATGGTAGATAAAAAAAATTAATATCTCAGTAATATTATTTTCCATAAATAAATTTTTTTAACTGGCTTATCTGGTTGCTCCCCATCTAAAATCAGTGTAGACACAATCTGAGTTTAGTTCAGAACAAGAAAGAATGCTGCTTTTAACTGAAACTATAAATCAAGATAAATAATCCCTGACAGTAACTAGGATATATTTTTTCCCCTAAATTCTATAAAAGAACATAATGTACCTGATCAAAGAGAGTGTTCTAACAGAGTCTTCCTAAGGGAGACTTTGTCCTTCTGTCTCAGTTACCAACAGTGGCCCGAATATGGGCTAAAGATTAGTTACGAGGTATAATTCTCAAAGCTTAGCTTCAGATGCGAATGTGTTTATACATTTACAAAAGCATAGGAAAATAACGATGTTTAGAAAGGATAAAAGAATCATTTTGTTAAATGGCGTTTCCTTATGCCTGATGATATTTTTCCTTTTATCTAAATTATTAAAAAGAAAAAAAAGTATTTTTCGTAGTTTGGATACAACTTATTCCCTAGATAATTCTGAACTCTTCAAGAAAATATCTACAGTGTAAACACTTTGTATTTTGAGTACTCCCACAGCAAAGGCTGCTCTGTTTAACATAAGGAGGTGCTTCTTTCCTTACTGATGAAAACCCTCCTCACTGACATGTATGTTTTACTATTCAGGGGTCACATATCAGAGAAGTGCCCGTGTGCTTCTGAGCAGAGACATGTAAGGTGGGAGTTGCCTTTAGGCTCCCATGAAATTCACAGGTCTCTCAGGGAGAAGCAGGGAAGTGGTGACAGCAGCCACCTCTGCAGCATCTCCAGTCTACACTGTCAGATGGGATCTGGATGTATCAGCAGGTGGTCATTTTGATAATCAACTTCCTAGTATTATGATAATCAACTTCCTAGTATTATAAGAATCAACTGCTGTATATAGGTAGGGAAATAAATTTCTGTAATGAATGTGGGTGATTTCAACCCCAAATTTTCTCCTGTAACATCCAGATAATTAAAGATTTGTTTTTAATGGCCTGAATGGTCACAGTCTTTATTTTTTAGAATAAACATATGTAGAAACAACTCAGAGTATGATAGTCTCTGACAGTTAACCCCAGAATCCTAGTATGGTAAAATTTCCCTAGCTAGAGAGCCCTCTGAAGTTTTACCATCCTCCTCAAACAAAAAACAAACAAACAAAAGAAACTCAAACAACCTTCACATATATAATCATTATATATACTGTGTATATTCAGTAAAAGATCTTCCATGGAAGGGAAAAAATAGATATAATTTAACATAAAAAGTTTTTAATGTAGTATCAAAGAACAAGGACTCAGAGCTTGGACTCTACCAATAAGATATCTGGGTTTAAAACTCAGTTGCATCACTCACTAGCTTTGTGACCATGGGCAAGTTACTGCACTTACCTGTGCCTGAGATAGCTCATCTGTAAAATGGCATTAATAATAATAGCATTTGCTTTATAGAGTCATTATAAAGATTACATTAAGATGTATAAGGCATTTAGAAGAATACCTACACCCTATGTTACTGTTTAAAAAAATAACAGAACAAGCAAGTACAGCTTTGATGTTCAAAGAAAATTAAAAAGTGAATATTGAAAATCATAATATTACTTGCAGAAAGTTTTTTCCACCAAAGTTGAGATTATCCTATAATCAGTTCAGAAACATCCCTGAAACATATTGAGGAATTACGAAAGGGAAAATAGAAATGGCTATTTCATGGCTAAGTGTGGTCCCCAAATTTAATTAGGTTACATAACAGGAAGATGAAAAGAGAATTCAAAAAGCCTGGCTACCAGCTGTTTTCTCTTCAAGAACAAACATAAGATAAAACTCAGTAGAATTAGATGGGTTACATCAACGATTTTTCTGGGATTTTGATGACTATTTTGAGTTCTTAGTAGAAATATTCATAATGAATCCTAACTTTTTAAAAGAGGCATTTTACCTTTATATTAGGCCAATTAACTAATTCTAAAATATTTAAATAACAAACTGTTTTAATCACATCAACAAAACAAAAGCCTTCCATTTATAATGCACATACAGATTTTAAGTTGCAAAGTTCTTTCAAAACAGATGCAGAAACTCTGAAACACATTTCTTACCTGTTTCATTTCTGCTCTAAACATGGCTTATGCTATTTGAATAGAATTTTGGACTCAGAGCTTTCTATGTCTTTTCCACATCTAAAATATGCATATAATTCCAAGGCGCAACATAATAAAGAAAAGATAAATGCAGAACAAGAGAACAGATCATTTAAGTGAACGATTATAGCAGATGTAGTCTTTTAAAGGTAGATGTGGGGACTAGAAGACTCTTAACTACATGCAGAGCTGTATGTGATGAATAAATACTTATTAGCATTTCCTTCTAACTTGGAATATTTGTCATTCTAGATACTAAATCATTTTGATGATTCTATAGACATGTTGAGGATAAACACTATATTCTCAGAGTAGTCTGTTCCTTACGATATAGCCCATTGTTTCCTGTAGTATTTAAAATTCTTACTCAAATGAAAAATGTTAAGTTCCAGTGAAGGTCAGACATACTAACACATCACTGTAAATAAACAGTTATTTTAAAACCACAGTGCATGTTGCTGTGGTGAATAGCATAGTTTATTATAATAGGATTAGGAAGAGAATATGGACTTAAAATACTTTGATTACTAAGTATGGATACATACTGTACCAGGTCGGGGATAAGGAATTCTTCCATCATACTGCACCCAACGATGATCTGCACTTTCCTTATGCGCATATGGACCATTGAAAACTGCTCTGATGTCGGCCATGCTATACACACATACAGCAGAGCCTTTGAAGATGGAGCTGAAAGAAAGCAACATGATTCAGTCATTCACTGGTCCATTTAGTGGACATTCACTGAGCACATGCTATAACCAGGTGCTGTGGACACATTTATTCTGGACATTCTATCTGACAGGTGTGGCAGACAAAATGTGTGTATGTCCTCAAGGAGCTTACAGCCAAGTAATCTTGAATAAGTTTTGATAACACTTATATTACAGGTAATTATAGTAAACTAAGCAAGCACACATATGGGTACCCAATACAAGGCTGTCTGGTAAGTTTTCAGGGAGTAGGCAGCATCTAAATTGACATCTGATGGACAAATAGGAATTACCTGGAAAAATTGGAGGATAGACAGGAGTATGCAGAAAAGAGTATTATATTTATTCACATGCTCTTGAATTTTTTTTTAAAGGCAGAACTCCTCTTTTTTTTTTAGAGTTTATTAATTAATTAATTAATTTTTGCTGTGTTGCGTCTTCATTTCTGTGCGAGGGCTTTCTCTAGTTGCGGCGAGCGGGGGCCACTCTTCATCGCGGTGCGTGGGCCTCTCACTATCGTGGCCTCTCTTGTTGCGGAGCACAGGCTCCAGACACGCAGGCTCAGCAGTTGTGGCTCACGGGCCTAGTTGCTCCGCGGCATGTGGGATCCTCCCAGACCAGGGCTCGAACCCGTGTCCCCCGCATTAGCAGGCAGACTCTCAACCACTGTGCCACCAGGGAAGCCCCATGCTCTTGAATTTTATTTGAAGTTATTATAGCATAATGCCTTCTAAAGAACTTACAAAATCAGAAGTTACATTACCTACGTTTTTAAAAAAGGAATATTTAGATATATAAATAATAAATATTTATCTGTTTCCTTAAAGTGAGTGAATATCCATAAATATTGGCTATTAATGATTTCCTCATATAATTTTTATTAATTTTAAAAACACTGAAATAATCTTTTTGCTCCTTCATGAATTTCTAAGTTTATGTATATAACTTATGTGATGCTTAAAATTAATCATGATTACACAGGAACGGGGCACATCTAATTAAGAAGCAGCAAAGCTCCATGGGAATTCAACAAATTTTTGCAAACTAATGATGGAAATTGTTAGCAGCAGCATCAGATATTTCATCTTGTTTTTATTTCCAGAAATTAAAAGGCATTTTCTCTGAATCTAAAATTTTCAGTGATTCCTGTTCTTAAAAACAAGATCACACTTTACACTCTAAGAGACTTAGCACTACACAAATGAGTTTAGGATTCACTAACATGAGTAACTCAATCATTAATCATTCTTGGAATGACATTAATGCAAAGCATCAGGAGCTGATGGTAAATAGGCAGCTGGGAGAAAACTAGCTGCTAAGAAGGGAAATGATGGCCCCATAAAAATCATATGACCTTCCTATGATACTTTAAAGGAACGATGCATCATGGTGTTATTGCAGATTAATTACATCTTCTCATTGGACCAAGGATGTGACTTGCATCCTGACATTACCTCAGTCTTCAGGGCAGCATAAAAAATAAAATAAAGTACACCAAGAACAAAGAGCTGACTTGTAACTTCACACTCTGGGTGGGCAAAAACTCGATAAGAGAAAAAAAGAACTATCTTGGGGCTACATTTCTCTGGCACACATCTATGTCTTGTGAGTGAAACACACAGTGACTTTAAAGAAAATTCTGTGAATGGAAAGATGCCAAGAGAACCAGGGCTGGGATACCTGACTTGAGTAACTACAGGCACGTGCTCTTCCTGTACCTTTTTAGTTCAGATATAAATGAGCAGAAACATGGAGTTCAAAATAGCAGCTTCTTAGGATATCTTCTCTAGTCTCATATTTAAATATTTCCACTCTAATTTTATACTTAACCAAATAATATTTTGTTTTTGATACATTCTGAACCAATAATACATTTGACTTTATCCATAAGGTATTGTGAACTAAGTGACAGTAATATCTCAGAAAATGAATTATAATTTTCCCACAAAATATTTTAATAATTTATTCAAAAGGAGGCAGTAAGACCATTTGTCTAATATTAATGCCAATACTGCCAATTCCTCCAATACTGATAGCAATATACATTGATAATGACCGATAGGAGCGCTATGGAAAAAGTGAAAAGTATTTCAAACAACGTAACACAGGCAGTAGTAGGTAACAAGAAGAAAAGTGCAGGGCTTCCCTGGTGGCACAGTGGTTGAGAGTTCACCTGCCGATGCAGGGGACACGGGTTCGTTCCCCGGTCTGGGAGGATCCCACATGCCGCGGAGCGGCTAGGCCTGTGAGCCATGACTGCTGAGCCTGCGCATCCGGAGCCTGTGCTCCGCAACGGGAGAGGCCACAACAGTGAGAGGCCCGCGTACAGCAAAAAAAAAAAAAGAAAAAGAAAAAGAAAAAAAAGAATAAAAGTGCACTTGGAACAGAGTCAAATGTAAGTTAATGAATTAAATAAAATTAATATTAAATAAGATTAAGTGGGGGTCCAAATATTCTTTGAGAAAGCTTCATGGCTGCTAGGACAACTTTTAAGGAAGTCACAGAGCCTCAGTGACAAGTACAGGACAGTATTATGCAGAAAGAAGACAAGAATACAGGCGTAGAAATTAGGAAGATACTTTTAGTCCTAGTCCCAGTATTACTACTAATTGGCTACTCTTCTTTGGACAAGTACATGTAATACAAATTTCCTTTGCCTAAGTTAATAGAGCAGTGGTGATATGGTGATAATAACAGTCACACTTCCATCTTTGCAGAGTAATGGAGAAGTGCAAATAAGAGCATTTGAAGACATTTTAAAAGTCAAGACTGTCATCTCATGATTACAGCCTAGACAATGACTAAGACATGTATTTTGTTGGTATTACTTCTCTGTCATGCAGCTCAACCTATTTATTATGATTAACATATGTATGTGCCCTTGTATCCAGTAATTGTAGGCTAGGAATTTAGCTCACAGATATACTTGCTCCTACAGGGAACAGCGTATGTGCAAGGTTAATCATTGAAGCATTATGTGTACTAGCAAAGGACTGGAAATGATGCAAATGCCTAGGTACAGAGGACTAGTTAAATAAATTGTGTTAATCCATATAAGGGATACTTTGCTGGTGTAAAGAGAACAGAGACATTTTTATGTACTGATATTAAAAGATTTCTAGGAACCAATCAATGAAAAAGTAAAATTTTTTAAATGTGTGTTTTTTCACACAAAAGGAAGGGACAAAAAGAACATATAAGTATTTTCTTACATAGATACAACAGTTCTCTAGAAGAATTACAGGCATTTTTTTTTTTTAACTTACCTGGTTGTGGTAAAGACTCCATATACTACAGGATTTCTTTCATCTCTTGTGGGGAGTAAGTAAATGTCTTCTATTAATGGGAAAAAAATAATGATTCTACATTTGTATTTTTCAGTAACACGTTTGCTTTTTCTTTAATAATGAAATATTCCTGAGATTCTAAACAGTATATAAAATTAAGATAACAGTGAAAGTCATTACACTATGACATAAGAAATTAAGGGGAAAAGACAAGTTCTCACTAGCTGTGTGACACTGAGTTGAACATTCACCCTCGAAGGTGTTTACTTCAATCACCTATAAATGGGATGGTTCACTTGATGATCTCCATGACTGTTTCCAATTAGGAGTATGTGATTTCATATAGAACAGAAACTAAAAACAGGTTATTTTTACCCTCCAGTGTTAAAAAAGTGTTGTCCTGTAATTGTGTCAACTTGTTAGTAATTCAATTACCTATTTGGTAATAATATGAAAATAGCTAGACTAGTTCATTCCTTGTGTGGTATTGTGTATTTAATTACTTGTGCAACACTGATACTAAAGTATATGTAAATAATATTCTTTAAAACATCATTTAAGAGGTGAGCATATTTATATACAGCATGAGAAATCATCCATGAATACTGAATATATAATTTAATACTGCAAATACAATACTGACACAAATCATTCAATGATATCATCATTTTTACACGGCATGGCAAAACCAAAAAAAAGTTCAAAAAGTAAAAGCTAATGATACTAACTTTATCTACAACTGAAAAATTCCTTCTAGAATTAGCTTTGAGAGGAGTAAAAAGGGGAAACAAAAGAGGAGAATCTAACGCTTCTCAGAGTATTCTTTTTATTAACGAGTCAGAGCGACAGAGTTCACCAGATCTCCAGGGCTCTCCAGCAGAGGGCATCTACAGAAAAAGGAACCCAAGTTCTTGCTACCTATAGCCAATGGCTCCTTCCAAATAAAAGACCACATGAAGAATGGATGGGATTTGTAGTCCCAGAGCTAGTATCTTTCTGTCTCTTGCTGCAGTTTTGTTTCCCTCGTAACTTTGAGGACACTCACAAAAGCGGAACTTCTTCATTACGATTAACACCCAGACCTAGAGCACCTCCAAGTTCTTTGCGTGTGGGAACTTAGTAAGCACCACTTCTGCAAACTGTCCTGGGCTTTATAATCAGGCATTTGGGGCTAAAATAAATTAAATGCTGAATTACTTAATTAGTAAGACTTTTTTAAGAAAAAAGAAACATGACTTACGAAGCTCATCAAAATGAGTATCTGCCCCATCACTTCCAGGAATTGAGCAAATCAGTCTGGCCTTGAGGAAAGTGGTCCATTTGTTTATCAGGCTGCGTTGTCCTCCTACATCATTCTGGGGGTGGGGGGGGGAAAGAAAGAAAACAAAATAAAGATACAGATTTACCAATGATTCCATCACCAACTAAAACTGCTGGTTATCATAGGCAGTGTCTTATTAATGTCATTTTACAAAGACAGAGAGCTTGAATATTTAAGTCCTTGAATTTTCGAAGGAGGGAAAAGGCAGTTTTGTCCTTCAAGATTAAACGCTTTTCTCACAGTTAAATGTGCAATGTATAACACCATAGCTCTGCTGAATGAGCAGATGTGTGCAAGCCAACAGTAAATAAGGCAGGCTTGGAATCGACTCCCATTTCTGCCAAGTTTTGCTCTATGACTTACAAAAGATTGTTTAATTCTTCAAGTCTCTGTTTTCTTATTGACAAAATATGATTAATGCCTTGAAATATGGGTATTTTGATTATTAAATGGAAAATTTTTGTCAAGTGCTTAGCAAAGGCCAGGCAACTTGTGTTAAAAAAAAAATGTTACGGGCTTCCCTGGTGGCGCAGTGGTTGAGAGTCCGCCTGCCGATGCAGGGGACACGGGTTCGTGCCCCGGTCCAGGAAGATCCCACATGCCGCGGAGAGGCTGGGCCCGTGAGCCATGGCCGCTGAGCCTGCGCGTCCAGAGCCTGTGCTCCGCAACGGGAGAGGCCACAGCAGTGAGAGGCCCACGTACCGCAAAAAAATAAATGAATAAAAATTAATTAATTAATTAAATTTTAAAAAATTAATACATAAAATAAATAAGTCATGGAGATGTAACATACAGCATGGAGACTATAGTAAATAATATTGTATTGCATATTTGAAAGTGGCTAAGAGAGTAAAAAAATAAATTTGCAGCCATGTATGGTAATGGACATTAACTAGACATTGTGGTGACCCTTTTGCAATATATACAAATATAAAATCATTATGGTGTACACCTGTAACTAATGTTGTATGCCCATTATACCTTAATAAAAAAATGAAAAAAAAAGGTATTCTTTAGACATTTAGCAAAACATAAGCATTTATACCAATTAGGTAGAATAAACAGGGTTATGCTGTTCAATAATTCACCATAAAGAGATATTTTTCTTATTTTTAATATGTCCCTGTGAACACTAAATTAATACGATTTTCTGTTTGACTCAACTAGATCTGCTATACTTATGATAAATAAATAAGGATGTTTCATGGTTTAAATAAGGATGTTTCATGGTATAAATACATTAAGTACTTAATTTTGATTTTCAAAAATTACTTATGAAGCCACTATTTCCATTAATATATTTCCATTTAAATCTAAATTCTATAAAAAGTTTTGTCTTTCATGCAGTCTGTATTCCATAAAGTTAATAAACAGTTTGCTGTCAAATTTCAGGTCTGAATATCTAGGGACTAGCTTCCCTGTGATTCTTTTATCTATGAAAATTAAAGAAAAGCATCTACATGACCACTCAAGACAGGAGAATTCAAAGTCGTATAAATAGTGGCTCTTCTTGAAGAAAGAAATGGGGAGGAGGAGAGAGAAGGGAGGGCATGCAAGGTCATTGAGAATGGAGACCATAGCTGTCTTTATAGCCTTAACACCTCACACCAAGGGTGTACCGTGACACCCAGAGTGAATGGTGTTTAACATCCCTCTCTGCTAAACAACAGAAGTATTTTAAGTAACAGCTCTGTATAAATGAGTAATAATTATTACTTGCTTGAGTTGTTCTTTAGGTTTATAACAAACAATTTAAAAAAAAAAGAATAATTTAAAATTTTAAATACATTCAAATTCAATAATTAGCACGAACTCACATTTGCATTTAACGAACAAAATAATCACACCTCATAATTTGCACTATGTCTCAGTGTTGCAAGTTTTAAATAACTCCAACTCAATGTGAACTTACCCTTGAAACCTGTGTAGCTGAGTTCATGTGTGTTGAAGACTGACTATATATATACATGTACACATAAATATACATAATAGAAACACAATGGTGACCACAGCAATTGTTTAGAACTTGGATAAACAAGACTTTTCTGGCAGTAGTACTCTGTCACGGATACTGTTTAGTGCTAATACATGGTGATAATAGAAAGCAAAGTAACATCTAGTTGGTTTTCTAATAGTTTTCAATTCTTAGCAGAAAATGCATTCTCTTATCCCTTTTATGCAGAATCTACTTCAGATATGCCACTAACATCCTGCTTGTCAGGTATTTATTAAGATCATATTTAATAATTAATGAATAGCTAAAAATGCAAAATAAAATTGACAAAATCTTTAGAAAAATATAGATAAAAGTATAGATAAATGCCCAATAAACTGAGTCTTCTCTGAAATTTCTTTGTTGGGAAAATGAGGACAGACCTACAAGGTTTAATACTGTCTAAAATTACAGGTGGATTCACACATGCAGAAATTGGTTCAGGAAATATTCTAGACGCTGGAAAGACGGGGGAAAGAACAACTGGTGAAACAATTCAGAAAAGTAAACTGGGGTAAGATCAAGGAAGGGTTTGATACCAGGCCAAAGTGTCTGCATGTAATTTAGTACACAATGAAGAATTACTAAAAGATTTAGTAATAGCAAAGAAGTGAAGAAAATGAATATATATTTTATATAATAACCCTTTAGAAACAAACATGTCTGTAACTGCTCTTAAATTTATATTTTGTATATGGTGCCTCTATTATTTATCATTGCTCAATAATAAAAATAATATTTCAGCTAGCTATTAAATGATTTCCTATGTCTGCAAATGCAAAAGGCAGACTTTTCTAGACATGACTTTTATTTCTACTGCTAATATCCTCAGATCAGTTAATAAATATAAATCCAGATGTTAATACTGATGCTTCCTCCTAATGTAATCATGAATTCTATGTTAATGTACAGAAAGATCCCAGTGACAAAATGTGTTATCTGGTATTATTCAGAAAGAAAGGGATTTTTAAATAAATTTAAAAATACAAGATAAGTTATCTCCTCATCTTTCTCTTGACCCTTCATTTATATCTTTTTAAATTATCATACCTAGCCTCTATATGTTTTTATTTTAGCAGAGCCCTAGTTGTACTAAGCAGAACTCTAAAGTCTATTTTAAGGCATCTTCTTACATATTTATAATATTTATAAAATTTTCATTGCTTATATTTGTATATTTTGAGTCAGTAATAAATACTAAAAAATAGTGTTGATTCAATATTCATAAAGAAATATATCAACTATCATGAATATAATACCAGGGACCATGTTTGTTTTACTGCTTTACCCCTAGCACAGAGCAGTTATTCAAATTATTTTGCTAAGTGAATAAACAGATAATATCAAATATTTGCTCCATAACATCCCTTTAACGACTGTACATATTACTACTTCATCATAAAAACGAGCAATCACATTCTCTTTTCAACACATTATTAGATAAAAGTGACAAGAAATGGCTCATTTTCAAACACCGTCCCTCTTTCTATTTGCAATTATCACCATATTTAAGACAAACCATGAAAAAACTCTATTCTATTAGCTCCAAATTTGCTGAAAAGAGGTTTATACTGTACCTGCATATTTTTTTCAACCTGACAAATGGAAGTTGCAATCCTTTGAACAAAAGAATCTTTAAATGTTCTCACCGACCCATCTAGCTGCTGTGCGTGGCCTCTCAAGAAATAAAAAGATAAAAACAAGCACAAAAATCCAGGTCAAAGATGAAAGCCACCTGCTGTCAACGGGAAAACAAGTATAGTTTCTGGGATAATAGCTCTCAGGAATGGATTATAAGCATTTAATGACTGGATAGTAACTCTTACAGACATCCAGAAGCATGACCTGGGATGGCAAAGTTCAATTCACAAGGAGTTGTATTTCTCCTGCAGGGAAGTGTCAGTTGACTGACTTTGTGGACCAGCTCTCAGTCCCTGGATTTGTTTGCAAATCCACAAAATCCCCCCTGAGAACTTTAAGCCCAGAAGAGGGCTGAAAGGGAAGTAACCACTTTTGTACTAAACTCTCACCTCCTTGCTTATTTTTGTGAAGTTCTAAAGAACACAACTATCTCACTAACACTATAGATTTATTATTGAGATGTCAAAATCAGCAGCTTTTAGTCACTGGTCACTTCTGTGTGTCTCCACTCTATCACAGCTTCTTTGTGGTCAGATTGCCAAAAGCCTTGCCATCCTCTACACAAAGATGCAGATGAAAGTAGCAAAGAAATTAAATGTAAACAAGCCCGACCACATGTGTGCAATCTGGGTGGTGAGTGCAGAGGGTGCCTGTTTTCCCATTCTTTATAGCTTTTTATATGTTTGCAATATTTCTTAATTTTTAAGTGATTAATGAAAACAGAAAATTTTTAAAATGAAAAACAAAACACAAGTTAAAATCTTTGTGCAGCTTTAAAATAGAGTTAACTGTGAATCATTGGATTGGGTGATGGCAACATATTATGAAATACTGTGATCTTCTAATCCTGCTATCTCCTAATGGGGCGATCAGTCAGGAGGCAGGTTAATGGTGATTCCATTTTCCTTCTACATAGCAAACTCAAGTCCTTATAAATCTTACACAGACATGTAGAGTAGCTACAAGCTGTGACATGTGAACTTTTATTGAGTGTATCTTTTGACCTTTGGGTCACTATGCTGGGTTCATCTGTTAAATGTGATTTTATCTCTATATACCATCCTCTCCAAGGATCTCTCAGCACTTTATAAATATTGTCATTTTCACCTTTATATTGAAAAACAGAAGCTCTTGGAAGTGTAATAATTGACATTTAGCTCCTATGCTCTTAAATCATGAACATTTTATAAATCAATGAAACCTCTAAGACATTTGTGAACTCGGTATATTCTATTAAAATAGAGATGTGCGTTCAGAAATTTGTAGCCATATTAATTAGTTTAAGTCGAAGGACACCAGGCTTTTCAAATAAATAAGTACACCTTAAGCACTTAAAAAAAGAAAAAAAGTTTGATGGTGAAGTCAGAGATTACAAATTCTCTTTTGCTTAAAATTTAGTTATTTTGTCTAATGGAGCTCTTCTGCATCTTTGTGCAGACAAGAGAAGGGAATTCCCTGAAGCACTTTAGAAACCATAATCTATGCATGTTTGTGCACCCCTCTCCCACATTCTAACCATCAATAACATTTAATCTCAAAGATTTTATCTTGAACTAACACTACCCACTTTCTTGTGAAGTGTGATCCAAATATCACAATACAAAACATTTGTTTTTCCATAACTGAAGCTATCACATGAGACAAACACACAGGCTTTCTACTGATCTTTTTTACAAATTAAAAAAAGATTAGGGCAATTAAATACTTTTCTGTCTTTGATTTAATGCCTGTTGTATTTCAATACATCATTCATACTCTTTATCTGATTTGTTATTTAGAATAACTGCTGTACCTTGCAGGTTTTAAATAATCTTGTGTTGAAATATATCTTCAAATCACCTAAAGACCCATTTGCACCAGGAAATTCTGAAGTAAGATCACAGCAACTGACATTTCAGAGCAATTGTTCAATGTACTTCTTCTCTCTGCCTCAATTTTCACTGAGTTATTTCTAGGGACAGAATTTAGAAACTCTGTAAACTTAATACAGATGGTCTATATGGGCTGTATAAGTCAATAATAATGATAAGGATAATCCAAATGCAGGATGGCCTATTTAGAAGCTTGAAACTATTATCATCATGTGGTAGAAACAAAAAGTCAAACCCAGAATAAGATTCCCAGGAGGCTCATTAGAAGGACATGTATATATATTAAAATAAAAGTCATATATATATATATATATATATATATATATATATTAAAATATGCTGTTATACTGAGAGGAAGAGCTTAAGTGAGGATATTTTAATACATTAAATGAACTCATGAAAGACAGTGAAGTTAAACCCACTGAATCAAACGAGAGAACTATGTTGTACTTTCTTTTTCAGCCTATGAATCTTCTTCAGCAATACGTCATAACTATATTTCATTTAATTCTTTGAGATGCAAAAAAAAGATGATCACTAAAAATAAAAACATAAAAGGAAAATAATAACGAGTCTTCTACTTATCTATTAATAATCTTGAAATACCTTAGCAGTAGAAGAAACAAAACTAGGCAAACTCAAACATCTCAAAGGGGAGAAGAAAAAACAAACAAAAAGCTTGTATGGCAGGTATTGCACACAGTGGTTTTTAAGGGACAATTTCTGAATAGACTTTCAAGGCAAAAAATTTTTTTTTTCTTAAAAAGAACTCTAGTGTTTAGACATGACTGTTTTTGATTTGCCACTGGAGAATCGAAATGGAGAACATGTTTTTCTAACTACTTCAAAAACTTGTAAAGATTATTAGAAATGCAGGACTTGGGTAATACACTGTGCTAAAGAATTCAGTGTCTAAGATTTAACAGATTAAATTTAGGCAAATCTAGACATATTCAGTGGTCTTTTTCAGGTAGGATCAGAGTTCATTAAATTAAAAAAAAGTTTAAAAATCTACGGCCAACAGTATTAATCCTTGCCTAGGAATTTCTGACAGGAAAACAGATGGAAGTGAAGCAAAAGCACATCTGTAACTTGTGGGCTCTAAATCTCTCATTTAGGTTGTAAGCAACAAGCTGAAAGCAAGCAAAAAAAACACAACTCGGGCGAAATCAATAAATACGGAAAGTGTCATCAGCCTAAAAACACAAATCTTCAAAGGCAGTAATTGTCCAAATAGGATCATATATCAAAATAGACAGTGCAAGTAGAATCAAAGCAAAGGGCTATTAATTAGATCCCCAGGCAAGTTATGTGAAAGGTCCAACCAAACTGAATTCCTGGCATAGACAAAAGGAAATACTGCAGAACAAAAAGAGAACTGGCATAACCTGCAGCTGTAATCTGGAGTGGGCTAGCATAAGTAACCTAATGGACAATGCTTCCAAAAATGAATAGAATCCAAAAATAATGCAAAACAAACTTGAGGCAGAAAGTTGCAAGCAAGCTCCACTGAAGTGACTGGTAGTTATACACATTAACTTAGGGGGTGGGTTTTGAAAGGAAATACACACAGACACACACATACAGACACACACACACAGTAATAAACATCACACAATCATAAATAATACTATCAGAAAGGACTAACTTGCAAAATAAATAGACACAAATCTTTTCAGAGGGCTTATTTCATGCTGTTTCACCTACCCTTTCAGTCAGCATTTATTACCTCTCCATGAAGACTTGTGTAATTTACCATCTATGAGAGCAGTCCAGGGTGTAAGGTGCACCATTTAGTGCTTGAAAATATTGACTGTTCAAAGAACTATAGAGCCTGGCAAAGACTTTAGAAAGCATTCTAGGCTAAGCACCTTATTTTAAAAATGAGAAAATTGAAGAAGTTGTTTGACGGGAAAGTAGTGACACTACTGAAAAATAATTCATTAGTAAATGTGTTCTCCCATTTGTAATGATAAACACACTGGGTTTGAAAGAGATTCTTTGGATGAAGGCACTTATTATCCTGAGGCTGTCAATTATCTTCTAGGTCAGTTTCTTTACTATTTAGTGAATCTCTCTGTTCCTATCTCTTGTCCAAAATTTGCATTATTCAAATTGTTCACATAATTTTCACCAGAGATGTCTCCAAATTCTTCTGACTCTATTCAGAAATAAGTTCTATCCTCAAAGTACAAATATCACTAAAAATGAGGGCAAAGTAATAATAATCATTTTAACCTTTAAAATGAATGAAATACCATCTCTTCTCAGTAAACTTTGGTAACTAACCTGCCTCTCACCACCCCCCAGCTCGCCAAATATACACATACTACCACTCTTTTACTCCTAAGCAGTTAATTGAGTTGACTCCAAAAGTGTGTACGTATGACGTGTATATGTGTGTACATGATTTCTGACATGTAACTTAGGGTGGTATGATCACATACTCACATTATTCACATGTCAATCTCTTAGACGGTTAACTGCTTGAAAACAGAAATCTATCTAAGTAGCCCTTGTTTTCCAGTACTTTCCTCTGTATCTGTCAATATCCAAATTCATATGATCTCATTTAAGCCTTTCATTTGCCTGGTAAAATAGTCATAGAAGAGATGGGTGTCCTCATTTTCTAGGTTGAGAAACTGAGCTAGAAAAAAGTAAAGCAGATACATGTCTCTTTTTGAATTACGTTTTTTTCAGGGTATATACCCAGTAGTGGGATTGCTGGGTCATATGGTAGTTGTATTTTTAGTTTTTTAAGGAACCTCCATACTGTTCTCCATAGTGGCTCTATCAATTTACATTCCCACAAACAGTGCAAGAGGGTTCCCCCTTCTCCACACCCTCTCCAGCATTTATTGTTTGTAGACTTTTTGATGATGGCCTTTCTGACTGGTGTGAGGTGATACCTTACTGTACTTTTGATTTGCATTTCACTAATGATTAGTGATGTTGAAACATCACATTAGTTTCATGTGTTTGTTGGCAATCTGTATATCTTCTTTGGAGAAATGTCTATTTAGGACTTCTGCCCATTTTTGGATTGGGTTGTTTGTTTTTTTGATATTGAGCTGCATGAGCTGCTTGTAAGTTTTGGAGATTAATCCTAGTCATGTACCACAATGTTCACTGCAGCTTTATTTACAATAGCCAGGACATGGAAGCAAACTAAGTGTCCATCGACAGATGAATGAATTATGAACATGTGGCATATATATATACAATGGAATATTACTCAGCCATAAAAAGAAACAAAATTGAGTTATTTGTAGTGAGGTGGATGGACCTAGAGTCTGTCATACAGAATGAAGTAAGTCAGAAAGAGAGAAACAAATACTGTATGCTAACACATATATATGGAATCTAAAAAAAATATGGTTATGAAGAGCCTAGGGGCAGGACGGGAATAAAGATGCAGACCTACTAGAGAATGGACTTGAGGACACAGGGAAGGGTAAGCTGGGACAAAGTGAGAGAGTGGCATGGACATGTATACACTACCAAACATAAAATAGATAGCTAGTGGGAAGCAGCCGCATAGCACAGGGAGATCAGCTCGGTGCTTTCTGACCATCTAGAGGGGTGGGATAGAGGAGGTGGGATAGGGAGGGTGGGAGGGAGACACAAGAGGGAGGAGATATGGGAATGTATGTATATGTATAGCTGATTCACTTTGTTATAAAGCAGAAACTAACACACCATTGTAAAGCAATTATACTCCAATAAAGATGTTAAAAAAAAAAAAAGTAAAGCAGAGATGTAAGTCTAGATTTGACTTCAAGTTAACATTCATATCATTTGGGCAAAAGTTGTTGATTATATGCTTACTGCCAAAACTAATATGTGACTTTTAGTCATAATCTTACCTGACTTCCTTTTGGTGTGTGACATTACTGATAACTGCCTTCTTCTTGAAACCGTTTTTATCCCTGACTTGTGACAGTACTCTCATCCAGGTCTCTACCTGCTATCAAACTATCTCTTCTCAATTGCCTTTGTGGACATTTTCCTCTGCTTTTTCTTAAACGTCATTGTCCCTCAGGATTCTGTCCTTGCTGTTTGATCTTGTACTACACATCTTCCTGGGCAATTTCAGACATTTCCATGACTTCAAGAACTACCAATACACTGGTGATTTCTACATTCCTGAGTCTAGACCCTATTGAGTCTCAGGTTTATATTTTTAACTGGTTATTATGACAGCATAACCCAGAACTACATCAAGTTCGATATGTTCAAATATAAAATCTATGCCCATAAACTTTTTCTGGTGTTTCTTAAATATCAGAATGTATCTCTTTGTGCATTTTCCTAATTTCTGCCTTATCTTCTGGAAAGCACAGTTACTAACAGTATAGGAGTCTTTTGTCTACAGGGATAGTATCAAGGTCTTTGGAATGGGAGTGAGGGAGAATTAAAATGCATGGAGGAGCTAATAGGACAGGAAGTTGTTGCAGCCTTTTATGTACATCGTGGAATCAATACCTGCAGTTATTAATCAGTCCTAATTATGAACAGGAGAGATAAGACTTCTGAAGACTTCCGTTGAACTTTCGTGCATGTTTTAAAAGGAAACAATCACTATCCTGCTAATTTTCCATTTGTTTGTTTTGCTCCAGTCACAGTAAACCTCTTTTTATTCCTTAAGTGCTTTTTCCCACCTCTGAGATTTCACATGTGCTTTTCCTTCTGCCTGGAATATTCTTCCCTATCCCTGTCACCTTTGCCCTGCAATTTCCTCATCATTTTTATCATCTGATTCAAAAGTCACTTTCTCAGAGAGACCTTCCATATACAATCTAAAGCCCACCTATTCTTCCTAATTGACCCTGTGATTTTTCCATTATAGCAATTATCACACCTTCCAGTTATATGTTAATCTGTGTGCTTTCTTGTTTAATGCATATATAATGCACTAGGTTATAAACTCAGTAAGTACAAGTATGATGTCTTTTTAAAAAAAAAAAAACTTCTATAAGACTACTGCTTAGCAATGCCATGTACAGGGTTAGTTACCCATAGATGTGTTAAGTAAATGAATGTTTTGATAGTCTATATTTATAATGTAGCCACTAGCCACACAAGGCTACTTAAATTACAATTAATTAAAGTTAAATAACATCAAAAATTCAGTTCCTTAGTCATACTAGTCATATGTCAACACTAACATGTCAACATGGCTACTATGCTGTAGAGAACAGACACAGAACATTCTCATCATTGTAGAAAATTCTATCTTAGACAGCACTTGTCTACACCGAGCAAATAAAAGAGTGGTAATAAATTAAGGACCTTTTAGAAATTGACACATACATTCTATCTTAGAAATATCTCTTGAACTTATATATATCTCTTCATTCCTGCTTTCTTTAGGGAACAACCTAACAGGTCTCCCAGTCACACATATTTCTCAATCCAGATGTATTCTTGAAATAATTAATTGCTAAACACCTATCAAGTCACTCTCTTCCTAAAAACATTTATAACTTCTCATTGTCTACACAACAGAGTTGAAACTCCTTAACATGAAAATAATACTGCTTATCTTCCTATTTACCAGAATTTATGGGATAACATTGCTCCCCCCTACCCCTCGGGTTCCACTGACGACAAGATTTCCCTGTTCTTTAAACAAAATACACGCTGTCACAATGCTGCCTGAAATGCCTATCCTCCTTTCCTGTCCTTGGTGTAGTCCTCCTACCCCTGTAGGACTCAATTTTGGACCTTCACTGAATGCACAGAGTTCTCAGTCTGACCTCGATCACATTATATTGTGATTATCTGTTTACGTCTCTATTACCCTCACTGTACTCTAAGGTTTTAAAGAAAAGGGACAGTGGTTTACTTACCTCCCAGTGTCTAGTGTACTGCACTTTGCACAGAACTTATATTTTCTTGTTGTTGAAATAATGAAATGATAAAATAATGAAGGAATGGGTTACAAAATTGAAGAGATTCACCCTTATCCTGTAAACAATCTTTGTTCATTTTGTGTAAATTTTGCTTATTTCCAAAAGCTCCTCCCCACCAATCACTATATATTACTCACTCTAACAGTAATGTCTTTGACAGGTCAATAAAACAACTTTTACTTTAGTTTAGTAGCTGAAGACATAGGGAGCTCTTAAACTGTCAACAGTTTTTCATTGGCCTGAAGGTTATAGGTAAAAATGAAAACAAACAATAATAACAAGAACAACAAAACCTTAATATTTCCAAATAAATAGGTAGTGTGGAAGTATCCTGGTGGAACAAATAGTACAAAGGACTCTCATGTTACTGAAAAGCTATGTAAATTCAGTACAGTTACTCTTAACTCTCTCTAGCATGCTCTCTTCCTTCTTAGCTTTGTTTATATCTACTGAACTTAATTTTGTTTCACAGCATAGACGTACATTACGTTACTACCTGTTGAAAACAGAAAAACAATATTATAATAACCTCATGGGATAAAAAAATTGAAACAGAGAGGAATAAGTATGTTCCCCCAAATGTCACAAGGACATTTTTTATGTGAAAATAATGTATAACAGCAGCAATGATGCTGAAAAGCTATTTTTTAATTTAAACTTGTTATTGTTTTGCAGGACATTTTTTTTTTAAAGACTTCAAGTCATTTTTAATCTCGACAGTGAAATCTCCACTTATGAGTGCTCACTTTTTACCGCACTTTAATCCTAAATTAATAAATAAAGTTAGTAACTTGGGCAGGGTGGGATGCAATTAAGAAATTACAAAGATGCATTTAGAACCAAATATTGTAAACATTGACCAGTGGATCATATGTGTAGTGGGAAATGCTGAAGAGGGTGCTAATTGAAGACAGGAATTGAGTAAAGAGATACATCAATTTAAGAAGAACCTCTATTATCTCTCTCTTTTTTTTAAGGAAATTCATCCATCACAAGTCCATATTTGATATCACAATTTGTTAGCTTTTTATCCAAACACAATAGCATGACAAAATCTTGCTGTGTAGCCTCAGAGCTTTTTTGTGGTGGGAAGACTTATGCACTACAATTCTCTCTGTCTTTTCAGTTCTATAGGAGTTTGTTCATAAATAAAATATCCCATGGCTGATACTTAAAGTCTAGATTATATTTTTATGACACAAATTTATAAATGGGGCAGCTAAATTTTTCTTTAATATGTTTCTCCACCTCTAAAATTAACTTTCAGTATATTTAGTATGAGCGTAAAAACATTACTTTGTTATAAATGAATTTCTATCAAATGGATTTGACCTATCAAGAAATAAGTATTGAACTGCTTCACAAAACCCACACTTGTTATACATGTGCTCATCACAAAGTGACTCTTAAAATACATTTAATTGATTGTAAATCTCTTTTGACATACTTAACGTGGCTCATTTATACAAATGATGTCCATCCACAGCACAGCTTTCCGGCTGGTGTACTGTTGTTCTAAGGCATGCTTCAGTACACTCACACGCTACGACTACTCCAAGCAATGGCTATTCATCTCTCGGCGAGAGGCTTCAAGAGGAATGACTGTGAATTCTTAGACTGTGAAAGAATGAGGATGCTTTTTAGAGAATCTGTCCCCTGGGAGTGAAGGGATCAGTGGGAGACGGCATTACTGGCTAGGACACTAGGTAAAGAATGATCTGCGCTCACAAGTTTGGTCTCATTCAAAAGCCATGTTATCATTAGCACTCTTAAGTGCAATGACGGTTTATATTTCTGTCCCTGGAAGTGTTCAAAAGCCTGAGGGCACAGATTGAGGGAAAAAAAAGTGATAGGCTCAGATGGAAGAAAATGAAAAGTTTGTACAAGACCAAAGAAAGCTTCCCGCTGAGAGTATTTATTAAGTTAACAGCTCTTCCTCTTAATAACTGAGTTAATGCTGAAGGTGTCTGGCCATTTCAGAAAAGTGATTTCAGTGAAGATAAATCCAACTAACAAAAGAATATACTGAAAAGTATGATTCCAGTAGCATTTATTCTATAAAGCTTGTAATGACTCAAATGAGAACTTTGATGGCACAAAATGGGAGTGTTTCATAGAGTTGCTGTTTTCCTGTAATTTACACAAAATGGCAATATTAAAAAGCAAATTTCATTGTTCTTCAAGATAAATGTTTTGCCTTTTGGATTTTTTTTTTCCTTCCTATCCCATTTTTCTCTCAGAACCTAATCTAGGTTAATGCTCTAGAAAGTATTTTAATAATAAGACTATATAACTGCATTTTCAACTTATTTGATTCATGTAAAGATATATAATTTTACATGTGATGTGTTTTGATAAAAATATGGGATGTGATTCTGTTAAGTGTTTAAGGAACTCTAGTGAGTATGCTAAGTTACTTTCAATTTCAAAATAAAATTATTTAATGTACAAAACATTTTAACTTCCCTGGATCAGGACAATGCAGTGATCTTACTGGGAACAGTAATAACTGGCAGAGGGATAGCCCACCAATAAAAGGAGCAAGCTGCCCAAGAGATCTAACTCAAACCTGGGGAATAGCTCAGGGATTGGAAAAAATAATTTGTAATATTGGAAAATTTTGCATCCTTCTTTTTTCTTTTTACTTTTGGATCTCAAAAATTATACATGTAAGATAATATGAATTTATTCTACCATTTATGAATAATGGAATTAACTTCAACATTACATGATTAATTATTCATACACATACAAATATGCCTTAAGTGGAATAAATATATCTTGCCTTACAAACTCTTCCAACTCGAGAAAGGATGGTCTTATCAGAAGTACTCCCTTCTTGAGATGATTCACGAAAGAAGAAATATATTTTATCATCATCTGGATTATAGGTGTCTGGGATGGGGAAAGTTCCAATAAATTTTGCTCCTGTTTGGAAGAAAAGAAACTATACATTAAAATACTGAAATAATTCAGCCACAGTAGTACTGGTGTCTTTTGTATGTAAAACAATTAGCAGCAGAATTAGAAATAAAAACAAGAATGAAATGTGAGAAATGAGACATATACACAAGTAAACATGACACAAAGCAGGAACATGTATTAGCACAAAGAGGTCCTGAACAAGTTCTTTAGGACTCTGGACATCAGGTGAGAACACGACTGGCTGAGATTCACAATTGTTTCAATTCAACTAAATTACATAGAAAAGTCCTTTCAAACCTGGAGATTCTATGATTTTATATTTTCCTTTTTTATGATTGCAGTCACTGCTTCTAAACCAAAATGTCCATTATGAAGAGCTTAGGAAAAACTATAAACATATCCCAAATTTTGATATATTATGATGTTATTTGTTGCACTTTGTGTAACTGCCAAAAAAAATTGAAACAACCAGTAATGCTTGGGTCAAGTCCAGTGTTGGCTCTGAAGACACTCTTTCCAATTTGATATCCTGTTTCTGCCGCTTACTGGAAAAGTGACTTTGGGCAAATTGTTTATCTTCTCTATGCCTCAATTTTCTCATACCTAATATGAGTCTACCAATATCATCTACCTAGTAGGGTAACTGATATGATAATCAAGTGAATTGATATATGTAATGCGCTTACTATCTGGTAGTGCCTGACACATAATAAGGGTTTAATAAATGTTATTCATTATTAAAAAGATGTCTGGGATGATAATAATTATTAGGACCACAAACAAGAGAATGATGGAAAACTGAGCACATTCATACAACTGTTACAATAATATGTAGTTATTAAAAATGAAGTAGTTCTAAATGTACTGTCATGGGAAGATGTCCATGATACAAATCAAATGAAAAAATAATGGCAATACAATTAACTCCTTTGCATTGCATCAATGACAAGTCAATTTGGGTTACTAATGCCTTGTTTAAAAAGTATTGGACCTCGGGCTTCCCTGGTGGCGCAGTATTTGAGAGTCTGCCTGCCGATGCAGGGAACGTGGGTTCATGCCCCGGTCCGGGAAGATCCCACATACCGCGGAGCAGCTGGGCCCGTGAGCCATGGCCGCTGAGCATGCGCGTCCGGAGCCTGTGCTCCGCAACGGGAGAGGCCACAACAGTGAGAAGCCCGCGTACCGCAAAAAAAAAAAAAAGTACTGGACCTTTTAAGTCTTGGTTTTATATAACTGGGAGTTAATCAGGTAACAGATTTGTAATTGGGTGATACTAGTTCAGAAACAATCATTTTGATTAAAGCAAAGAAGACAAAGAGTGGTTATAGAGGAATGAAGGACTTCAATTAAGTAGAAAATACAAGACGCCTGAAAGAAAGCACAGAGCACTCTTTAGGGAGCAGAAGCAGGAAGCAAGAGAAGACAAAAAGTTTCCCCAAAATAAATAAATATAATAAGTAGGAGGTGAAAAAAAAAAATAACATTGCCTTCTCTAGAGTTTTGACCAAGGCCCCGATTGCCGGATACTCCAGGAGTACTGACAACTATTCCCCTGCAAATGTAGAACAGTTGGTCAGTAGCCCAGTAAACAAGACTTCACAATAGACTCTTCAATAGAGAAAAGTTAATGTTTGATTCCAAGTGATGAGTAGTTCAGTCTTTATCATCCCAGCCTCTCTGGGTCAACCCTGGGTCTCTCATGCAGTCTATTCTCTGCTTAAATGGGAAACCTTAAGAGGAAAAGAGAGGGGGGAAATATGTGCATGATCTTTTTCCTTTTTGTTCTTTATTATTTCCCTGTTCTTTCTCTGGAACTTAGAACTCCAGTGGATTTTTATGCCCTCAATAATCTCATTTTGATATGGTCCTAAATTACATAAAAATTAAATTTTAGAAAATCATACAGGATTTTTAAAAAGTTCTTTTCTAATTAATCTTAAATTAGTAAGGTCTATTAACAATTCCACTCAAGGCTTTTTGTTTTTGTTTTTGTTTTTCCCTCCAGCCCCTCTTATAAATTGTTTATACATCACTTAGTTTTGAATCCCTAAGAAAGGTTAAAATTCTTTTGTAGTCACAAATTAACACTTCTAATTTTTGACTTAAATATATCATGTTTTCTTAAAAGAAAAAAAAAACTCTCTGTGGAAATAAAATTTCCTACAAATGTAGCATTAGGATTTTAGCAAATTCATGAAAACAAAGAATATATCTAATTACTACTATATTCAAGGCACTTAGAACAAGAAAACTGCTAGGATAAAGAATACAAAAGTGAATAAGAATGAACTCTTCGCTTCAAACCAATTACAATCTGGATTAAGAAAATATTAACATATGGCCAAGATATGGCTAAGAAGAAGTCCCAGTCTTGATGTTTCCAATGACTTGAAAGGAGATTGCCAACAATGAGTAGAGAAAAAGACAACTGTGGGTTCCCACCGACACAGATCAGGCATTAATAATAACCTATAGCACGTTTTTTGAATTTACAGATGCCTGAATTCAATGCCATTGACCTGGATGCAAATCTCCAGTGGCACTAGCATGTGAATTTTTAAAATATATAAATAAAAATAAAGAAATAAAACCTTATAGGTGATTCTTACAAGAATCTGAGTTTAAGAGTCACTGCAATAGATTACCATTTCGTATACGGGAAAAGGACATAGACAAGACTCATTAACGCTAGGTCAGTAATGCAGATGTGTGTATGGACAGGAGGAGTGAAGACTGATAATAAATACAAATTCTTCATAATTAGAGTGGGACAAAAAAAGGGATAAAACTGAAACTATACAGAAATTACAGGAATATGATTGCCTTGTTTTATCTTAATATATAAGCTTAAAATGGGGATGACACAAGTAGAATTTATCACAGCACTTAAATATAACTTAAGTAGAAGTTATCCACAGAGCACAATGACCCTTGTAATTTTAGTATCAGAACTACTTCATGATTAAGTTGAATTTATACTTTTAAAAATAACATAGTGGTACAAAATTTGCAGTCTTCTCTCCCCAGAGAGAAAATAAGATCTCAGTTATTTGAAACAGAAAATCATTACAGGTAAAAAGGATTCCAGTGTGAGGGAGAGAGCTGCTTGTAAAGCTTTTCTCAGACACACAGATAGGAGAAGCAGTTACGTGAACTGATTGGTGGTCTCTCACTTGCAGAGTTCGACAAGAGAAACATAGCTCTACAACACAGCAGAATGTACTCAGCCTAAAAGTTAAACAAATAAATACGGTAATACACAGTCTGTTGTAGAAATACACAGAACAGCCCCACTTTGGCTACGTGAAACATTATCCAGGTGTTGTTGCCAGGCACTGCCATTTGAAATGGTCAAAACTTAAGAGTATGACACCAGTCCCCATTCCAGGAATTTCATTATAATATCAGTGGGGCAAAATAGAATACTTTTCCAAGTTACATTTCTTTTAACTTTCAACTAATACATAACATAGATGGCCTTGTGTTTATTCAGTGACTGTTGGTTTTACTGGACTCTTTTTTAAAGGTTGGTTCTTTTTCAAGTACTCTAAGGAAATTATTCTGGAGTACTGTAAGAAAATTAAATGGTAGAAGTGTTTAAGCCAAATATTTATTATGTGAAGGAATCTAATTATGAAAAATAGAGTATCCCATAGTACTCTATTCTGTGATTTAAATAATAAGTAATTTTGAGTTAAAAATAAATACTTGTTTCAGAAATAGAGAGTTTTCTTTCTTCCAGACTCAACTGTGGTCCTGTGTCTTAGAACACTGATGTTAGTATTTTATGATAGAAACTCCTTTTTGACTTGCTGCCAAGTTTGTATAAAAATAGATATCATTTCATCAGTATATGACATGCATAGTTGAATTAAGTAATTTAAAATCATACCAAGGGACACCTGGGCTTTATTTATAGCACATTTTCCCCCTGTGGCATTTGAAACACACGCCTTAATAGGGATGGAGTTTGAAATCGTGCATTTTCACAAATGAACTTTTAGCATGACCCCAGGAGACACTGCCAAATGAAAATGACATAAATCCTCATGGCCTGAAATGCACATCACTTTCATTTCTCCTTAGAACCTCTTTTCACCCAGATGAGCACACCTACACCATGACTTAATACATAGTGAGTTCTTTACTTTCATTTATTTCTTCTTGTAATATCTTTTTTCTACCACTTTTGAAAAATGTTATCCTTCTGTGTGGAAGAAGAATTTATAGACAACAGAACTCCAAGAGAAACTTCAAATGAAAACTGCCTCCACATGTTAGAAATGAAAATTTGAAACAAAAGTTTTCATCTACTCCAGGAAAGAAAACAAAAACATATGCATCTAAGGCATCATTGTTTGTTTTCATTTTCCAAATGGTCATACTTCTTAGTTTTATCCCCAAATTCTCATAAAAGCTCAACTGTGTTTGAGTAACTGCTCTGACGTGTATCTGTGTTCCCATTTCCTGCTATATTCTACGATTAAGCTGATAAAAGTGTGGAACTATCTAAGTCTTCGTCTAAAACTGCCATCGGACTTCATCTTTGCAATTTTTGTCTCTCTTGGTGAGGTATTTAATAGGTGGGTTAATTTCTCAAAGAAGAAATCAAGATTCATACTTCTATGTCTTTTGGCACTGGGTTAGACAAAGTCCCACAGAAACTCTGACTAGGATCCTAGGACTGGTAACTGAAGAGATTAGTTGATCTCACTGGTTAAATCCAGGCAAGGCAAAGAACAAAAGAGGGCATACACACAAGCATCAAAGATTTTAAACTGCCTAAGTGGTTCAGTGATAAAAATGATTCATGTAGAATCATATTTTTTAAAAGGTTAATTATTTAAAACCTGCATCTTAAGAGTTAAATACTCAATTGCAAATTTAATTTAATTTTTGTATCCCACTTAATCTAAACATAATATCTGTTTACATTTTCAAAAGTTTATTACAGACATGGAAAAGTAGGGTTTTTAACTAAAAATCAAAGTACAGAAAGAAAAATTTAACAGAAAAAAATTCTCAAACTGTCTAACCAGAAATAAATAATACAATGATGGAATAATATGTATAGGAGAAATTAATTAGACATTGACCCCATTATTTGAAATATCAAGTATCTGTCAGTTGTTTCAACCTGGCAATAACTGTACAAAATCTGGGAGTGAGCTTCACATCTACATGCTACCGTAAAGAAAATTTACATCTGTTGCATTATGTGATTGTGGATTGCACTGTGATATGTAGTATGTATTATACTGTGTGATTATGCTATTGTACATAAATAATAAAAAGTACACTTCAGACCAGTGCTGTCCAATAGAAATTTCTGTGAAGATGGAAATGTTTTATATCTGTGCTGTCCAATAAGGTAGCCTCTAGACCATGTGGCTTTTGAGCACTTGAAATATAATCAGTGTGTCTAAGAAACCAAATTTTAAGTTTATTTAATTTTACTTAATTTAAATTTAAATAGCCACATGTGGCTAGTGTCTACCATATCGGACAGTGCAGCTTTAGAGCAAGTAGCCTGCATCAGCTACTGTGCTGTGTCAGGTCCAGTTTAAGGAAGAAACAGAGCCTTTACCCCCATAATTGCCACTAAAATGGCAGTCAAGCTCCCAGATGCAGGAGACATGGTATGATACTCTTGTCAGAAGTTTGGTATTGTAATGGGAGGATGGGTCTGGCAGTTAGGCGACCTGAACATGTCCCTTCTTCATACTGAGTCTCAATTTGAGGAATGTTAGGTCAAATAAGATAATGTCTAATATTCCCCAAATCACCACAGTTCCTTTAGCAATCACTGCTTTTTTTTTTTTTTTTTTTTTTTTTGCGGTACCCGGGCCTCTCACTGTTGTGGCCTCTCCCGTTGTGGAGCACAGGCTCCGGACGTGCAGGCTTTCAGTGGCCATGGCTCACGGGCCCAGCTGCTCTGAGGAATGTGGGATCTTCCCAGACCGGGGCATGAACCCATGTCCCCTGTATCGGCAGGCGGACTCCCAACCACTGCGCCACCAGGGAAGCCCAGCAATCACTGCTTTTTGTCTCCCCACATTCCTGACACTAGCCAGATGACCCATTTGGCCTCTATCTTTGGACCCTAGGCTAACTATATCTGGAAAATGGCCACTTCTCAGAATGGAGAACAGAAATGCTCCCCCCAAAAGCCAATCTTTTCCCTTAGCATGTTGGGTACTTCCTCATAACAATCTCATGTAGTGTCTATTATTTCTCCCTTGCTTTGCCCTAGTTTCCATGGACCAAGAAGCTCCTGACTGACTGGGTCTCCTGAAGCATCATGCTATTCTGATTCTGGCCAGCCCATCCCTCAGCAAATGTTCACAATAATGACTACAGCTGACCGTCTAGGTCTTCCACATTGATTGCCTAACCACACTTTCTCTGTCTGCCACAGTCTCCATATCCAGACCCACATCCTCAGTTTGCTGTTGCTCAAAATGGCATCATGATGTGGACCCTATTTGTAGTGAGGCTGCAAGAGCAGAGGATGGGAAATCACAATAACAGAATTTAGGTTGATGGACTGTAGCATACAATGAGAAGAATAAAGTGTGTAGAGCTAGAGAGACATACCAGAGTTTCAATCTCATTTCCAATAACTCTTTAACCACGGACTATTTATCTGACTTCTAATCTATCCCCAACTATTAAGTGGAAATAGTAACTCTCTCAAAATTATACCACTAAATAAGATAATACTCTAAAAGTGCCTAATACAGTGACTAGGAAGGATGCTATATAAAATAAATTTGAAGTAGAAGAGACCAGACATAGGGAAATGACTTAACAAACAATAAAATTGTAGCAGTAAACCAGAGACAAGGTGATGGAGACCTAAAGAAAGATGGTGGCCATGGAAAGAACAAGGTCAACAGATATTCTGAAGGAAATAAAGGCTCTTTGTGACAGATAAAGGGAGATAAAGGAGAGGAAGAAATTAAAGATAATTTCAAGGTAACTGAGTGGATGAAGTTAAGAAAGTTAAGATAGATAAAAATCAGGAAACAGGTATTGAAGGGCAGGTTAGAAAGGGGAAACAAGATAATTTTGAGTTAGACTCCAGGATTTTAGATTTCAGATCCAATTAGTATTTTATATATCTATATCTATATATCTATTTGAAGAAACTAAAGCAAAAGATCACTAGACAACTTGGATAAATCTCAAAGCACTTTAGTAGTACAATCAAGGCCAAGGCTTAGATATCTTTACTCCCATATTAAGCAACTAATTCCTTTTGTTTAATCTGAGATGACAATGTAAGACATAGAAATAAATTTTTTTTTTTTTTTTTTTTTTTTTTTTTGCTGTACGCGGGCCTCTCACTGCTGTGGCCTCTCCCGTTGCAGAGCACAGGCTCTGGACACACAGGCCCCGCGGCCATGGCTCGCGGGCCCAGCCGCTCCGCGGCATGTGGGATCTTCCGGGATCAGGGCACGAACCCGTGTCCCCTGCATCGGCAGGCGGACTCCCAACCACTGCGCCACCAGGGAAGCCCCAGAAATAAATATTTTTAAGGTCACTTAGTTACAGGAAAAGTTGGAAATACAGTTTTAGGAAACACGAACACAGAAAACTATTAGAATGGATGAGCTCACAGAATTATGAAATGTAGAGAGAGAGAAGGAAAAGGTGGTCAGTACTTAAAAATGCTAAGTAGATGTCAGAGAATCAGAGCATCCGGAGCTTTAGTCCCACCGTGCTACCTCTCTCACCTTCAGGAATAAGGATAATGATGGTGATGATAATATTGACACTGAATTGCTTTTACAATTGCCTTCCATCAGACTTTCCTATAAGATTTCATTCTTGTAACACCCTGGGAACAGATACTATTATTATGCCATGTTTTTAGACAAAGAGTTTAAATGCACAGAAAGGTTTGACCAAGGTCACAAATAAGTGAGAGTCAGGATTTAAACTTAGGTAATTAAGTTCCACAAAAAACAGCTGTAATTTTTGTCTAAATTGGGACACTTCAGAGAGTTAAAGAACAGCAAAGGTAAACTGGAAATGTCCAGGGCAGACCAGGTTATATGGTCCCTCTGGTTATTAACCACTAAGCAATCTGCGTTAAATGTCCTACAGCCATAAATAGTAGGTCTCCTAATTCTTAATCATTTTCCTGCATTCAATCCACTGAGACTTCTACTGTGTATCCTGCCTCCCTCCTTCAGTTTCTTCCTTTCTACTGACTTCTTTCATTGCAAAGTTTTCCCAGTACCCAAAACCTTCTCTTGAATTTTTCCTCGTATCCTTGGATTCCTGTATTCCCAAACAGATATCTTCTATTTCAATTATTTGTTGCTGTATATTCTCATGTCCACCTCCACTGCCACTACCTTTGTTCCTGTCCCACCCTCATTTTCCTGTTTTTTAGTGGAATGGCCCCTTCTCTCTCTGTTCTTCTCCTCCTTTAGTTTTCCCTTCCTGCTATATCAGTTACCTCTATAAACAACATAGATCTGATTTTCTGGTTAAAATTAGGGAATTGGTGAAGGGGGTCCAAAAGGTACAAATTTCAAATTACAAAATAAATAAGTTCTGGGGATGTAATGTACATTATGGTGACTATAATTAATAACGTTGTACTGAATATTTGAAAGTTGCTAAGAGAGTAGAGCTTAAAAGTTCTCATCACAAGAAAAAAATTCTATGACTATATGTGGTGATGGAAGTTAACTAGACTTATTGTCATGACCATTTTCCAATATATACAAGTATCAAATCATGTTGTACACCTGAAACTAGTATAATGTTATATGTCAATTATCCCTTACAAAAAAAAGACACACAGAAAAGAATTAAATACATTAACAGATGAATGGCTAAAGAAGATATGATAAATATATACAATGGAATATTAGCCATAAAAAAGAATGAAATAATGTCATTTACAGCAAGGTGGATGGACCTAGAGATTATCATACTAAGCACAGTAAGTCAGAAAGAGAAAGACAAATACCATATGATATCACTTATATGTGGAATCTAAAATATGACACAAATGAACATATCCATGAAACAGAAATAGACTCCAAGACATAGAGAACAGACCCCTGGTTGCCAAGATGGAGGAGGGATGGGGGAGAAAAGGACTGGGAGTTTGGGATCAGCAGATGCAAACCAGTATATATAGGATAGATAAATGACAAGGTCCTACTATATAGCACAGGGAAATACATGCGATATCCTGTGATAAAGTGTAATGGAAAAGAATATTTAAAAGAATATATATATATATATATATATATATATATATATATATAATATAACAGTTATTTTGCTATACAGCAGAAATTAACAGAACACTAAATCAATTATACTTCAATAAAAATAAAAATAAAGAATTAAATAATAGATAACTTCACAGTAGTTTCAGGAAAATATTTACAGCTTTCTGGCTCCATCACCCACTCTCCTATGCTCCAGGCATTTATCATCCATGAGGTTAGTGACCCTCACCTATAATCTCAGCAGGCCCAGTGGACAGAAGAGCATTCAGTATGCCACAGGCCCTTAAAAGTTGTTTATTAAGAGAATGCTAAACCAACACAAAGGTTTCTTACTTTGTAATTCTCTTCACACAGCACTAAGAACAGCATATTAGGCAAATAATAGTTGAATAAATATTTCCCACATTTACTGTTTTAGCAATACTGTTGACTTCTTTCGGACATGTCACACGTAAGGAAAAAATAGACTAATCTCTTAAATGAGTAGCAACATGATGATATTTGCCATCCCAAGACTGGGAAATGAAATCTATACTTCATTTTAAAGCCATAATATCGGGACTTCCCTGGTGGCACAGTGGCTAAAAATCTGCCTGCCAACGCAGGGTACACAGGTTCGAGCGCTGGTCCAGGAAGATCCCACATGCCACGGAGTAACTAAGCCCATGCACCACAACTACTGAGCCTGCACTCTAGAGCCCGTGAGCCACAACTACTGCAGTTTGTGCACCTAGAGCCCATGCTTCACGACAAGAGAAGCCACCATAGTGAGAAGCCCGCACACCACGACGAAGAGTAGCCCCCGCTCACCGCAACGAGAGGATGCCCGCGCGCAGCAACGAAGACCCAATGCAGCCAAAATAAATAAATAAATAATTAATTAATTAATTAATAAAAAAGTGAACTGAACATTATTCAAAACAGCAAACTCTTTAAAAAAAATAAATAAATAAAATAAAGCCATAATATCTTGTTACCTGAACAGATAACTAAGCTTTTCTACTGGTAAAATCTATGGATTCACTCTCAAACCAAGTAATTCCTGCAAAACCTTCACAATATTCACAAGATCGGCCTGCCTTGCACAAGTGTTAAGAAATGAACACTAATCACTTAGTTGGGGATATTCTAAATTTGTTTACTCTGTTAATAGGGTTCTCTTTTGGTCAACAGAGATCGCATTGTTGTGTAAACAAATGGATCTGGAGGTTTTGACTAAAGAAATGTTTTAAAAGTGGTTTTCCCTTTTGTTTATGTTGTCACTGCTTGAATGATACTGAGAGATACAGAGATAGCCCCTAGGAAATCTCTACCCAGGCCTCCTCCACTAAAACCCAGTATTTATGGTGGGAATGAGAAATGCTGTGTGCCATGCGGTGAAATAAAGTCCTATGTTAATCAGAAAACTTTAGAAAATCATGATAAAGCCTAACCTGTTGGAAGGCAGTGGGGCAAAAGAAAAAAAAAAGCCTTTCACTATTCCTTCCATTAAATAAATTCATTTAAGAAGTCTTTTTATTGTTGTTGAAAACTCGGAATACTGTATGACCGCTAAACACAAAAGTAATCAGACAAACTCCTGTCAATATCAATATGCTTAAAATTTTGGAGGGACATGTTTTAACCAAAATAGGAATTATTTTTTAAATAAAAGAAGTTAGCATTACAATAACCCCTTTCTATTATGCTCACAGACAGTATTTGGCTTAGTCATTAAAAAACAGATTGCAGGAGAAAGCTTGCCAACTTGAATCCCAGCTCTGCAACTGACAAGTTGTAAGGCCTTGACCAAATTACTCCACTTCTCTCTACCTCAGTTTATTCATCTTTGAAAAGCACAGGGCTTCCCTGGTGGCGCAGTGGTTGAGAGTCCACCTGCCGATGCAGGGGACACTGGTTCGTGACCTGGTCCGGGAAGATCCCACATGCCGCGGAGCGGCTGGGCCCGTGAGCTGTGGCTGCTGAGCCTGCGCGTCCGGAGCCTGTGCTCCGCAACGGGAGAGACCACAACAGTGAGAGGCCCGCGTACCGCAAAAAAAAAAAAAAAAAAAAAAAAAAGCACATAATAATAATAACACATCTCTCATATTACATCATTGTGAATATTTTAAAAATCAAGTAGAGCATGGAAATATGTCAAGAACAATAGCACACACACACAATAAATGTCAACTATTATTATTATATACATAGTAGGTTCTGGAGATTTGTCTAACGCACTGAGGAATTATTTTAAATGTATTTTATATGTTGAGCTAAGTCACTTCCAAAACACATCTGAATGAATAATCATGAGTTTCTTATCTACCCAAAAGCAAAGGCAAAACGATCAAAAGTGTGAAAATCACTAACCGTTGAGCCAGTGGTGCTCCGAAATATCAGTTCTGATGTAATGGTGGTCGTGAGTAGGCCCAAGGGACCGCGTGAATGCAGTATCCTTGCCAAGGAAATCAGAAGCTGTTCCAGAGTAGAGGTACTCATCTGCAAGGGAGAAACGAATACCCAGGACTTCTAAGAGTTTACCAGCAGACACTACTGACAATAGACTAATTTCACAGCATGAAACCAATGATGTTTATTGCTTAACATCAGAAATATATTGTTTCATAAATTTCCCCTTCAGAGTTTGAAAAATCTGCTTAGTTGAAGAAAAGATAACTCAGTGAACTTTGGTAAGCCAATGCTAACTACTTGAATATAAAAAAGGCCAATGTCTCCCGAATTAATAATTGCACATGCATTTAGCTTCTGTTGTGAATAAGTTCCTCTTCTTTCCCTTCTCCCCACAAATAATTCAAGGACATTATCATAATTAGGAGTCTTTCTTTGTAATAACGCAAAAAATATTTAGAAAGTAAACGCCATAATGAGGAATGAATTGTGTAATTAGTATTTACTTAACCGACACAACCTCAGTGACCACAACTTTTCTTTGCCTAACCTCTGCTGAAAGGGAGCTTTCAGCACTGAAGTCATACTTTGTAATTATAACATGTTGCATTCCTTGTAGCTAATCATGTCTCTAATAGTTCTGATAAACAGGCATTTCTGAAAAAGGAAAGATGTTGCCATTACTGCATACCAAACTTCTCTGTCCTGTTATTTATGTAAAGTGAATATCCATGTTTACCAGAGACAGAAGGAGAGAGAGAGAAGAGAAGAAAAGAGGAGAAAGGGGGTGAGAGAGGTAGAAAGAGGTGGAGAAGGGGAAGGAGGGAGGAAAGAAATGAGGAAGAAGGGAAAGGGGAGGAGTGGAAGATGGGAGAGAGGAGAGGAAGAAAGGATAGAAGGGAGAGGAGTGGGAGGCGGGGGGAGAAAAGGATGGGGGTTGGAAAAGAGGGGAATGGTGGTCCATGTTCCCTAATGCTGGTTAGCATGTAGTGGGAGAGTGGGCTGAGGCAGGAAGAATACGGTCCCTACAGTAGCATGCATTACCCCTTTGAGAGCTAAGCCTCTGTTTCAAGAAATCTTTATATTCAACTACTTGGGGTTACACTTAATAGACTAAAATTTTAAAAAAATAGCTAATCTCTACAGAGCATTTAGATTTTTTAAATGCCTAAATAGAATAACAACTACAGACACTGTTTTATCACTAAAATTTAATTTTCCTCAGAAACATATCTTGAAAATTCTGCCTCTGCATAAATGATTCAGATACTTTCAAAACCCTCCGATTACATCCACTGAAATAAGACTTTTCCTGAACTATCTGAGACAACCAACCTAAATACTCATGACAATAGTCGACTTCCAAAAGGGGGAAACACACACACATACATATAAAAGAGAGAAATCCAGTTACGTAAAGTAAATACAGACGTGGTACTGATTCCATCTCTTAAATATATATAGTGGAAGGCAGTATTTCATTGTGGGGCAAGTTTTAAAAAGTAGAAGAATAATAATAACAACATCCATAAAGACATTATGAAAAAAGTTTGGTAAGAGTAAAGGAAACACACCATCAATTTGAAACATAAAATTACAAATATTCAAACATTTTGCCAGAAAAAAATGGTGTATTTCAACATAAAAGTTGGATCTGTATATCCAGGCTTTAAAACTGTCTTCTTTGTATTTAAATTACTCAGGGGTTCCTACGAGGGGTCACCAACACCTACAATCTATTGTTTTTTTATTATGGGTGTGTCAACCCCACTTGACAGATCAGAATCACAAATCATCAGTCTCATTTTCTGAGGATAATGACTGAACATTAGTCACATAATTTTCAAAAAACACACACACTTTCACTTCAAAGGAAGAGCACTAGTTCTCACTAAGTGAAAATTAAAATGTCATGGTGCGTCACTCTGATAGTCTATTCAAACATCTGATGGACAAGTTAAATAAAAAGAGACTGAAGTCATGAACCAAACCAAGACAAAAGGAGTCCTTATAATGGTTGAAATTCAGAGGTCGTGCCGACATTCCTCAGAAAAGACTTCAGACCACACAGTACTGCCTTCTTTAAACAGGACGGCCCTCCCATAAGAGAATTTAAGATGTATACAAAGCAAGAGAAGACTGAATGTGCTAGCAAAACTTTCACATTGCCATTAATATAATCAGGTTATGGTGAAACTGGGGTGAGAGGTGTTATACCATTCTTTTATCTGTATTCTATAGTTTATTTGTTTTATTAATTTATCCACTTACATCTTATTATTAATCCCCCTACTCAAACCTTCAAAATATTTTGTAACATATTATATTCAAGGAATTGCTAAATTTAACTGCCATAGTGAACCAAATGGGGCATAGCTAAATATAAGAAAATCTGGGACAGCTACATGTAGAATTATAGCACAATTGCGTGTGTGTCATTTGTATTAAAAAGAATTCAACCTGAAGTTCATTTAAAATGTAACTGTGCTGACGTTAGGGATTACTGGAGCCTCACTTTATGGATAAGGAGCTAAGTATAGAGAGACATGACACTAAAAAACTACAACCAGGGGCTTCCCTGGTGGCGCAGTGGTTGAGAAACTGCCTGCCAATGCAGGAGACACGGGTTCGAGCCCTGGTCTGGGAAGATCCCACATGCCGCGGAGCAACTAGCCCCATGAGCCACAATTACTGAGCCTGCGCGTCTGGAGCCTGTGCTCCGCAACAAGAGAGGCCGCGATAGTGAGAGGCCCGCGCACCGTGATGAGGAGTGGCCCCCACTTGCCGCAACTAGAGAAAGCCCTCGCACAGAAACGAAGACCCAACACAGCACAAATAATTAATTAATTAATTAATAATAAAAATAAATTAAAAAATTAAAAAAAAACCCAAAAAACTACAACCAAACAGCCAGTGGATGATTAATCCAAAATAATCTTTAACTCATTGAGAAAATGTGGTTGAATCTACACACACCTTTTTAGAAAAACACCTAAAAGCTAGAACTATCCATCACTGATCTTACCTGTCATTACTGAAGCAAAAGGCTGCTGAGGATCAAAAGGACATTTCAGTCTGCCAGACTCCAAATGATGTGTGTCTAGTTTGAACATAACTTCCTGTTATGAGAAATATTAACACAAGTGACATTTTTTTTAAATGTCCGAATCAGCAAGAACGTAGGAGATAAGAATGAAATTCTAATTCATTAATTCAACAAAAACTGAGCATATAGCATGCACATCATGCTGTGCTTCTTAACTCTTCCACAAATATTATTTCTGGCAAGACTCAATTCCCATGTTTTGGTCTCCATTTGCCCAAAGTAGTGATGATAATAATGAATGAATTTTTCAGCTGGAAGTAGCAATATCCTCGATTCATTTAGCCTGGACCACTATCATAATCAAAATCATCATCAAGCACTTCTATTTCTTAAGCCTAATAACTAATTTACTGAGCCTAATAAGCCAAGTTCCGCCTCTAAGGAAAAAATTTACTATAATAATTATACTTTCATAACTATTATGGTCTATCTACCTAAGCATCTACAACTATACCAAATTACTTAAGCTTCGTGATATTTTGTAATTTTAGTGACTTAAAAGCATTGTAAGGCAGGCAGTTCATTTTCAGAGCTGTTGATACATGTGGGCAAAAAAATCCTGTTGTAGTATTTTCACTATTACAAAAACACTATGCACATTAAAGCCACATAGTTATTTTGGCTGAAACATCTATTTTTATAATAGTGGCCACAGACAGAATGGCATTGGCAGACTTTTAACATTCAGGGAAAAAAAACATCTTAAGTTGAACTTTCCAAGAAAAATATGAATGTATAATGAATATGGCCCCATGAGTTTGAGTGTTTCATAACAATGACAACACTACCGTCCAGTAAAAGACTGATGACTCAGGCTGCCAATGCACTAGTTAGAGAAATTCAGAGTTTCAGATATTCTCTCTAGATGGCATACCTACAAAGTTATATCAGAGCACACATGCAATAAAAAGGGATCATTCAGTGCCACTTATTTAGAAAGCAAGTAAAGAAGCAAAAGGGATAGAGGAAATTGGATTATTTGGATTATTATTATTGTATGATGTGTCATTTCAGATCTTTTTCTTATTAACAGGATCAACAGTAATTACCACCTTATTAAAAAATAGTAATACCAATTTAAATAGCATGATTAACATTTGCCATTTTATAGTTTTAAGTAATGCACTTTAATACTAAGAGTAATGGTACTTAACAATTAATACATACTAACCATGGGCCAGGAACTTCATGTACATTGTCTCACTGAATCTTCACCACTAACCTAAAGATGTAGCTACTTTAATTCCAGCTTTACAAGAGGAATATTGAGCATAAAAGGGAGTAAGTATCTTGTTCAGCATCATCACATAGTGAATAAGAGTCAGAGCAGTAGGTTGAACTCAGGGCTGTCTCCAAAGTTCATTTTCTTAACTAATCTAGTCTCAGGATTTCAAACTCATGGATTTAGAAATGTGTTGAAATTAATTTATAGACTCACCATGACCATGTAACATGATCAAGCCCAAGTATGTTTAGTTAGAACAGTTCAGCTAATGACAAGTTGTGATAGTGGCGCCTAGGCATGAAAAAAGTCCAGTGAGAACACATTTAGGGCTTGTTTCCCAACTGTGGATGGGGCTAGAGATATGTCAGGAAAAAACACCTACAGATCACAGCTCTTAAGAATGTTTAAATATTAAGGGCACATTATTCTCCACAGGTCAAACACAACTGTTGACTCTAAAGCCTATAATGGGACGTTGTAAAGGGAAAAAGTAAACTGAATCCTGGTGTGCCAGAAGATTATAGTGAAAAGCTAAAAAAGAAGAAACAAGAAAACATCTGGGAGAATGTCATAGTTGATACAAAGTCCTAGATAAACCCTTATAATTGTACAGACTTCTGTTGTCAAAACGCAGCATTTCATTAAATTCTCAAGAGAAGCCCATAGAATTGGTATTTGCGGAGGCTAAGGACAAGGTCTCCCTTATAATCTCCTGGAGAAAGGAGACAGCAGGAAAGCAAGTTTCCTTGAGCCAGAGTCAAGGATACCAACAGGAAAATGATGTAAAAAAATAATGGCTGATTAAATGGACTTCCTGAGACAAACTGAAGGACATGACACTTTAACTTTTGGGACAACTTCAATTTTGCAAGATTTTCCCCATTAAATTCCTTAAGCCTAATTAATCATGCAAAAAAGTACCTGTCTAAACTGCACACAGAGAAATACTGTTGAAGTAAAGACATAAGAGGATAAGAGTAGGAAATGTTTAACTATCACATTAGGGAAAATTATTATGAATATTATTAATACTATTAATATTTAAAGATGAGATTTGAAGCAGAAGGGAGATTCCAGAAGAAAGAACATACTTCTAATCTAATTATGAAACAACTATCAGGCACCCCCAGTATTGCAGAGTAGATACACAGGTAGATAGATTAATAGATAGATAGAGACTGCAGACACTATTTTGAAATAAAGTTTATATACATACTTTTGAAATACTTGCCTCTGCCTTTCTGTGTTCTTGTTACCTAATACAGCTGCGAATTAAGTGACCGGAATAGAGCAAGAGCTATACCAAAGCCTATGCACGATCATTTTCTCATTTTATTCTTAAAATAACTCTGAGTTACTATTATTATTGTCATCATTTTGCTGAATAAACAGAAGCTTAGAAAGTTTATGCAGAAGACCGTGGAGCCATGGTAAATGATCCGGGCCATAATTCAAACTCTGGCTCCCCCTGTTTAGCTCTTAGCTGTTGTCAACAGCCCTGACTTCTATCCTGAAATCCGGATCCAACCGCCCACTTGGTATGACCTACGGAACATTTCTCAAATGCAGAATGTACAAAACTAACTCACCATTTTCCCCACAAATCTGTTACTCTTCTCATCTCAATAAATAACACCCCTCTCCAACTCACTGCCAAAGATAGAAATCTGGGATTCATTTTAGCTGTTTCCTCTTTCTCCCCGTTGCCCCAGGCACAGAACAGTGGTCCCCAGGAAGAGGGCTTCGCAGACTTCTCTCCTCCATCCCTGTTATCTGTTGCTCTTCCCTCTTCCCAGCCACCTGAGAAGCAATCTTATCTATTTGAAAATGGAAGTGCCTTCCCTCTGAATGGACAGTGAATGCTGGGACTAATAATTCATTTTCCAAGAGAAGGATCTTCAAGCAGGGCTGCCATACAATTACCTGTACTCCTGACTAGTGGAAAACTCACAAGGCTCAATATCCCTGTTCACTCATAATTCTCTTATTCACAGAACTTGTAAATTTGACTGACCCAGGGCTTTTTGACAGTCTCAAGCTAAGTAATTAGTGCCTTCTAAATTCCCTTTCAGCACTTGTGACTTTTAGGAGTTAAGGAACACTATTTGCATCCCTCAGCAGGTTGTGAGTTTGGCCTTTAGCCCCAGGCCTCAAAACACATCCAAGATGTGGGGCTATCTCATGTAATTGCAGCCTATGCTATAAGCCACTGTTATATATTACCCTTCATCAAAGCTAGGCAAGAGAACATTACACCAGCAACAAAGTATGATGGATTCAAGTTGCCAAGTCTCCTAGTGGTTCAGAGATTTAACTATCAGGGTTGCTTTACTTTCAAACCATTGAGTCTGGGCTGGTTAGACAAGTTGGTTAGAGAGAAAAATTTATCCGGCCACAGTTGTGGGTTTGATCTCTGCTTGGATCAGTTAAATCAGTGTAAAGAAACCTGTACCATGAGCCCAGACTTTACTTTCAAACACGCAGCCAATTACCCTGCAAATATGTGTGGTTATTCACAAGAAGTATATACATAAACATAAGGATGACAGTGTAACCCCTCAACCCACACAAAGGAATGATTTAGAGTACATATTCTAAAGCTCAGTTGGGCACGCTTGCTCTAGGGATAGACTACTTTGGTTCAATTCCTTGCTAGACCATTTATTAGTTGGGTGACTTAGGAATGTTATTTCATTCTACTGAGACTCAGTTTTTACTAACTTGCAAACTGGAAGTTATTTAGATACCAACTTCATTAACAGTGTTGCGAAATTACAAAAACAATCCATGTAAAGTGCCTGGCACAGTCCATGACACAAAGAAAGTACTCTAACGTGTTAGTTGTTGATTAAATTATTGTAATCTGCATGTTTCTCATTTACTGAAATGCTCATTGATTGCTGGAATACATTACTCCTAATTAATACATCCCACATTTCCACTATGTCACTTTGGTCTGGCAGAAATAATAAGTCCAGTGTGATAACAACTATCCATACAATTTTAAGAAAATTATTAAAATTATCTGTATTTAGTGTCTACTATTGTAAACATAAGTAACAGGTCAAATTTGTTGGATGGGAAAAATTAAATTATTTATAAGGTATCATTTCATTGCAAGGTCTTATGGGAAACAAATTTTTACCAACAGCAACATACTAAATAGATATAGTTATAAAGGAAACTCAAGAGAAAATAAAGCTGTACATAGAGCCTAGAAAACAAGCACTTTCAACATTGTATACCATTTATTTTAATCATATCACTAAAAAAACTTTTAATAGAAGAAATTTTTATTAGGTGGATAAAGTGTACAATCAAAATGGCAATCCATAAAGTGGTTTGGAATGTAAGTTCTTATTCAGTTCATACAGAATACGATTCAATCTTTCTATTCAAGTCTAACTATTTTATGTCATAGGCATTAAGTAACAAGTTATTATAATAAATTGTTTTTGTGCTATTTCATTATATTACCTCCTTGTAGATTCCAAGATCAATATATCCACATATTGGATGAAATGCTCCAGTTCCACATACATAAACATGAGTTTTGTTATAGGGTTGAAGTACCCGGATGAAATTTGCACATTCTGTCTATTGGGCATAAAAAAATAAAAGCATTAGCATACAATTCAGGTATTTGAAAGATTATCATTCATACCACCTGTTTCCCAAGTAGATTAATTATCAAAAATAAGAACTAAAATAAAAAAGACTCATGAGAAATGTTTAACACCTGACTTAGCAAAGGAGGCAAAACAAATTAGAAACTGTGGCTTTAATGAGTGACTGAAGCTTTTTGAAGGTTTAAGGCTTTGAACTAATCACAGTGCTAGAATGCACATCTCTATAGTGGGACTCAATGGGGCCTAGAGAATGAACATAATGTGAATGAGGTATCCATACTTTCTTTCAAGGATTTCCTACAGAACCAAACCCATAATGCTCTGATGTTCCCACACTGTCTATCCCATATAGAACCTACTGTGTGCAACTTCAACTGTCTCAGCTACACTAAACAAAACACTCAACACAGATGTGTCTTCCTATATATTACCCCGTTCTTATTTTCCAGAATTGCCTACCACTTTATTTCCATTTATTTTCAATGTTACAGAGCCTTTAAGACTGAGCTTAATTCCTGCTTATTTCAAGAATCTCTTCTGTTTTTTCCATAAATATTTTTTTACACCAAGTCAAAATCTTAAGAGACATATTTCTGCCTCTTTTGCAAATGCTTAAGCCTAAAATTTTTTCTTTCCAATGTATATCTTTATAACTTAATTATTTTCTATCCCCCAATTACTTGTAAATAGTGACTCAATTTTTCAGAGTAGTCATTCTTGTTATTATATATTATTTTCAATTCATCTCCTGTAAGTCATCCCTTATCTTTACAGAATTATTGGCAACAATTTGTTAACCATGGCTTCATGATTCCCGGGCCCAAAGAATCCTGAGAAAACACTGGGCAGTAGTCTACTTTTATTCTAGATCAACTCTACCCAGGAGGTGGGCAAGTGTTTACCAAGGAGGTTGGAAATCTATGAAACAACTGAGATTCAGAGAAAAAGTCCATTTTCTCCCTGCCTGAGTGGCCACAGGTCCTTCAACTGTCAGGTCACTGTTGTTGTTAGGGTCATTAGGAGGAGAATATTAAAAAATAAAAATAGGGCTTCCCTGGTGGCGCAGTGGTTGAAAGTCCGCCTGCAGATGCAGGGGACACGGGTTCGTGCCCTGGTCTGGGAAGATCCCACATGCCACGGAACGGCTGGGCTCGTGAGCCATGGCCGCTGGGCCTGTGCGTCCAGAGCCTGTGCTCCGCAACGGGAGAGGCCACAACAGTGACAGGCCCGCGTATCACAAAAAAATAAATAAATAAATAAAAATTAAAAAGATAATGACCTAACTGGTAGGATGATTTTTTAAATTAAGTAAAAATTTTAAAAGGCAGACAACAACTTAGCTGATAGGATGATGACTGTTATGTGGACTAAATTAAAGAATATAACATTTAATAATTGTTTATCACTTACCCTGATTTTGATCTATACAAAATAATCAATATCCCAGTGGCTGTTCTGATTTTAGAATGAATAGCTATGTCTCCATATCTGTGGCACAGAGTTCCTAGTACCTACTTCTTCCTCTGTCCAGCTAGCCTGGCAGTCTTATGTCTCAAGAATTTGTAGATCCCAGCGAATAAGATCTGCACATTCTACTGCAGAAAAATGTTGTAAAGAACTTACTTATTTGAGTTTTCTGCTCTCTGCTTTCTTATAAACAAAGCAGTTGCTTAAGACTATATGAAAGGACAGTCCAATCCCTCAGTTAACCACGCAAGGGAAGGATGTTTCTTTATCAGGTAGGAAGAGTGGGCACTTTCTAACAGCAGAAGGGCCACTGCATATAGTTACACAGGTTGTATGCTGTGAAAAAAGTCATATCTGAGAAAGTGCAAATCACGCTGAAGACATCTTTGTTACCTTGAATATTTTCATATGTTTAGTATATGTTTGCATATAATTATTATATGTAGCCTCCTAAGAAAGGAAAATTTTATATTCATTAAGACAATTTTCTGTCAGATCATCTTGCTTAACAAAATCATATTATGTGTTTTCCACCCTTCCATCAAGGTGTTTGATGAAGAGAATTTATTTTCTATTGACACAAAGGCACCGTAGAGAACTAGTTTCATGTTCTTTTACATTATGCTAGACAATCGCAAATGAAAACCTAATTCAGAGAGTAAAATGCCCTACTAATGGTTTTGAACAAATGACACAGTAATATGAGATAAGCCAAGGCAAAAAAAAGAGGAAAAATATACGCAATCAGCAGATAAATTGCAATGATGGCTTCACTGCTAGGGTAAGAGATTTTAATATCCTCTAGCTTTCATTTTGCTCACTCATGCTCACTGAAGGGACTTTTATTTATTGGTCTTTTCCCCATGAAGAGATTTATGCACGGTGAAATCTACACATGGAACAGTACACAGGGAGGGCAAGAGTAGAGTTATATGCCTGCAGTAAGGTGGGATTCACTCACTGCCAGTGATTTCACCATTTTTTCAAAAGCTCAGTGTTACAAAAGAATCATAGAATTTAGAGGGTAATTGTTATGGAGTGAACATCTGTGTCCTCCCAAAATTCATGGGTTGAAACCCTAAACCTCCCAGGGTGATGGTATTAGGAGGTGAGGCCTTTAGGAGATAATTAGCTTTAGAAGAGGTTTGGAGAGTGAGATCCTCATGATAGGATTAGTGCCTTTCTAAGAAGAGACCAGGGCACTTGCTCTCACTCTCTCTGCCCTGTGCAGATATCACAGGAAGATAGCCACCTGCAAGCCAAGAAGAGAATTTTCACCAGAGAC